>NC_056733.1:30929446-31264446 GCF_019279795.1 Protopterus annectens | reverse complement strand
AAATCTTTCCCACTCTTTTCTCTGTACCTTCCCACACCTCCTCTCTCCAGCTTTTCATCCTGATACAGTCTGTTCACCTGCTTCTCCCTGTACTCTACACCCCTCTACTTTGAATCCTACACACTCACATGTATATACTATTGTCTTTTTCTACACACATATACTGCTAAGTTACTTTCTTCTTCTACTCTGACTTTCATACTTCTGTTTCCATTTATGCTTTCACTTATAACATTTTGTCTTTTCTATGTGTTATTTAAATGTCATCTCTGCCAATTGTCTTATCCTTTCTACTGTCTGTCCATTTTTCTGTATCAACAATTGTTCTAACTAATTGTATGTAGTAATACAGCTATTTTATTCATGTATCTACAATGTTTTAATTTGTTAATTGTATTTAATAATGTGAAGCTTTTCTCCCCGGGCCTCCACTGAAAATGGGCTCCTCCAGGCCCAGTGGACTTTCCCGGTCAACAAATGCAATAAATAAATAAATAAATACATACATATGGTCTCCTGTGCACCAAATCATTCTAGCATCCCAACTGTGGCACACTGCCCCCTGGTCATGCTACTCATATTGTCTCCTGTGCACCAATCATCCTAGTACCCCAACCATGGCACACTGCTCCCTGCTCATGATACTCATATGGTCTCCTGTTTATCAAATCATCCTAGCACCCCAACTGTGGCACACTGCCCCCTGGTCATGCTACTCATATTGTCTCCTGTGCACCAATCATCCTAGCTCCCCAGCCATGGCACACTGCTCCCTGCTCATGATACTCATATGGTCTCCTGTTTATCAAATCATCCTAGCACCCCAACTGTGGCACACTGCCCCCTGGTCATGCTACTCATATTGTCTCCTGTGCACCAATCATCCTAGCACCCCAACCATGGCACACAGCTCCCTGCTCATGATACTCATATGGTCTCCTGTTTATCAAATCATCCTAGCAACCCAACTGTGGCACACTGTCCCCTGGTCATGCTACTTATATTGTCTCCTGTGCACCAATCATCCTAGCACCCCAACCATGGCATACTGCTCCCTGCTCATGATACTCATATGGTCTCCTGTTTATCAAATCATCCTAGCACCCCAACTGTGGCACACTGCCTGCTGCTCATGCTCCCCATATGGTCTCCTGCACATCAAATCATCCTAGCACCCTAACCATGCCACACTGCCCCCTGGCCATGCTACTCATATGGTCTCTTGTGCACCAAATCACCCTAGCCCCCCAACCATGGCACACTGCCCCCTGCTCATGCTGCTGCTATTGCTTCTTGACTATGTGTATTACTTTATTTTCTTGTATTCTCTTCATTTTACCTTTTCTGTCAAGCAACCTGAAAAAAGCTATGTAAATGAGCTTCATATCAAAATATGCACATAAAAACAATATGACATAAATGACTAATATCAGTCTTAGACATGTTTTTACTCTTTTACAAATAATGATTCCTATTCATAAGCCAGTATTAAGAAGCATTTTATCAGTATTTCTTCTAGATTATTTTATCAAAATAGCAGAATTTTTGATAAGCTGCTATGGCACCAAGCATAAGCATATGATACACTGCATACTGCCAAGCCAGTCTTCATTCACTAATCTTATCCAGTTGTTCTAATTAGTCAAGTGACATAGGCCAGCAGGCCTTGGCTCAGATAGGTTCAAAGAAACTATTTCTGTTAATGTTCTGCAAACTCGGGCTTTATAAATAGGATATAATGTGTGCATCCTGCCAAAAAAAAAAAAAAAAAAGAAAGAAAATGCCCTCCTTGAAAAAGCTTATAAAGTGGTTATTGGCAAGGCATGCATGGCCTCATGTTAAATAGTCCTGTTTCTGTTATAATTCTCATGATTCCTATATTTTCCATAATGGAATGTTATTGATGTTATAACCTCATCAGTGAAACTGTATGAGTACTGCTAGAATGTTTCTAGTCTTCAGTGAAATTAGTGCAGCCATTATACCCAGATTATATATGTGTTGTTTATGGGACCTGATTTTTGAAATGGGACATTATTGCTGCTGAATGTTTTTGAGGAGTAGAATGCTTTGACTGTACATTGTGGTTCCATTATGAATGGTAAATGCAAACCAATAGAAAAAGATTCTTGATCACAACTGATCTAGTAGTCAGCAGACCTGCAGCTGAAGTAGGTATGCAGAGGGGCAAGTCACCATTACTTCCACAGGACAGGTAAAAACCTCCATGCCCCAAAAAACTGCACAGTCACACCAAATTGGGGAAAGGGAAACTCCCCCAGACAGAACACAGCAGTTTTGCACAGTGATATCATGGTACCTACATGTCGGGATATGACCTACAATCCAAAGGAAATTCTGCCAGTTGTCCTAGTGCAGTAAGATTACGGTCATTTGGCTATCAAACATATGTAGGAAAACCCTGGGCTGCTGTCATACTGAGTCTAGCCTGCATGCTTATTTATTATATATACCAGTCTAATGTTATCAGAGTATAGGCTCTCAAATTAGGTTAAAGTCTGTTTTGAACTGTACTTGCTTAGGAGGGTACAGTTGGATAATATTCATTCATATTACATTTCTTTGCTGGGGTGTCCATGGTGGTGCAGCAGTTAGTGTTGCTGCCTCACAGCAAGAGGTTCGATCCTCGGCTGTGGTGCCTTCTGTGTGGAGTCTGCATGTCCTCCCTGTGGTTGTGTGGGTTTCCTTCAGGTGCTCCAGTTTCCTCCACATCCCAAAGACATGCTGTAGGTGGATTGGACACTCTAAATTGGCCCTAGGCATGAGTGCGTGCATGTTTGTGCCATCTGTGGAAGGTTGGGCACTGGGCTGGCAACTCAAAACTGTAAAACTCCACTGCCAATCATGAGCGAACAGGTGGTCCACTGTGGCAACCCCTGACTGGGAAAAGCCAGAAGAAGACTACATTTCTTTGCTGAATGATTAAAAATGGCTGATCACTATGACAGTGAGGTGATGTATCCACTGATATGTCTCTACCTTGGTCACTGGCTGCCCAGCATACACCTTGATGACGGCTGCTATCATCTCCGCACTGACTCCGTCTGTCATTTAATTCCCTGTGAATCTCTGTGAATGCCTTCATGTAGATTACCTTCCCTTCATGGTGACTGCAGCAGGCATACTTAATTTTGGATACTGCCAGGGGAAAATGATTTTCTTTTATTTTCTAGAATCACCCTTTGATGAATTAGATGTCTGTGTCCATTCATAGCATACTGCAGCTGGACTGCTTTATTTAAATCTTCTAGATCAGAAGGCTGAATGAGTTCTACACCTGGCCCTTCACTGGACATGCTGTACAAAGAACTCTCTCGCTGTCTCTTCCTCTGTCTCTGTCTCTCTCTGTCTTATAAATTCATGGTACAGTGACATTAATGACAAGGTAATCCTGATCAGTTAGTGTATCTCGCCCTTGAGCACATAATCACACAGTAGTGGCAAACTCATTCCACTTTCCAAAATGAAGCTGCC
This sequence comes from Protopterus annectens, assembly GCF_019279795.1. Lineage (NCBI taxonomy): Eukaryota > Metazoa > Chordata > Ceratodontiformes > Protopteridae > Protopterus > Protopterus annectens. Next base: position 31,260,951 of record NC_056733.1, on the reverse strand, counting down.
TTTTTAATTGCAAGGTTGAACCATATTTTACCAATGGTTGCCTGCAGATCATTTCTTTACAGGCAGTCTTCCATTGCATACTATGTTGCCAGGGTTTCTTAGTTCAGCAAGCTATGAAGTAGCAATTCTACATTCTGTATAGGAAAACAGCAATGCATTTGTGGTATGGATCATAATCTATATGGTGCACCCAGAGCCAGATGCATCATGTAAGTTACCACAAGTCTCTAAAAGTTACAAATGTGATCTACTGCCCTCATTAAACATATAATAACTGTGCCAACAAGATGTGAACTTTCTTATAATCACAAACAGTGCACAATTAAACTTTTTGTAGATGATGGAGCCAGGAGTTGTTTTAAGGTATGGATGAAAGTAGATCCATGATTTTGTGGTTGCATTTTGGTCTCTTCAGGCATAACTTTTTCTTGGTCTAATACCTGTTAGCACATAGCTCCTTCTTCCTTCCTTTGTCATGTTTTGCATACATTGGTATCTAGTTAGATTTCAGTTTGCTAACTATATGAAGGGCACTTGTTTTGGGATATTTGAGTGAGCAGTGCACAACATTCAGAATCCACCACAGCAACATGTCCAAACATTTAGAAATGCTTCACACTAATTGTATTCACATTGTACATTTAGTCTTTGAAATATCTTCTAAGCCAGTTTTTGGAGTATGTTTGAATCTCTTAAATTTCAGTATGGAGAAAACTTTGTTTTGAAGGGCCACTTGTCTACTATTTTTGACAGACACCTGGCAATTCACCTGTTCTACAACACAGAATTAGTTCTTAAATTCCTGAGGAAACCTTTTCAAATGAAACATTTGGAGCAAAGTATGCTTCCTGTCTGGGAATGAACTTTTTAAAATAACTGTGTCCTGTGAACTATGTTTTCTGTTACTGGAAAGCTTTCATTAATGCAGTGGATGTTACTGAAAATGTACAAACCCAACATTAAAAGACAGCTAAAGCATTGATGCTGCTGCTGTGGATGGGCATGCTTATTGTTAATAACCATATAAGAAATGCGTAAAGCAGTAAGGCAGGGAAGCATAAACTTCACCTGCTCCCCTTTCCACTGATTTTCAAAGATGATGCACACAAATTAATGAAGACTAACATAAAACAACTGCAGCCAAAAGAACAGATATAGATTAGAATATGACAAAAGAAAGAAGAAAGAAAATAAAAAAAAATTATTTCTTTCAAAAGTGCCTTCCATTACTTATGTTTTCTTGGAGGATTTCACATTACCTGTTGTCATCCATCAATAACCAACTTCAAAACTTATAAAAAAACATTTGTTTGAGTGTATGAATCCATTTGTTTGCATCCACTGTGCCAGAGGTTACCTTGGTTAACTTCTATAAGCCAATTGAACTTCCTGTTTGTTTTACAGAATGTGACAGTCCACAAGAAATGGTTACTGCATGCTATTGATGCAAGATGAATTTTGCACTAATACATCCATTGGGATAAGGATAGCCAGAAGCCTACTTCAGACTTTCATCCATTTGTTTCTTTAAAAAAACAGTAGGACCTTATTGCTGAAATAGAACTTATCCAAATAGATGCCTAGATCTTTGCGTTCTGCTGGGGGGGAGGGGGGGTGTGGAGTGTGGCTACAGTTGGAAATGTCATACAGATGCAACATGTTTTGAGACATCATATCCAATGATGATCTGTGCAGAACTGTGTTTACAAATGACCTGGACTACTGCTGACATTCCCAGTAAACAAGATTTGGCTTTGTTGAACTTCAGAGATCAGCTGTTAGGCCTCTATCACATTTCACTGCTTTTGTCATTTTGTCATTGTGTTTTTGTGTGGCGTGAGTTGACAAAGGTGCTATCTTTGTGTGTGAAAGTCTGACTTGAAATACATGTATAACAACTACAGATCTTCAAAGGGATTTATTATATTGGCTCATATTTTCCAAAACTCTATCCTTTTAGAGGTATCAGACTTGTTAATCTCTCTTTTATATATATATATATATATATATATATATATATATATATATATATATATATAGTCTGTACATGTACGTATGAGCCTCTCACAGTCTTTCTCCATGTTCCGTTAAAGGTCAGGGAATGGATGGTCGTTGCTGAGGCAAAAGTAATGAAGGACATAGGCTACATTTACCTGCACAGTTCTATCTGCACTGGCTGGTACACAGTTACCTGACAGATTACTTAAATGAAACAATAATGTCTGACAGACCTCATATAAGATGTGCAACCTCAGCAAATTGCATTAGTGGGCTGTGGCACCAAAAATCTCACAGCTAGCTGTTTGCCTTCTCCATGTCATACAAACAGCAGTTTCACATGTCCATCCATGGACTGTACAAACATGGGTTGGCCAGCTAAGCATCAGCAGTTCTTTTGGTATGCATATACTGACAGACATAATTGTACCAGTATCAGCATGGCTCACCTTTAGATACGCTACTAAAAAGGATTCCATGAAGTTTGTCTAAATATCTGCAGCTTGCATAGCTGTAACCAGGTGTACGAGATCCCTCATAGGTCTACAGCTATAGTGAATTCTTACACAGCTTTATATTTCCATAATATTACCTAATAACTGATATATTATTAACATTCCTGCATTTTAATTTCAAAAGCAAATAGTTAATAACGTATTTTATTAAAACTGAAGATTATATTACCATTAGAGTTCATTTTTTTCGTATGGTTTCTCCATATTAAAGTAAGGATATAATGTGGCAGGGGGAATATGCTCTTATAATACAGTAGAAGAAATGTCAGAAAACATAAAATCAAATAGGATAGAATTATACAGCAACCCCCAGGGAAATACAGATTTCAGTTGTAATATATTCTTGGTGAAATCACATCTTTATGGATTGTGGTTTAAGTTGTAATCTCCTGGGGTATATACAGCTAACAAATTAAAAGAACTGAAAATTACTAGAGCAACTTATTCCAAAAAATCCTTAAATGTGTATTACAAAAAAGGTCACTTTCAGACTTCTCAGCTCCTGTTTTAGTTGAAATGACTTTCTCAGAGTACTTGATGGTACTCTGTGCATGTGTACTTTTTTTTGGGGGGGGGTCTCTAGAGGCATCTCCACCCCCACTTGCAGAAAGATCTTTTTCTGTTTTGCTGCAAGGCTTGCTTGGGGAGGTGGTGGGGCAGGAAGGTCAGGGCAGAGGTGGTGCATTGCCTATGTGTTCAGCTAACACAGCCACAAAGGGTGAGACACCCTGGGGCTGCTGACAGGAATGCTAATGTGTACATGCCTTTCATACTAAGTACTCCTGGCTGCGATCTGGGCCTGAAAAGGCGACCTTCAAGGTTAGAGGAGTGGGAAAGGCTCAGAAACACTGTTAATCAGCCCCAGTTCAGTTTCATAAGTGCCTGCTTTGCATGCACGAGAAATGAGCATGAGTGTTGCTACAAATCACACAGAATGGAAATGCTAACTGGTGACAGACAGACACAAAAGTCTGTATCAAATATCTTCACTTTTATGCAGTAATTCGGGACCTCTACTTCTTGTGAGGGACAGTAAGGCAAAGTGAAACAAACAAACAAATAAACAAAAAAAACCTTCACATTTTATTTTATAGTACACTTATTTTCTGTATGGGGCTAAACAGCAGAGAAACAGTCTAGAATTATATAACCAAGGTGAACCTTTCTGCATGGGGCAGATAAGTAAAACTTACCGTATAAGGCACACCTTAATCATTTCCTTTTGGCCAAGTAAATATGTTGGAGGATAATACACCTGTTTTTCTGAATGTCCTAGATGGTTACAGAAGTTACTTCAGGCATAAACAATTAAATGATAAAAATCCAACAGGACAAATATTACTTGAGAAATCAGGATGTAGCAGTTTTACATTATGTAAACACCTGACTAAAGCAAGTGCATAGGGCAGAAAGCACAGTCATGGGGAGAGGGACATAATCAGAAAGTCTATGATGATTAATTTAATGACATACAATGCATGTGTGAACTGAAGAGTCATTGACATGGTATCAAAGCCATCTTGAGAAATACTGACCTTCACTGTAGAAAGAATGGAAAGCTCTTCCACAGCTCAGGGTCCCAGCAAGGGAATAAATCTGGGTAGACTGGTATTAACTTGAAGAAGTTAAAATAATGATACCAGCAGATACATTGTGCATGCCTTTAAGGGCTCAGAAATACAAGGGAACAAAGTGGTATTACTAATTAAAAGTGAGCCCAGCAGAAGTTCACAGGATTTAGGCAGCTTAGAGGGGATGATCAGGTAGAGATAGCAGAGTGATAAGCATTATAACAAACATTATTCTTTTTAGAGAAAGCAACAGGATAACATGGGAGTAGGTACTCATCTCAAGTGTGTGTGTATGTGTGTGTGTGTGTGTGTGTGTGTGTGTGTGTGTGTGTGTGTGTGTCTGCATTTCCATGGTGAGAAACAGGTGGACTGCTGGAGTAGGGAAGTGAAATGTTATTGTTAAGTCACACCTAGCATTTTACTGATAGGCATGGTGTCATTAGGGATATGCAAATTAACATATGAGCTGGGATCAAACATGACAGTGTGATATTCAAGGGAATGCAGCAGCAGTCAAGGGCAAATCTTGTGAGTCAAGTCTAGTTAGATATTTGGTCAGAAGGTCATTTTTGCACCAATTAAAAAAAAGCCTGGATTTTCATAATGTCAAGAACTTGATTCGTTCTAGGCTCTGCAGGAGACATTAAAAGTAGGCTTTCATTCAAGTATAAATGATAGCTGAAAATGAACATGAATGCATCTTGCCTGTGTTCTTGTGTTTCTTTATAGCTGGAATGAAGTACCTTTATTTCCTTCTCCTGGTACTGAAACAGAGACCTTTAGACATACAACAGAATGAGTGCTTATGAATGTCTAATCTTTAAACAGGACTTTTCTGTCACATATACACACCTCTCAACTGTACAGATTTTCGCAGAATGTCCAGATTTTTTGCCTTATATTTTTTGTCTGTTTTTCATAAAATTGTATTTTTTTCTGGCAAATCAGTGGTAAATTATTAAAGATTGAACTCAGAAAATAATGACAGACATTTGAGTCTCAGACTTTATATCCTTCAGAAAATTCATGCTAATGCAAAACCTGTTATTTTATCAACTTTCAAGGTTTCTAAGAGCAATATTTAAAATTTGTACCTATTCTTTGTCCTTTGTCCCCCCATTATTTATGGCTTTGTTCAGATTTTTTGCTTTAAGAGGTTAAAAGGTATGGTCACATAATATAACTTGTAGAGACAAAGTAACTTTTTAGATGAAGGCTTTTTGATGTGCAGTTTTCCAGTTTATAATACCAGAATTCCCATACTTCTTACTTATTAAATGTACCACTAAACAGAACCTGACTGTCACTGTATGGCTAACAAAAGTAAGAGATATAACTTCAGTGAAGCCGTAACTGACTAAAAGAAGTAGATTTTTAAGTACAAAAGGATATAGTCTGAAGGTACAGCAACAGCTTGAGTAAATCAAAGAAATATTCTTCACAAAAAGAGTAGTAGATGCCTGGAACTGCTTTCCTAAAGAGATGGTAGGGACAAACACTGTGATATAAAACAAGAATGCATGGGGCTGATGCAAGACAAGTTTTACGAGGGGTCATAAAATGGCATTTCCTATGTAGTGTCGGCATGCATGGAACAAATATAAGGAGAGTATTCCGAGGTTCTGGAGGAAAGCTGTTGATTAAGTACAATCTGTGATTTTAGTGGGTTTGATCCTATAGAAGATGACACCTAGAGGGATACCTATAATAAAAGCATATAATTGTATCACGTAGTCAGATTTTGCAGTCAATAAAAATGTTTATACTGCTGAATATAGTGGGTAGCAAAACTTATAACCTGCTGCATAACATGAGAGCACCATTTAAACCATGACTCTTAAAGCAATTACAATTATTTTTGTAATCATTTTAAATCGAGTTGCTGGCTACTGAGATTTGTCTGCATACATCAACTGGACATAAGCTGATTTAAGTATATTTTCTGCACTTTTTGTGGTTTTATAATTTGGACTGTGATTCCTCAGATCTAGCTCTGTTGAAACTGTCTTGTGTGTGTCTCTGAAGCTCTGCAGTAGTTGTTAGACTGCTTTGAAATTCCTTTGTTAAGTGTTAATTAGCTTAGGGGTTGGTTACATTTCTAGTAATCATTTTAAATCGAGTTGCTGGCTACTGAGATTTGTCTGCATACATCAACTGGACATAAACCGATTTAAGTATATTTTATGCACTTTTTGTGGTTTTATAATTTGTAATGTGATCCCTCATATCTAGCTCTGTTGAAACTGTCCCCCCCCCCCCGTTCTTGGTTGTAGTTTAAATTTGGTGGCTTTTGCAGTGCCCGCCCCACTCTAGATTTGATCTAGGACAATCCCCTAGTCCCATCTCTTTACCGCATTCTACCTAATAAACCCTTTCTGCACTTGCTTTTAGTCCTTTTTAATTTAATTACATTTTTTCAAACTGTGTGTGGACTAATATTGCTACATACTCAAGTGTGCCAGCTTGCACTGCTTGTGAATTGTTTTTACTACTGTTTTTGCTATTTTTCTGAAAAAAAAAAAATTATCTGCTTTTACTGTATTTGTGTTTCTTCCTACTTTATTTTGCTTTTGCGTCATCTTAAACGTACTCAGCTGTATTTATTACTTCTTGGTGTAACTCATTCTAAGCCTTTTAGTTTAAGCATTTGGGCTTCAGACCAGTTGTTTTATATTAAGAAGGTTTGTGGTCTGCACTGTAGTGGCAGGACAGGTAGCTTACATCCTTCTAAGTTGTGAACTGCTGATTGAGGGCTCAGTGTCAGTTATTCTAAAAGTGTATTAATTCTGGTTTAAGCACTTGGGCTTCAGGCCAGTTATTTTACATTAAAAGGGTTCGTGGTCTGCACTCTTGTGGGAGGAGAGGCTGGACTCTGCCCTTCTGAGCTGGGAATTTCTGGTTAAAGGCTTATAGTGCCTGCATATTTGAACTGCTTCTTACTGAAATTGGTACACCTTGTTTGCTGTAGCGTAGACTAGATCCAGGCCTGCTGAATCTAGCTTTGTTTGTATAACTTGAGCACTAATCCAGGCATTCTTCAAAGTATTCAATTGTATTTATTACTGCTTGGTAGTAACTTGATTAAAGTGTAGCTATCATTCTAAGTCTTTTGGATTAAGCACTTGGGCTTCAGACCAGTTATTTTACATTAGGAAGGTTTGTGGCCTGCACTGTGGTGGCAGGACAGGTAGCTTACATCCTTCTAAGTTGGGAACTGCTGATTGAGGGCTCAGTGTCTGTTATTCTAAAAGTGTATTAGTTCTGGTTTAAGCACTTGGGCTTCAGGCCAGTTATTTTACATTAAGAAGGTTCGTGGTCTGCACTCTTGTGGGAGGAGAGGCTGGACTCTGCCCTTCTGAGCTGGGAATTTCTGGTTAAAGGCTTATAGTGCCTGCATATTTCAACTGTTTCTTACTGAAATTGGTACACCTTGTTTGCTGTAGCATAGACTAGATCCAGGCCTGCTGAATCTAGCTCTGTTTGCATGCTTGTTGTTTGTTTGCTTGTTATGTCCCTGAAACGCTAATACCACCTAAAACACGGCTTTTCAGCGCTTCTGTGGATCCCTAGTGATATCTGCATTGCTTACTGTACTCATTTCCTTGTTTCACGTAAAATAAAGTTACTGTTTGTCGTTTTTGTATTTAAGTTACCAGTAACACATTGCATTTAAGTTACCTGGCACTTGCTCACTAAAGCAATTATATAAGTCAGCACTAAAAAATTAAAAGCACTACACCCTCACAAACTCCCCTTGAGTACCTTGTTCCCCATTGGCCCTTTTTTTTCAATTATAAAGGAATTCCCAGTACTATTCTAGCATGTCCAAAGGTCAGTTGTCAATCTTCTCTCCGGTCCAGCTGGTGAATCTGGGAATCTTGAGGCAATGTTACAACTGCCTCATGTACACAGACAACCCTCTCCTCCTCCCAACAAATTCCAACACATGCGAGAGATGCATCCATATAGCCAAACTGGAGGCTAAGCTCTCTCAACTCAGTACTGGCGTAACCAGTCAGGAGGAGAAGGAAACCACACTCAGTACAATTCCAGTCTCACATAGACCTACCACGACAGGAAACCAAACACATAAACACACAAAAACATACTCGGAGGCTCTAAATAAAAATCTGCCTAAGCAGCAGAGACCTCCAAAGCAGACACCCAAGCAACCACTACCCCAAAACAAAACACGTGCAACACATAGCTCACAAAGCCAGTGTGCCGAACAGTCACAGCCCTTAAGGCTAAACAACACACCTGATACACTTGTAATAGGTGACTCTATAGTTAGGCACACTGACGTCCCGCTCACCAGGCTGAACAAGGAGAAGGTCACGGTGAGCTGCCTGACGGGTGCTAGGATCCGCCACATAACACAAGCACTCAGGTCACTCCAAGGCAAGTACAAATATGACTCAGTCATTGTCCATGCTGCTGTGAATGACCTGAGACGTACCTCCCTGGACTACATGAAAAGAGACATAGAGGAGCTCTCTGAGCATGTGGCTCAGGCCGGTATGACCTTGACCTTGAGTAGCATCTTACCTCACCAAGAATGATGCCACAATATGAAGACAAGATGATCAATTTCAACAATTGGCTTAAGTATTGGTGTCATTCAAAGGGGATCCAATGCCTGTCAGCCTGGGATGACATGCTCGACAAGCCACGATGCTTCGCTAGGGACGGCTTGCACCTGTCACCCCTGGGCTTTCGGATATTGGCAAAGGCTCTTGCTACCCCCATAGTGCCTTTTTTAGGCAAGGCTCAAAAGACAAACTCACCTCCATAGGTATCACAAGGGATAAGAAACTAAGAGTAATGCTACTCAACGCCAGAAGTCTAAACCTCAAGATGCACGCACTCGAAACTCTCCTTAGCATGGAGAACATCGATATCTGTGCAGTAACAGAAACCTGGTTCAAGGCTCCCGAGAGCACCCCAGCACTACCAGGTTATACCTCATACCATGCTTTTCGGCCCCAAAACTTGGACCGACCCACAAAAGGAGGGGAGTATCAATATTCGTCAAAGATACCCACACCTCCAGGTTGGTGGCACAGCACAAAGCATCAGAGACTATCCATGTGCAACTAACAGTGGGTAAAACTGTCTTCCAGTTTATAGCCTGCTACAGACCACCCTCCCAACCCAGGAACCCCACTCGGCCTTCCTGAGAACACTGGAAAATATGAAGGTCTCTCCAAACACCATTATATTGGGCGACTTCAACTACCCAAACATAGACTGGGAGCATTACTCTAGCTCCAACACCCTAGCCCAAAGGTTCCTAGAATTTATAAACTCAAATGCTATGGAACAACTTGTTACCACTCCCACAAGAGGGGAAAACATTCCGGACCTGATCATCACTAACATGGGGACTCTATGCTCCAGACCAGAAGTGTATCCCTCACTGGTAAGATCAGACCATAAACTAATCTCACTGGATATTCACATCCCGACCCCACCCCCTGCCCAGAAAACCACAGTGAAAAACTTCTCTAAAGCAAATTTCACACTCCTGAAAACCGAGGCGGAATCCTTCAAAGTCCCCAGGCCTGTGGAAAATACGGCCCAGACCGCAGAATCCTTTATAAACGCATTCTATGAACACCTTCAGGAATGCATGGATCATGCGATCCCAAATAAAACCAAGACCCAATCCTCCAAAGGCAGACGTCCTGTCTGGTGGACCCCAGCCATAAACAAACTATACAATGGAAGGAGGAAGCTACTAAATGATAGAGCAAAATTCCAAAAAGGGAAGGCATCTCTGATCAGTATTAGCAAAAATCTACGGGCACTCATAAAATCGTCTAAGGCCAGCTTCGAGAGAAAAATTGCACAGGACACTAAGGATAATCACAAGGCTTTCTTTAGTTATGTTAGGAACCTGGGTGGTAATTCCCAGATATGCTCAGAATTAGTCCAAAATGACAAAAATACATCGAACCCACAGACATTGCCAACATCCTAGCTGACAGGTTCAGCGCAAACTTCTCCCCCCTTCCCCACCAAAAGGGCAAATATCTATCCCAGCAGAGTGCTGCCTCCTGACATCTCAGATGCTCAGGTAAGAGCCGCCCTCTCCAAAGCAAAAAACACAGCATCAATGGGACCAGACGGTGTCCCGGGCTGCGTCCTACATGAACTCCAAGAAGAGCTAAACCCAAACATAAAACTACTGTTCAATCTCAGCCTTACTACAGGATATGTACCCAAAGAGTGGCGTACAGCAACTGTGGTCCCTCTCCACAAAGGTGGTGCCTCAACGGATCCTGGAAACTATCGCCCCATAATCCTGACTAGCTTGGTCTGCAAAGCTATGGAATGGATCATCATGGACCTCATAAATAAAGATATTGGGGACCTACAGACACTGGATCCTACCCAATTCGGCTTTGTTAAGGGCAGATCCTGCCTCTTAAACCTGGTTGATTTCTTTGAAACAGTCACCAAGGCCATTGACAAGGGGAAGGTGGTCCACACAGCCTACCTGGATCTCACAAAAGCCTTCGATACAATACCCCACTCGGGCATTATAGATAAGCTCACCAACTTAAATATAAACCCCTATGTCACTAGATGGGTTGTAAACTGGCTCTAGGACAGAACCCACATGGTTAGAATTGCTGGAGCCATGTCAGACTTCAAACCAGTTACAAGTGGCATCCCACAAGGCTCAGTCCTGGGACCTCTCTTGTTCGGTATATATTTCTCAGAGGTACAGGCCAACACGGAAGGACTGTGGCTGACCAAGTTCGCAGATGACTGCAAACTGGGCACCATAATCGACTCTCCAGCCAACACAAGCATCCTCCAAAAGGGCCTCATAGAAACAGACAACTGGTGCCAGAGCCATGGCCTCAAGCTAAACGCCAATAAGTGTATAGTCATCCCCTTTGGCAAAAACAAAGTACCCACAAATTACCACATAGGTGGTAATCCATTAAGTACTGAAGAAGTAATTAAGGACCTGGGGACCCAAGTTGATAGCAATCTCTCATTTGACAACCACATGGCCAAAGTGGTTAGAAAAACATTTTATATAGCCCACCTAATCATGAAGGGATTCACATCTAGATCAGGGGAGGTCATCGTGCCTCTTTACTCATCCCTCATCAGGCCCATAATTGAGTACAATGCCCCTTTTGGGATGTACCTTACCAGACACCTGCAGCAACTGGAAAGACCCCAAAAGTACCTCACCAAGAGGATCAAAGGGCTCAAACAGATGCCATATGCTGCCTGGTTAAAGAAACTCCAGCTCTACTCAGTGGCATACCGCCTGTTCAGAGGCGATCTGTGCCTGACATATAAAGCCATGTCCAACCCGGAATTAATGGACATGCTGCACCTCAGAAAATCCAAATCCCATCGAGCTACATGCTCGAGAGACTTGAACCTCAACACTGAAATAAATAGGACATGCTGGAGGGACAGATTCATAACCCAGAGGCTCCCTTCACTCTGGAATAAAATCCCAGTCCAGGTTAGGCAGAGTCCCTCATTGACTCTCTTCAAGAGGAATCTTGATGAGTGGATGGAAGATCGTAGGTTTACCCCGGGTATCACTTCTGTGTCACTGTTAGACAGAGGCACAGTATACTAACCTCAAAAAAGGGCATAGCAAAATTAATTTAAAATGGGTGGCGAAAGCCAAACACATTATGGCTAGGCTTATAAATGCCCTAGGGCAGATAGCCTAGTATGAACCTATGAACCTATGAACCTATAATATAAAGCCCTTAATATTCATACAAAGGGTCTGTGTTTTATAAAGGAAATGAAACCATTTCAGAATACATAGCTCCAATATTATTTAAAAATGTTTATAGATATACCAGTAAGGAAGTCATTTAACCAGAAACTTACGCCACATAGGAAGCATCACCAGACAACAAAGGTATAGTGCCTATAAAGCATAAAGCTAACAGAATATGTTAATGGAGGACCACCCTCAATCATAAGAGAGTGGATCATAAACATTCAAATCAACTGGTTATCTGTAAAGAAATTGCAAGTGGAAGGCTAGAATAGAAAGAATTTTCTCAAAGCACAGAAACTGTCAAAGTTGCTAGCAGATTTCAGATATGTATTTCTTAATGAAATATATGCACTAAAAATACAAAAAGCTAAATATGAGCTAGAAAGTAATGCCACACCTGTATTTTCAAAGCCATGGTGGTATCCCATAATAATGGTTCTAAAACAACATCAGAACTGCAAAGGTTGGAGAATGCCAGAATATTGTCTAGAAATGAGTGAGCAGACAACATCTACCACCTTTGTGCTGTAACTAGGTAATTCAGAAGAGTTGTATGAACTGGTGGAGATATTTAAGGCCACCAAAAATGGAATATTGCATACCAAGCAATACCTTTTGTACAGGCAAATAAAAAAAAAAAAAAAAAACATTTTTATAGGTCTAACTGAGGTAATGTTTTACAAAGAGTAATTTTGCACAGATTTAGCATGAACTGAAGTTGGGCAAAGCTTCAGAGTAAGTATTAATTATCAATAAACAAAAACTGTTTCGATAAAGGGCATTGGACTGATGTCTGTCGTATTTTAGAAGGCAAAGACTGAGTGCTGTAGGGAACCCTTAACGTGCATTTATGGACAACACAGTAATGACTGGTTACAATGGCAATTAATATATGAATAACTTACAATGAATTCTAGGTAGTTTAAGTGAATATGAGCTCATGGTCAACAGCAAGTGTAATTTTTTTCAAAGACGATAAATAGTATTGACTAAAATGTATTGAATTAAGCACCAGATAAACCAAAGGTTGTGCTAAAGATATGAAGTACTAAAACTGTTTCCCAAGCTTTGATCTGACCTTGAATTGGTTAATTATTATCACAAGCTTTTACCTCTTATAATTCTGTTAATGAATCGAATGTTTAATTACAAAACGTGTCAGTGTTAGAATGGATGAACTTCTGTCATTGGGCATTCAGGGTGATAAAGAACATGAACATGAACATGTCATAAGAACTGCTGATACACTTTCACCCGTGCTTTCACCCCGCTATACCTCTATGAATAGCATGTGATGTTTTGTCTATTGAGAACTGTGTCATTGTACTGCACAATTTTCTGGGTGGCAAAGAAATACCTATTACTTTTGTGTAGATTGCTTTGACAAAATCTTAGAAAAATAAAGCTGTTCCCATACTGACAGAGAGGCTTTAATCCGAGATAGTGAGTATGTAAGTTCTACTACCTATATAAAAGAAGGATTCTGCTGGTAAATGATCACCATCTTTTCAATTTTCAGTCCCAGAAAAATAATCTGAATTACAAATTAATGCAAGCAAACTTCAGTGCTATCCATGTCTTCATGGGATATTTGTATGATACGGAGCATAAAGGGAATGTGTAACAATACAGTGCTGTAATGGATATTCCAGTTTATTGCATGAAAATCATAAAGAGAATAAGTAACAATACAGTGCAGTAATGGATATTCCAGTTTACTGTATGAAAATCATAAAGGGAATGAGTAACAATACAGTGCAGTAATGGACATTCCAGTTTACTGCATGAAAATCATAAAGGGAATGAGTAACAATACAGTGCAGTAATGGACATTCCAGTTTACTGCACGAAAACCATAAAGGGAATGAGTAACAATACAGTGCAGTAATGGACATTCCAGTTTACTGCATGAAAATCATAAAGGGAATGAGTAACAATACAGTGCAGTAACGGACATTCCAGTTTACTGCACGAAAATCATAAAGGGAATGAGTAACAATACAGTGCAGTAATGGACATTCCAGTTTACTGCACGAAAATCATAAAGGGAATGAGTAACAATACAGTGCAGTAACAGACATTCCAGTTTACTGTATGAAAACCTACAAGACCTCAGTGGTGGTAATTTTTATCATGGAATTCATGCACATACATACATACATACGATTATGTTATGTATGACCCATTTTTGTGCTACATTGGCCTATTACCACTATGTGTATTTATAGAAAAGCCCTAAATGACCTTGCACTGACCAGAATATTTCAGCTAAGAATAACAGGGTGGTCAATGGTCTAAGAATACTAATGTACTAGACCCCACTTTTACAGCATGAAAGAAGTAGTGGTCTGTACACTAGGACATATTAAGGTATAGTTCCAGTTTGTTAAGGTCATAGGAACTGTAGTCCCAATCTACTAGACAGAAAAAGTTCAAGAGAGTCATTTTGGCTGCAGCACAACCACACATGAGTGCATAGACTTCCTGAGCCCTTCAGACTACAATGGATTTTTACTGTAGGAAGCACATTCAGATAGACTTCAGTGATGTGAATGGAATCAGTTACTGCAGAGAAAACCATTGCTCTTCTGAGAATTATGATTTCTAGCAGAAGAATAACTGGACAAACTATGATAGCAACGGACCATAGTATAAATCTTTCATTCATTCATACTTTTATTTCCAGTTTATTAAATTTAAGTCATAGGAGTACCAGATGCTGCCTGTGCACACAATGAGCAGAAGGCAAAGAAATGAATAGGATGCCTTTCTATCATGGGATTCATGCACATTTAGACATACATAATTATGTTATGTATGATCCATTTCACTTAATGTTGAATAAAATGCTCAGACAAAAGTATGATTGAACATACGTACATCAGATTACTTAAACATTGAACGAGGGAAACTTGAAAAAGGAAACCAAGTTCTTTTCCCAATGTTTACACTAAACCAGACCCATAACATTAGCCTCAAATGTGTCTGAATAATGGCAGTGTTATGAGAAGTTCTTTTTAAATGTATAATGTGGGGTTAGGGTTGGAGTTTTGCCTCCTGTGCATTACCTCAGTAATACGTGCTAACCCCACCCCCACCCCAACCCTAACACCATACTGTACCTTAAAAAAACCTTCCCCTAACACTGCCACTACACAAGATGCACTCATATGCACAAATATGCACCAAAACACACTACAGACATAAGATCTAACCCCCTACTTAACCCTGATCTAAACAAAAAACACACATATGTAAACACACAACACTGATGGCCTTATTTAATCATTACCTTAACCCTAACACCCAAACACACATGTACACACTATAACACCTTCCCAATCTCTAGTAACCACTTTCGAAGAAACAGCACTTTGAGATATTGAACGATCCACTATCTGAACATTTGGCAATCTAGACCACCCTTAGCATTTTTCAAACAAAGCAATGTATGACAAAAGGCATGGCAACCATACATACATACATATGCACATTCTACACACAACTATGAGTAGTTTGCAAGATAGCCAGTTCCCTTATGACATGATTTTTGGATGTGTCAGGAATTTGTCTTTCAAATGCAAAAGTTATCATTCCACTAACCCATGGCCAGTTACTTTATTTTTTTTTCTCATTACCTTTGGTCATAAAATGCTATGTTGAAAAATCTCTCTCAGACTAATGAAAATTATCAAAGTTAGATGCCTGTACTTAAGTGGGCAAATGCAGTGTCATAAAATTGTAAGTTTTAAGTACAATGATTTAAACTTACAGCTTTAGCTGTTTATTTACTACAGCAGCTATGTAAAAGTGTCTCCAGACCAGTGCACTTTTCCTTTCTTTATTAATTCCTTAGGGTTTTAATTGAGCTTTATCAGCTTTCCTTTTTCTTAAAGAAGTGTCATACTTCAGTCTGTAATCTTTTACCTCAGAGAGGAGCACACATCTGTACTGGCAAACTTCATTGAGTGGCACAGTTAAATAATGGCTCCCAAATCACTCCTCAGTCTTTTCCTATTAGTGTTTGACTTGTGCAATAGGAACTGATCAGCAGCGAAACACAGCCTTATGCAAGACATCAGTATGCACAGTCTCTCTGCCATTATTAACCCATATTAACATCTTCCTCAACAGCTAAAAAGATTACTGAAGCACGTGGGGAAAGCTGATAATCATGACCTCCTGGGGGGGGGGGACTAGACTTCATATGGATAACTGCTTGTTTAGACAAAGAAGGCATGCTAATGTTTATGAAGAATCCACTCACCTTCAATTACCAGTGTATCTGTGA
Source organism: Protopterus annectens (assembly GCF_019279795.1). NCBI lineage: Eukaryota > Metazoa > Chordata > Ceratodontiformes > Protopteridae > Protopterus > Protopterus annectens. The sequence goes on along the minus strand of NC_056733.1, from coordinate 31,244,802 downwards.
CTACAATACCTCACAGGCTCATCATCAGCTATTCAATGTACATTTTTTTACTTTGTATTAGCCCATGTTGGTCACCTTGTCACTCTTCTAAATCATAAAGTTCTCTGTAAGTTGCATTAATGCTGTCACAAAAGGTAGTAATGAATATCCTTCTTGCATAACTGCACCAGAAGTTCCAGTTGTCGCCTGCTTCGCCAGCTGTCTTGCTATTTCTGCTCTGCGATCCTGGTTTTGGCAGCCCACATGTATTACATGTAACAGTAGTGTGCCCTAGTTTCCATCTGTCAGGCCATTTTGTAGCAACAATTCACGTCTTCAGTCAGTCTAATGCAGTTGGCTGTCATCCTTTGTCCGTGTAATAAAAAGCATGTTGCGCCTTTTTTTATTGTGTTATGACTTGTATCAAAACAGTTTCCAGGATTTTTCTATACTATCACATCATTAGCAATTCAAAGTTTATTTTATTTTATATTGTTTTGTTTATTTTTGTTAATGGGTAAGACATGCTAGCCCACTCATGCATGTTTGCAGATGCATCACACAAAAGTACAGCACACTTAGAGACAGTGAGTCCAGCACAACATCCGTATCACAGTTATGGTGAGAATGTTATAACTACGTCTACTCAAAACTATAGAACGATTGTTTTTTCCTTAAGAACTTTTGAGAGAAACAAAAAAATCACCAAGACTATCCAAAGTTTTTTGTTGTGGTTAGAAGAGGCCTGTGCACAGAATTCAAATGTCATTCTAATGAAAACAGGAAGAAGTAGATATCATCTGGGTTTGTGCCAGTCTGTGGCCAACGAAAAATAAATGTGTGCATACAGCTATAAATAATTAAAAAGATAACTCTACAAGTTAGACTGTGCACAAACCAAGAGGCAATTTAGGCTCTAACCTACGTCCATTTCTTATGAGTCAGATGTGTCGGATGGATGAATAAGCTATACCATATGTTACAGTGCAGCTTTAGTCATAGGTTCATTGGTAGCTACAAGGCATGTGGTCCAGGAAACCATTTATGGGCATAGTTTGGTTTCCCAGCTGTCCCAGGCCACTGTCCAGTTAAGTAACTTGCTCAAGGTCATATGACAGGCAAATGAAGGATGGCAGATTCAAACCCTGTACCACATGAATATCTTGTTAACAGCTAATAGATTTAATCCTTTTTGGTAACTGATGACCTATAGCAGTCTATAACAACATGAAAAAAGCTATCTCTTGCCCCATGTAGACAGAAAAATGAAATTAGAAAGGTGGATGCTTGTGTATCTATGCATCCCATGATATACTAGGCCATAGCTGTACCAGCTGCATTTTATGCTTCCTTGGTAATTGGAAGTCAACATAGCATGACTGTTTAGTAGTTAGATTTCTGCCTTACACTTCAGATTTAACACCTGATCTCTGAACACTGTCTATATATATTTTACAAGTTCTGCTTGTGTCTGCATGAGTTTTTATGAGCTCCCCAGTATTCTCTCATCTCCGAATAACATGACAGCAGATTTGTTGTTCTAAAGTGTCCATATGAATGTGTTTGTGTGTGTGTGTGTGTGTGTGTGTGTGTGTGTGTGTGTGTGTGTGTGTGTATATATATATATATATATATATATATATATATATATATATATAGATATGTTTTTTTTATAGATATATGTATATATATGTATATATATATTTACATTCACCTTCACTCTTGTGTCCTAGGATGTGAGTTTATGGCTGAAAGACCTCCGTTGAGACCAGTTCACTTTACTAGTTAACAAAGAAATACATTGAATTAAGTGTTCCATAAGTGGGAAGGTAAAAGGCTGTACCATTAATATTTTGAAAGACTCCTGCATTTATTAAGTACTGTTTGTTTATTTTTAACAGTTCCCATGTTTGTACTTTGTTCATTTTTTCTCAGTGATGTGTATACAGAATAATAAGAAAATAATGATAAAAGTATTATGGGCTATAGTCTGGGTTATGTCATCAATTAGTTACTCTCTGTCTCATGCTCACTGAGAGCTAGGATTGGCTCAGCCCCCCCCCCCCCGATATAAAGTAGCTAGTTGGCGAATGAATGTATGAATATATACGCATGAACTGTCATTTACTGTTATAATTATGAATATATGATGAAATAAAATGACAGGTGTGGGGGAACAGAAAGACTTACTGATAGTATTTATGATCAGTCTAGTCCATTCAAATCAGTATTCACAATTATGCAGGACTGTGATCTTTCCAGTGCTGCAGGTTAGTGATAAATTCATTTGTATTCACACGTAAAGAACGAGGTCATGTTTTTCTGATTAAGTAAAGTGCTATGACTTTATACAATCAGTAGTAAAACATTTATTATGCTCATCTTCGGTGCATACTTGTGCTGTGGCACTGTAGTAAATATACCAGTAATCTCTTCCCTTTTATGTGTTTCATTCTGTTAAACTTGGGGATTCTCATTTTTTAGGTCCTCTTTTGTTCAGTTTTTTAGCTTAATATGCTTTAATAAATATCCCTATAAGTTTAAGGATGAAAAGCATATGTAATGGCCATAAATTCCATCACAACCGGTGTCACAGTACTTTCAATTTCAGACAAACAGAGGGTGGAGAGTAGTTAGCTCACCATCTCGTCATCATTTATAAAGAGAGAAAATATAAATCACAATGAGTTTGGGCCAGGAGTGTGTACTTCTGTGACAAGGAAATGTCTGTCCTCTCTACCACCACTCCTTTGTACTTGCTTTCTCTCTGGGCCTATGGCACCCGTCAGGCTGTGGGCATTAACATAACACCCCTGTTGCTAATTATTATATCAGAGAGGGTTAATGGCTCTGTATTCATCCTGCTGTCCCACATAAAGATAATACAAATTATATCCTGAGCCTAGTGTCATACTGTGTTAGCCTGCCAACAGTAACTAGTTGGAAATATATCTCATATTCACATGTATAGTAATTTTCAGGAGGAGGGACTAGTACCTTTAATACCTTTCTTTAAAGCTCTCTCTCTCTTAAAAGTCTTACACACTACTGTCAGTGACCAGTCTGACATGCCAAGGATAGAAATTACTATGCAGTTTTAAAATGAGCCAATGATACAATCAACTTATGGTAGTCATCTATTCAGTGCAACTACCCTTATATACATTGACAAGCCATCAATCACAAGTTGTTGATACTGAATACTAAAATTCTTTGCTGAGAGGACTTAGACAATGTTGTTGTTAACTCCAGTCTGCTAATGATTGGTGCCTGCTCAATGTTCAACCTTCAATGAAGATGCAGCATCACGCATGTCTTGAAGGACATGCAGACTCCACACAGAAGGTACTCCTCGCACTCCAGCCGAGAATCGAATGGGAGAGCTTCTTGCTGTGAGGCAACAACGCTACCGCTGCACCACCGCGGATGAAAGGACTTAGACAATACAGTTGAAATTTAAAAATACAAATATACAAACAGGTATAACACTGCACAATAAATAGGTCTGATACTCTTACTAGATAGATAGTGGCAGTTTATCCATCTTTGACTTTTGAGAATATTTAGTAAGTGCAGAGGCTTACAAGCAGCATCCATAAGCATGAGCTCAGTAATTATGGCAAGAGGTTGTTACACAGCTCATTTGCAGTCCATGTAAAAGTGCATAAAATCCATGCAACATTACCAGAGACATGTTTCAATAGTCATAATGACAGGTTGCCGCTCAGTTCAGAAGACCTCTAAGAAGGAGAATCACTTTATATGCAGACATCTGGAGGGGTATCTTGCAATAAATCAACACTGGGAACTACAGAGTTAATATAATCCCTTTAGAAAGATTTACCCAGTAGATCAAGAGGAAGTTCCTCTTCCTTCCTCTGTGATACAAATTCAAATTCTGAAAAGCCCATCTGCCAGTAGAGTTATATAACTTTTCAGAAAATTCTAGGCTGCATAGCAACAGAGGCAGCAGAATGCAAAGTTACTAGTAAGAATGTATCAACTATGATAAAGGTAACAAACAATATAGCTAAAAGGGATTTAACAGAAAAAATTAATAAGGGAAACAATTTTTTTAGGTTTTTATTAGAATGAAGTAAGGGAGGGAAAGAACATGGTAGTCTAATTAACAACAGTAGAGATCATCCCAGAACACTGGGAAAGCAGTGGTGCTGAAATAATACATTGCTTCCATCTACAAAAAGGAAGCAAAGATGTCATTCTGAGAGGAGGCATGATGAGGAGAGAGACCAGTGGGAAAACACCAGAACAGAGAGAGAGAGAAGGTTCAGATAGAGCTGACAACTTGTAGGGAGGATAAAGCGTCAGTAGTAGATGAGCTTCTTCAGAGTCCTCAGAAGAACCTGACAGAGATCTTCAACAGATAACTGACTAATAAAGAAATAGGACAGTATTAGAGGACAACAGCTGTGGTGGCCTCATACAAGTGAGAGAGAAGACTAACTCTGGGGAACTAAAGGCTTGTTACTTTAAAAATAGGAAAGACCTGGAGACAATCTTGATGGAAAGGATTGTAGCATTTATAGAGGACAACAATCTCAAGGAAAGTAGCCTACAGGGATTAATGGCCAGAAGGAACTGTCAGTCAAATTTGATTCAGTTTTGTCACTGGATTACAGGTGAACCTGACAAGGGTGTACTGGTAAGCATAGTCTATAAGAATTACAGTAAGACTTTTGAATCTGCCCCACACAGGAAGCTGGCAGAGTAATTCGAAGGGCTGAAGGAAGGCCTAAGATTGTGGAAATGGAAATCTGCAAGGTTGGATGGCAGGACACAGAGACAATTTCAGGAATTTGAGATGTGACTACTGGATTATCCTAGTGGCTTTTCCTGTGTATAATCCTCTTCATTGTGTTTGTCTCAAACACATAGGTTCATAGGTTCATAGGTAGATACTAGGCTATCTGCCCTAGGGCATTTATAAGCCTAGCCAGAGTGTATTTGGCTTCCGCCTCCCTATTAGATTAGCCTACTGTGCCTCTGTAAAGTAGGTCACAGAAGGTACCCTTTTAAGATTAGTTTACTGTGCCTCTGTCTAGCAGGGACACAGAAGAGATCCCAGGGGTGAATTTGCGATTTCCCATCCATGCGTCCAGATTTCGCTTGAAGAGGGTCAGCGAGGGGCTATGTCTAACATGAATTGGGATTCTATTCCAGAGTGAGGGAGCCTCTGGGAAATGAATCTGTCCCTCCAGCATGTCCTATTTATTTTTGTGCTGAGGTTTAGGTCCCTGGAGCGTGTAGCTCTAAGGGACTTGGATTTTTTGAGGTGGAGCATGTCCATTAATTCTGGGTTTGACATGGCTTTGTACATCAGGCATAGATCGCCTCTGAGTAGGCGGTAAGCAACTGAGTAGAGCTGGAGTTTCTTTAGTCGAGCTGCATAGGACATCTGTTTGTAGCCCATGATCCTTTTGGTGAGGTACTTTTGGGGTCTCTCCAGTTGCTGCAGGTGTCAGGTAAGGTACATCCCAAAAGGGGCATTGTATTCAATTATGGGCCTGATGAGTGACGAGTAGAGGGGCACAATGACCTCTCTTGATCTAGATGCGAACCCTTTCGTGATAAGGTGGGCTATATAGAAGGTCTTTCTAACCACTTTGGCAATGTGATTATCAAAGGAGAGATTACTATCTACGTTGGTCCCCAAATCTCTAATTACTTCTTCCATACTTAATGGATTACCACCTATGTGGTAATTTGTAGGCACCTTGTTTTTCCCAAAGGGGATGACTATGCACTTTTTAGCATTTAGCTTGAGGCCGTGGCTCTGGCACCAAGCATCCGTCTCTGTGAGACCCTTTTGAAGGATGCTTGTGTCAGCTGAAGATTCAATTATGGCCCCCAGTTTGCAGTCATCTGCGAACGTTGTCAGCCATAATCCCTCCGTGTTAGCCTAAACCTCAGAGAAGTATATACCGAACAAGGGAGGTCCCAGAACTGAGCCCTGTGGGACGCCACTTGTAACTGATTTGGATTCAGACATGGCACCTGTGATTCTGACCATGTGGGTTCTATCTCTGAGCCAGTTTGCAACCCATCTTGTGATACAGGGGTTGATATTTAATCTGGTAAGCTTATTTATGATGCCCGAGTGGGGTATTGTGTCAAAGGCTTTTGCAAGGTCCAGGTAGGCTGTGTGGACTATCTTGCCCTCATCTATGGCTTTGGTAACTGTTTCAAAAAAATCAACTAGGTTTAAGAGGCAAGATCTGCCCTTAACAAAGCTGAATTGGGTAGGGTCCAGTGTCTGGATGCTCCCAATGCCTTTGTTTATGAGTTCCATGATAATACGCTCCATAGCTTTACAGACCAGACTAGTCAGGCTTATGGGGCGATAGTTTCCGGGGTCCGTTGTTGCACCACCTTTGTGGAGTGGGACCACTGTAGATGTACACCATTCTTTGGGTACATATCCTGTAGTAAGGCTAAGTTTGAACAGTGACTTAATGTGAGGGTTCAGTTCTTCTTGGAGCTCGTGTAAGACACAGCCTGGGACACCGTCCGGTCCCATAGATGCTGTGTTTTTTGCTTTGGAGAGGGCAGCTTTCACCTGTGCATCTGTGATGTCAGGGAGGTTACATTCAGTTGGGATAGGCATTTGCTCCTTTGGGGGGGAAGGGGGGGGGTTGCACTGAATCTGTCTGCCAGGATGTTGGCTATGTCTGTAGGTTCGGTATATTTTGTTCCAATATGCAACAATTCAGAGCATATCTGGGAGTTTCCGCCCATGTTCCTGACATAACTAAAGAAGGCCTTGTGATTATCTTTAGTGTCTAGGCCAATTTTTCTTTCGAAACTGGCCTTTGATGATTTTATGAGGGATCAAAGTTTCTTGCTAATACTGATCAGAGATGTCTTCCCTTTTTGGGATTTTGCTCTGTCATGTAGTAGCTTCCTCCTTCTGTTGTATAGCTTATTTATGGCCGGGGTCCACCAGACCGGTCTCCTGTTTTTGGAGGAGTGAGTCTTGGTTTTATTTGGGATAGCACGATCCATGCATTCCTGCAGGTGCTCATAGAATGCATTTGTAAAGGATTCTGCGGATTGGGCTGTATTATCCTCTGGCCCAGGGGCTTTGAAGGATTCCACCTCAGTCTTGAGAAGTGCAAAGTTGGTTTCTGAGAAATTCTTTACAGTGATTTCCTTGGCTGGAGGTGGGGACGAGATATGGATGTCCAGGGAAATTTGTTTATGGTCTGATCTTACCAATGAGGGGTTTACCTCTGGTGTGGAACATAGAGTCCCCATGTTGGTGATGACCAGGTCCAATATGTTATTCCCTCTTGTGGGAGTGGTGACCAGTTGTTCCATTGTGTTAGAGTTTATAAATTCAAGGAACCATTGGGCGAGGGTGTTTGGGCTTGAGTAGTTTTCCCAGTCAATGTTTGGGTAGTTGAAGTCACCCAGTAACATAGTGTTTGTAGAGACCTTCATATTCTCCAGTGTTCTCAAGAATGCCAAGTGGGGTTCCTGTAATAGGGAGGGTGTTCTGTAGCAGGCTTCAAACTGAAAGGCAGTTTTGCCCGCTGTTAGTTGCACATGGATGGTTTCCGATGCTTCGTGCAGTGCCACTAACCTGGAGGTGTAGGCATCTTTGATGAATATAGATACTCCCCCTCCTTTTGTGCTTCGGTCCGAGTTTTGGGGCCAAAACGCATGGTATGAGTTATAACCTGGTAGTGCTGGGGTGCTCTCAGGAGCCTTGAACCAGGTTTCTGTTATTGCACAGACATCGATTTTCTCCATACTGAGGAGAGCCTCGAGTGCGTGCATCTTGAGGTTTAGACTTCTGGCATTGAGTAGCATTACCTTTAGTTTTTTTATCCTTGGGTTGTCTATGGAGGTGGGTTTGTCCTTTGAGCCTTGCCTAAAAAAGGCACTATGGGGGTGGCAAGAGCCTTGGCCAGTATACAAAAGCCTAAGGGTGACAGGTGCAAGCCATCCCTAGCGAAGCAACGTGGCTTGTTGAGCATGTCATCCCAGGCTGACAGACACTGGATCCCCTTTGAATGACACCAATACTTTAGCCAATTGTTGAAACTGATCATTTTATCTTTATACTGTGGCATCATTCTTGGTGAGGGCAAGATGCTACTCAAGGTCAGGGTCATACCAGCCTGGGCTACATGGTCAGAGAGCTCCTCTATGTCTCTTTTCATGTAGTCCAGGGAGGTACGTCTCAGATCATTCACACCAGCATGGACAATGACGGAGTCATACTTGTACTTGCTTTGGAGTGACCTGAGTGCTTGCGTTATGTGGCGGATCCTGGCACCTGACAGGCAGCTTACAGTGACCTTCTCCTTGTTCAGTCTGGTGAGTGGGACATCAGTGTGCCGGACAATAGAGTCCCCTATAACAAGTGTATTTGGTGTGTTGTTTGGCCTTAAGGGCTGTGACTGTGAGGCACACTGATTTTGTGAGATATGTGATTCGTGGGTATTGTTGAGGGGTGGCTGTTGCTTGGATATCTGCTTAGGAGGTCTTTGCTGTTTAGGCAGATTTTTATTTAGAGCCTCCGAGTATGTTTTTGTGTGTTTATGTGTTGGGTATGCAGATGCAATAGGTCTGTGTGAGACTGGATTTGTGGTGTGGGTGGTTACCTTTTCCTCCTGACTGACTGTGCCAGTCTTGGGTTGAGAGAGCTCTGCCTCCAGTTTGGCTGTGTAACTGCATCTCTCACATGTATTAGAGTTTGTTGGAAGGAGGAGAGGGTTGTCTGTAACAATTGTAACATTGCCTCAAAATTCCCAGATTCACCAGCTGGACTGGAGAGTAACCTTGAAACTGACCCTTGGACATACCAGATTAGTATAGGGAACTGTTTTTTTACTGATCAGATTAGGGAAGGGAACTGATTTTTCACTTGATCAGGAAGGGCCAATCGGGAGCCTAATACTTATGAGAAGTCAAGGAGGGTGTAGTGCTTTAGTTAGTTAGTGTTTCCTTATAAGAGCTGAGCAAGTGCAGGGCTTTAGAAAGAGAATAGAGTGATTACTTTGAGAGTTTGAACAGTTCTAAGGGAAAAAGTGAAGAGCAGACTTTGTGGAGCCTGGAATAGTTTAAACCTGTTTAGGCGGTGCTGCCTGACGCTGCTCAGTGCGCAAAACCGCGCAAAAAGAGAGTTGTAGGGTTTTAAGAGAGAGAGATCAAGGAGTTTAGAATTGACCCAAAATGGCCAATAAAACTACAGCTTCTAGGTAGTAACCACTCCTCCAGGGACAGGCAGGCTGTTCAGTGTTAACCACTCCCACTGGTGAACACAGAGACTTCCCTTTAGCCCAAGCAAGCACTGGCCTTCTAGAAACTTCCAAACAGTTCAGAACAGCAAATCTGTAACTGAACTTTCTTAACTTTCAGAAAGTGGGAAAAAGCAAGATTTATTTGTTTTTTTTTTTTGTTGTAGTTTAAAGGTAGCAGAGATACACAAGCAGCAAAATAATCACAACAGTGCAATAAATGACCCCACACTTGAATGCTAGGCCAAAATCAGGTAAAATGCAGTTTTTAGAGAAAAAAACGATTTTAAATTATGTGCAACACAGAAAATGCAGTAAACAGGCTCTAGATGTGTTCCAAGTACTGTTACTGTTACAGATATACACTTTAGCAAGCCAAAAAATGCCAAAAAGTAGGCAGCAAAGCAGTAAAACTTAACAAAAAATCAGAAGAAAATACTTAAAATCACAAAAGTGACTCCTTTTCTTCTCACAGCATTTTCTCCCCTTGGTAGGTGCTTCAGCAACAACTAGCAAGCCTGAAACGATGCCAAAACAATATATTATACATATTTATACAGATATAAACTTTAGTAAGCCAGAAAATGCCAAAAAGTAGGCTGGGGGGGACAGGAAACAGGGTCAAATGCTTTGCTGATGACACAAAGATAAGTGCAGCAGTGTAAGACTAAGGAAAAGATAAGCATAAGATTTGGAAAGGCTGATCAAGCTAGCAGAGAGATGGCATTTTAGGTTCATTTCAAACAAATGAGAAGTACTGTAGCTGGACCATAACAGTCCTGATCACACCTGGACTGACCACCAAAAGTACTGTGAGACAACAGTTTCTGCAGCTAACAGAATGCTGACGTATGTCTTCATGGGAAAACATTCCACAATCAAAGAGGTAATATTTCTACTCTACAGTCCACACTATCAGTACTTCATAACATTCTGGAACTGTGCAATGAAAAGGACATCAGGTTGGTAAAAATAATTCAGAGAAAATTGCTAGAAAGATCCATGGAATGGAGAAGAAATACAACCAAGGGCTAGAGAAGCTATGGCTAATCTCACATGAAACTATAAGTGACAGCATGACATCATATTGATACAGAAGATAACATTAGATAGATATGAAGGGATCATTCTGGAGTAGGTGGACATAAGGTAGAGAAGGGTTTAGATGCATGGATCACTCCTTAGATCCCTGAAAATACTTTCTGCAGACAGGGTGGTGAATCCATGGAATGGACTACTGGAAAGGGTAGTGGAGAGGCTATACAGTGAGACATGCAAAATGATACAGGAACTGTGGAAAAGGACATTGGGAAAGAGAGTGATGGAGGAAGGCTTATTGTCTTCTACTGTCAAGTTTAGCTAATATAATGTAGTGTATTCATACATTACTGTCTCAGAAACAAAAGAATACTACTTGCTTTGTATTAAAATACTCCATGATCGACATTATTGATATGGAGGCAGTAATGATACCTCCAACTATTTAATCAATACCTGGAAAATATATAAAATGTTCCAGCTGCTGATAGTCATATGTGTTCAGTCATGTGCATTAGAACGTGAATGAAAAGGAATTGCTGTGTATCTGTATGAATGACACAAACAAATATGAGCAGGAGTATTCTGTATGGGGCTACCACTGTATTCCTGAACCAATGAGTAAAAGACACATTTTGCAGCTTTAGCTTCATGAAGTCATTATGCGTTTATTTTATTTTACTTATTTGTTGACCAGGTAAGCTGACTAGACAAATTGTCCCTTTTCATGGGTGAGTCAGGGTCACTCTCTGGTTAAGTGACTTGCACAAAGTCATACAATCGATAAATGAAGGTGGAAAGGATCAACCCTCAGTTTTTATCCAGCTGCAATAAGACTCATTAATGCAGACATAAATCTGTATGTATCAAACTATAATAGGTTGTTACGCTCTCATTCTTTTCCTTTTTCATACAGTAATTCTATTTATTTATTGCATATTAAAATTAATATATTCTCATTCAAGTGCAATTGCAGTCACTTCCTTATGTGCAATATCACCCAATCTCACCTCTATGTATAGTGTACTTTTCTTTTCATGTGTTAATCAGTCAGTGTTGTCCAGTGTAATAAATAGTGTGCAAGCATGTACGTCAGCTACTTAGATATTTTCTTTTGTACTATAGTTATTGTTTATTCTTTAATATCTATTATGTCTTGTCTTTTTGTGTTTGTTTTCTCCTATAAAAGAGCTGACGCTCAACATTTTGTTTAGGTAGCACTTGTGTTTCCTAAATGACAATAACATTTCTTTGAATCTTTGAATCTTAGCACACGTAGCAGCTCAAGCTCATTAACAGTATAATGTTACATTATGCAAATACATATTATGGATTGAGTCCAGTAAATTGGCCAAGCCAAGCTTCACCTGGTAAGGCTTTACCCATCAGTTGAGCAAACTGAGTAGATCTGGGACCAGCAGAAGATCTTAGTCCAAGTGGTCTCAGGGTCTTCTCAGATCTGTCACTCTGGACCATAGGGATTCTGTCTGAGATATGAAGCAGAATGGACAGGTATAGTCTAACTGACAACTTGAACTACTGAATCAAGAATGCCAGTATCTTGAATTGAAAAACTTTTTTCCTGGATATCGTCCAGCACACCACAGAGAAACACCTTCTGAAATTAAAAACAAGATTGTCCAACTTTCTGTCTTCACTATTAAGTCATAAAGAATCCAGACATTCAGTTACTGCCATCTGGTGATTTAATAAGTTATGCATGAACTGTGCCTGAATAAGACAGTCATCTAAGGATAAGTGTGGATCCTGGAGAAAATGTCTGCAGCAAAGCATATGGAAAAAAGGTTTAGCATGGTCAAGAGATGTAAAGAAAGTCTAAAACCTAAAACGATAATGTGTCCATGAAGTCTAGAGAGTTTTTCCTGTACTTAGAGCACTGTAATAGGCCAGTAAGCATAATTTAAGTCCATTGCATTGTGATGATCCAATTCTTTTGTGAAAATAAGCATTTATAAGATTTTTTAAAATCCTCTTGGTGTAGCTGATTGTCTCTTTGGATGGAGTGCTCATACCTAAGCTTCTCCTTTTAATTCTACTTTCCCTGGATCACCACCAAGCCAATTTCGATCTATTGGCCTGCAGTGCTCTTTAACAGAACCAGACAACCTTGGAATGAGTGTTATTTTCAAAATATACAAAAACGTCTCCTTTTAATTCTACTTTCCCTGGATCTCCACCAAGCCAGGTTCGATCTATTGGCCTGCAGTGCTCTTTAACAGAACCAGGCAACCTTGGAATGAGTGTTATTTTCAAAATATACAAAAAGTATGTTTTATCCTCCAGATAAAATGAATTGCTAGCCCTTGTTTAATTTCTATTTTTAAGTAAAGCACTCCATCACAGACGTTAGTTTGCCCCTCCCCATACTGTACTTCCTAATAGCAGTCTCCCTTTGCAAGCTGTTTCAACTATTTGAAAGCCCTGCTGTTTTTCTAGTATTACTAAACCCTTTCTCCTATAATTTGTGGTCTTTCTAAATCCCACATACTCCTGGTTGCAAGTGTTTATTTTATTTCAAAAGAAAGGTATGCAAAACAAGTAAGTCCAAAGTACCTACTGATTTTCTTATTGTTTTCAGAACATTAGTTGCCCCCCCATTCTGTTTGTCTAACTGCAGTCTGTCTTTAGATGCTGTACTATTTGTATGCGCTGCTGTTTCTCTACTTCTACTAAACATTTTCTCTTATAAATTCTTGTCTTCCTAATTTCCACATAACTCCTTGGTAAAATTGGCTTATTTTATTTCAATAAGACAGGTATGCAAAACAAGCAAGTCAGAGTACATATTGCCTTTTCTTATTGTTTCTGTAGACTTGCATATCTGTGAAATCAGGACCAGCCCTTTTCATTATACTATTGCTATCCCCCACTTTTCTGGTCTATTCCGATCCTCCCCCTCCACACAAGAACAATTGCAGCCTAATCAGGGCCAGCCCTTTTCATTATAACATTTAAACCTACTGATAGTCTTCCTTCATCTGTTGCCCGCTACGCTCCCCTCCCTTCCCCCAATTCCCACCCACCCCAGTGGTCCTACCTTTATTACAAACAGTAATCCCTCCCATCCTTCAACCTATAACATCACCACACCTATACTTCCTCCTACAACTACTCACTACTATCCCTCCTACTCAGCTAATATGTACAAGCACACCATACCTATACTCACTGCATGCACACTCCTTGCATACATCATATCTTACCAAACCTCCACCATTCCTGCACTCAACCACTACCACTGTACCACCACACATACCACCACTCATATCCCACCTCTACTCTACTACCCTCTCATCAGGTCAACAACCTTCCCAATCATCATCATCATCATCTTTTGGCTTTTCCCATTAGGGGTCGCCACAGCAGATCATCTCTTTCCATTTCTTCCTATCCTCTGCATCTTGCTCTGTCACACCAACCGCCTGCATGTCCTCTCTCACCACATCCATAAACCTTATCTTAGGCCTTCCTCTTTTCATCTTACCTGGCAGCTCCATCCTTAGCATCTTTTTCCCAATATACCCATTATCCCTCCTCAGCACATGTCCAAACCAATGCAATCTCATCTTTTTTGCTTTGTCTCCAAACTGTCCAACATGAGCTGACCCTCTAATATACTGATTCCTAATCCTATCCATCCTAGTCACACCGAGTGCAAATCTTAACATCTTTAACTCTGCCACATCCAGCTCTGACTCCTGCCTTTTTGTCAATGCCACTGTCTCCAACCCATATAACATAGCTGGTCTCACTACCCTCTTATAGACCTTCCCTTTCACTCTTACTGGTACCCGTCTGTCACAAATCACTGCTGACACTCTTCTCCACCCATTCTACCCTGCCTGTACTCTCTTCTTCACCTCTCTTCCATATTCACCATTACTCTGAACTGTTGATCCCAAGTACTTAAACTCATCCACCTTTACCAACTCTACTTCCTGCATCCTCACCATTCCTCTACCCTCCCTCTCATTTACACACATATATTCTGTCTTAGCCCTTCTGATCTTCATTCTTCTGCTCTCTAGAGCATATCTCCACCTCTCCAGAGTCTCCTCAACCTGATTCCTACTCTCACTACAGATCACAATGTCATCTGCAAACATCATAGTCCACGGGGCCTCCTGTCTGATCTCACCTGTCAACCTGTCCATCACCACTACAAATAAGAAAGGACTCAGATCTGATCCTTGATGTAATCCCATCTCCACCTTAAACGGATCTGTCACTCCCATTGCAGTCCTCACCACTGTCACACTACCCTCGTATATATCCTGTACCACTCTTACATACTTCTCTGCCACTCCCGACTTCCTCATACAATACCACAACTCTTCTCTAGGCACCCAGTCATATGCTTTCTCCAAGTCTACAAAGACACAATGCAGCTCTTTCTGACCTTCTCTGTATTTCTCCAATAACACTCTCAGAACAAACATTGCATCTGTAGTACTCTTTCCTGGCATGAAACCATACTGCTGATCAATAATCATCACCTCCCTTCTCAACCTAGCTTCTACTACTCTTTCCCATAACTTCAAGCTGTGACTGACCAATTTTATCCCTCTGTAGTTACTGCAGCTCTGCACATCACCCTTATTCTTAAAGATAGGTACCAAAACACTTTTTCTCCACTCCTCAGGCATCCTCTGACTTTCCAAAATTTCATTAAACAAACTAGAAAAAATTCCACTGCCATTTCTCTTAAGTACCTCCATGCTTCCATTGGTATGTCATCTGGGCCAACAGCCTTTCCATTCTTCATCCTCTTCATAGCTGTCCTTACTTCCTACTTGCTAATCTGTTTCACTTCCTGATTCCCTATCCCCACATCATCCAACCTTCTCTCTCTCTCATTCTCTTCATTCATCAGCCTATCAAAATACTCTTTCCATCTACTCAACACACTCTCCTCTCTTGTGAGTACCTTTCCCTCACTATCCTTTATCACCCTTACTTGCTGCACATCTTTCCCAGCTCTGTCCCTCTGTCTAGCCAATCGGTACAGGTCCTTTTCTCCCTCTTTAGTGTCCAATCTCTCATACAACTCTCCATACACCTTATCCTTAGCTTTCGCCACCTCTCTCTTTGCCATGCACCTCATCTCCTTATACTCATGTCTACTTTCTTCATCTCTTTGACATCCCACTTCTTCTTCGCCAGCCTCTTCCTCTGTATTCTGTCCTGTACTTCCTCATTCCACCACCAGGTCTCCTTGTCCTCCTTCCTCTGTCCAGATGTCACACCAAGCACCTTTCTAGCAGTCTCCCTTACTAGTTCTGCTGTAGTTACCCAGCTATTTGGTAACTCTCCACTGCCTCCCAGTGCCTGTCTTAACTCTTCCCTAAACTCCACTTCACAATCACCATTGTTTAACTTCCACCATTTAATCCTTGGCACTGCTTTCACACTCCTCCTCTTCTTGATCACCAACGTCATCCTACAGACCACCATTCTATGCTGCTTAACTACACTTTCCCCTGCCACCACTTTACAGTCTCCAATCTCCTTCAGACTGGCCCTCCTACATAGGATATAATCCACCTGTGTGCATCTTCCTCCACTCTTGTACATCACCCTATGCTCCTCCCTCTTCTTAAAATACATATTCACCACAGCCATGTCCATCCTTTTCGCAAAATCCACAATCATCTGACCTTCTGCATTCCTCTCCTTAACACCATACCTACCCATCACTTCCTCATTCCCTCTGTTCACTTCACCAACATGCCCATTAAAGTCCACTCCAATCACTAGTCTCTCACCCTTGGGTACACTCACCACAACTTCATCCAACTCACTCCAAAATTTCTCTTTCTCATCCATCGCACACCCAACTTGTGGAGCATATGCACTAACAACATTCATCATTACACCATCAATGTCAAGCTTCATAAACATCACTCTGTCAGACACTCTCTTCATGTCTAAAACACTCTTGGCATATTGTTCCTTTAGTATAACCCCTACCCCATTTCTCCTGCCATCCACACCATGATAGAACAATTTGAACCCGTTTCCTAAACACCTGGCCTTACTTCCCTTCCATCTGGTCTCTTGCATGCACAATATATCAACCTTCCTTCTCTCCATCATATCAGCTAGCTCTCTTCCTATACCAGTCATACTGCCAACATTCAAAGTTCCTACCCTCACTGCTACACTCCTAACCTTCCTCTTCTCTTCCTGCCTTCAGGCATGCCTTCACCCTCCTCTTCTCCTTCGGCCAACAGTAGCCCAATTTCCGCCAGCACCCTGTTGGCTAACAGTACTGGTGGCGGTCATTGTTAACCTTCCCAATACACCCTCTATATAAGTTCATAGGTTCATAGGTAGGTACTAGGCTATTGGCCCTAGGGCCTATATAAGCCTAGCCAAAAGTACCCTGGCTTTTGCCACCCAAGAAAATTATTTTCCTCTGCCACTGTCGAGAAGAGCCACAGAAGTGATCCCCGGGGTGAATTTCCTATCTCCCATCCAATCATCAAGATTTTTCTTGAACAGTGCTAATGAGGAGCTTTGTTTGATATAGATAGGTAGTTTGTTCCATATAGGCTACAGATCACAATACCTAAACTAAAAACAACCCCATAACCTAACATAACCCTACCACCATACCTTTTGCCCACAGAACACAATCAAAAAACTTCCCTTATAAGCAAGCATCTACACAAATTGATAAAACTAATAATCTCATCCATATCCAACCTAGCTCTCAGTGGAGACATTCATCCTAATCATGGTCCCTCTATCTCCAACCCTTCCCCTCACAATCAGACTACAAACCACATCTCCCAAATCACAGCCAATAGAAAACCAACGACCTCCTTCTGATAAGCCTAAATATTAGAAGTATATGCAACAAGGTGCATGAATTCCATGCCACCATAGACTTCTACTCCACTGATGTAGTGATCCTTACAGAAACATGGTTAAAACCACACATTACTAATGAGCAAATCCTCCCTACTGGTTACAATATACTAAGAGTAGACCGACTAAACAAAAAAGGAGGTGGTATAGCTATAATATTTAAGCAGCATCTAGACATCCAGATCTTAAAGTTAGCAGCTCCCCAAATAGGTAAGGAAGAAATAATATATACCAACCTTAAAATAAACCAAAATAAAATCCTAAACATAATAGGTTGCTACTTCCCACCTGGCCACGACATCCCTCCACTTGAAAACCTCCTCAGCTGGACTACGCACCACCTACCCCAAGAAACTTTAATTCTAGTAGACTTCAACACTGACTGGCAATCCTGCTCTAGCAACCACCCAACCCATCATGTAAATCTTCATGGCTTCACCCAACTAGTCCAGTCACCTACTAGGATAAATAACTCTAACAAACACACTACCCTTGATTGGATACTAGTCGAGCCCCCAGTCATATATAGCAGGCTGCTTATCTGACAGCCTCAGTGATCACTCCCCAACCTTCTTACTAAAAAAAACACCTTTATAAAGCAAAACCCATCATCTACCGTCAAATACGTAAAAAAAACTAACTTCAACCCTCTCTCATTCAGCTCATACCTAAAAGACTGTAACTGGCAACCTCTAAAATACCTCAAACTAGATGATGCAGTTGACTACTTTAATAAAACATTCCCAAGCATCCTTAATTACCATGCCCCCATAAGACGTTCCCGAACTAGAGCCCAAAAATCCCCATGGCTACAAAAAAACATGAAGTCTGAAATGAAAAACAAGGATAAAGCGTGGGACAACTGGCGCAAAACCAAAACCCCCCCTACTAGACAAAAATTCCTAGAACTACGCAATAGAACCAAAACGCTTATAAAACAGGACAAAATCCAATACTATCAGTCTGCCCTTACCTCCTCCCAACATAACCCCAAACAATTCTGGTCCTCAATAAACTCCATCCTCCACCCAGGTAAAGTAAGTACACCCACTCCTAACTTAACTCACTCCTCCGAAAATATTGTTACCTCTTTCAACAATCACTTCACACAAACCATACTATCACTAGCTAGACAACACAACCCCCCATAAACGCACACCATCAACTAGAACTAACAGTCTCCCAACTAGCTTCTCTTTCTCTCCTGTTCCTACCTCCAAAATAAAACAACTACTAACTAAACTTAAAATCACCAGATTAGCAGCAGACAACCTCCCAGGTGAATACATTCAACTTGCAGCTGACGCTCTAGCCTACCCCGTATCACTCTTAACAGATCTCTGTCAGAAAGTTATGTTCCTACACTATGGAAAGTCTCACACATAATTTCCCTACACAAAGGAGGCCCCATCCACTATTCTCTCGCCACTCTCCAAAATACTAGAGAGATGCATTCATTCTCAAGTGTCAGATCACCTCCTTGCTAACAACCTCCTCTCCAACACACAACATGGTTTCCGACCTAACCATAGCACCACCACCGCCTTACACTCTTTCTCCAACACTATCCTACAAAATAAAAATGCAGGTTATCTCTCCTCAGCTACCTTCCTAGACCTCTCTAAAGCTTTCGCTGTGGTCCCACACAAACAACTCATCTCTCTTCTCAGTAACTTATCCTTCTCTCAGCCAGTCATCAACTGGTTTCAGAGTTACCTATCTGACCGCCAACAAGCAGTTGTTTGGCAGGACAACCTATCCCCCCAACTACCAGTCTCCATAGGAGTTCCCCAAGGGTATATCCTGGGACCCCTACTCTTCTCTATTTTCACCAATAATCTAGCCTCAGCCACAACACATGTCACACTCATAGAATACACAGATGACTCAACCATCATCTGCACAGCCCACTCCCTACCAGAACTGCAAAAAGTCACACAGGAAGCATTTTCTTCCATTAAAACTTGGTTATCCGATGCCCACCTAATATCCAACCCAAACAAAACAAAATTACTAATCTTCCAACCCACCAAACTTACCCTAGACAGCTGTCACTTTAACATCACAGCAAAAGACAACACCATCATCCATCCTACAGAACACACCAAATTACTAGGAGTAGAAATAGACAATAAACTGAACTTTGACATTCACATTTCCATGACCATTAAAAAAGAGCACAAAAAACTTGGAGCATTATGTAGAAATCAGCAACTACTTACCAAAGCAGCTAAAATTTCAGTAGCAAATTCTCATCTTATCTCTACCCTACTCTACGCCTCTCCAATATTTACTAACCTTAGACAATGCGATCTAAATAAGCTCGAAACCTGCTACAAAAAAATCACCAAATTCACCGCAGGGGCTTCCTATTGTATTCACCACTGTCTCTCACTAGCAGAATTGGGCTGGCTAGAGCTCCCCCACCTCCTTCAATGGTACCAACTCACACTCACCCACAAACTAATAAACCAACCACTAAAAGTTCCATCCCTCCAGAATCTACTCCAACCCTACATACCACAAGACCACTAAGATCCAGCCAAAAAAACCTCCTACAGGTCACAAGAGCCATTAACTCTGCTGGAGAAGCATTATTCTCCTGCACTATAGCCAAACTCTGGAACTCCCTCCCATCCTCAATTACCTCTGTAACTTCTTGCACCCACTTTAAATCCTTACTAAAATCACACTTCAAAACTTGCCAGATATGCCCTTGCAACCCCCCCTCTAATACCATCCACTCCCCCCACCCACTACCTCTCTCAGCCCCTATCAACAACCTACTCTTAGCAAGCTTGGCTACTCATGTTCCGAGGCTACCTACCACATAATGCTAACTTCTTGTAGCAACAACTGCTAATGGCTGTTATGTACCTCAAAGACAGATTGTATCAATTGTTCACTGATGAATCTCAACTACATTTGTAACCATGTTTAGTATATGTTACCATATTTTAAAATTGTACTATGTTCTACAGCTGTTTACATCTGTTTTCTTCTTGTCTTGCGTCCTTAACTGGACTAATGTCTATATTTAAATGCTATGTTTTTTAACTGTATAATGCAAATAATACTTAATGTGGAGCTTTACTCCCCGGGCCTCTGCTGAAAATGGACCTGTGTCCAGTCGGACTCTCCCGGTCAACAAATGTAAATAAATAAATAAATAATAAATAATAAATAAATAAAAGGCCATGAGGGGTTCATGTTCTGATTTTTTTTTTACTTTGGGTTGAAAATATGCCTTGTTCTGATGAGAAGATGCTCAAATGCCACAAGGAGACAAAACTTGGTTTTCATTATTTGTTACATCATCAATTGAGAGGGCAGTGATTTTTATTTATGTACCGAATTACCGCCCATCAGTGCCTCTATGCTACTGGCTGCTATTAGGAGATACATATATGCAACCAACACAAGTGTGCAAGGTAAACACAGGACACTAAAATGAAGGAAATTTCCAAGCTCAAGTCCACTTCTGTAAACAATTTATTGATCTAGTTAAAATGATGATTTTTTTGTTTTTTCATGGAGCCTATCTCCCCAGATCTCCCCAGGCTTCTAATGAAAATTGACATATATCCAGTTAGACTAGCCCGATTAACAAATGTAAAATAAAATAAAATAAATAAATAAATAAATAAAATATTTTAGCACACTACTATGAAGTTTTGTACTTTTGTCCTCATAAAAAGTAATCATACAAGGACTAAGAACTTTGTTGGAAACAGAATAGGAAGTGGTAATCTGCACTTCTTTAAATAACATTGTACAAATGGATGTTTACCATTTGAAGAAACAGTGTACAATTCTGATTTTCAAGAAATTCACCATAAATGTTTAATTAATGAAACATTAAGGGTAAATAAAACTATACAGTGAATTCAAAACATGATATTTAAAAGTATGCAAATATAAATATAAAAGTAAATGTGGCTAATCTATTTTTTAACTGCATATAACATAGCTGGTTATTGTTAATAAACAGTAAAATTGCTTATTTATCTTTTTGGCAAAGAATGCCTGGATGATGTACAAGTGTGTTAAAAAAGTTATTTTAAAAAATTCTTGTTATGTTAGTTAAACTAAAAGCCATCAAAATAATTAAATATAAAATACAATCCCCGGGATTCACTAATCCTCCATGTAAGACTAAATAAGTCTTGCATGGAAACTGCAGCCTAAGTGGAAGACATCAGCGCGCCATGCATATTCATGAGGGCACGCTGACTCAACTCTAAGGCTAACACGGAGCATGCATGAGTGCAGGGGGCGTGTCAGACTGCTGAGCAGTCCAAAAATCCACGCCCCTGCAAGTCCCTCAATCGTCAAATGTCAACTGACATGAGCGAGTCCGCTGAAATGTGTACATACCCAACATTACAGTCCTTCACATTATAAACCCCTGTACAATTATAAAATGTAAAACTCTTATTTTTTTTTTATTATTCCCAAAATAGCTGCCCGTATTTGTGCGTGTTTGCACGGGTTTGCCATTGCTTAGCTACAGTTAGCAGTTTAGACATTGAAGAGGATAATAAGAAACTTATACGCAAATTAATCCAAAAAGCAATAGCGTAGTGGTAGAGCCTTCACACAAAGAGGAGGCATTCCCGGTTGGAGTTCCTCCACTCCCCTTTCTATTTTCTGTAGGAAATCTGTATAGAAAAATAATTCTTGACATTTACCTTTTAAATTTTAGTAAAAAGCATTGAAATGGCCTATGTAGTAGTGAACGATATTTTATATATATATATAAGAAGGTGAATTGGTTATGCATACTGATGAATGCATAAGTAACGTATCTTAAGCAATATGAAGCATTGCTAAGCAAAGTTTACCAGTATTAAGCACATTTAAGTATAATTGCTCATAGTTCAGCACTGCTTTAACTAGCGCAGTGGCTTTGAGCATAGCTGCACACCGCGCCAACTAGAGCGAAGAAAACATGTTTGCACATAGCTGCGCACCGCGCTAACTAGTGCAACATCGGGCAACGTCGAGCAACGTAGAGCAACGTTGGGCAAAGTTGAGTAAAGTCGGCTAAACACTGCCACACCTCCTAGCCGGTCTGCCCAGTAGTAAAATAAAAAGCAATGACAGGCCTCGAACCCGGGATACTGTGCACCATAATCACAGTACTGAACCACTAAACCATGACAGCTTTTCATATTCATGCACTGTCAACACACACATACATATTAATGAAAGTTTACCCAGTGCTAAGCAGGTGTGCTTTCAGCTGAGATTTTTCAAAACTGGCCAATCACAAATAAGTGCAGGAAATGAAGCATATTTAAGCTCCATAGGTGGGAATACTTGCCATAACTGGATGTAGCTGCCATCTGCAGGCAGCATGGCTGGTGTTGGAGAGGGCTCTTGCTTTCGACCGCAACGGTGGGGCATTGAGGAGTCAAAAGTGATGGTTTGGCTCCTTGTCCATAATCATGATGCCAGACTCCTGCAGGGCCAGTTCCAGGGCACTGAATACAAAGCGGAAGCCTGGAACCGTCTCACACATGATCTCACCAGTGCCACAGGCGTCCCTCGGACTGGTGAGCCAGTCAGACACTACTACTCAGACCTGAAAAGATGCAAGGAGGACAGACTGAACCAGTGGATACAGGAGGCCCGTGGGAATTGCTATTGTAGTCAATATTATGGTTAGGTATATGTCTCAATATCACTTCAGTTACTTCACAGCTGCAGGTGTCCGTGCTGTGAATCAGCAAGCCTATGCAGATAGGCTGCTAAGGCTGCGCCACCAGGCAGGTTAGTAATTATTCTACATGTATTGTTATATAAAATAAGTGAGAGAGCCTGAAAAAAGTGTTGTAGCCCAATAATAAAGGTATAATAAGTCTTGAATAACTTCTCTGCATGTACTGTTATGTAAAATAAGTGAGAGAGCCTGAAAAAGAATGTTGTAACTCATTAATAAAGATATAATAAGTCCTGAATAATTTCTCTGTATGTACTGTTATATAAAATAAGTGAGAAAGCCTGGAAAAGAATGTTGCAACCCATTAATAAAGGTATAATATGTCTTGAATAAGTCTTCTGCATGCACTGTAATATCAAATAAATGAGAGAGCCTCTAGAAAAGTGTGTAATGTAATTAATAAATGTATAATTCCTTGAGTGTGTCTGTGTCACTTTCTTCGAAATGTTGTTGTACTCTTCCATTATAGAAATAGTACTGTTGTATTAAGCGCTGTCAACCCACACTTGGGTAGGCCCATATAAAGTGGATGAAGGGAGTGCCAGTAGCTGTTAAGCATATATACAGTCCTCAACTGTTGGTTCATGGCTGGCATGTACTGGTAAATCTGGCACATGAATAGCTTTTTATTGTGTTCCCCAGAAATGTCAGTGTGCTGCTAGAAATGTAGGGGGCTGTTAAAATATAACTGATAATGTCACTTGAACACATCCAGATATGTAGATATATAAATATAAATAAAATATATAAATATGTAGCAGTACCATCTGCAGCCTGGACAGTTTGTATGTCAGATACAGGTCAGGTATATAAGGAACTAGCAAAACCCATTTCACAATTTAACGGACATTGCCTAGTGTAATAATACATGTAGGGGATATATACCTGCAGTCAATAGGAATGTAGTGTAAACTAAGTACATATAAGTTATGTAAGTACATATAAGTTGTTAATGGCGGTATCTTTTTACACCCTACTGTATGTGCATAAACAATGCAATTCCACACCTCAATGGGTATGTCTAATTTCAAAACATTTGTTGGGACATATGTCCTATTGGTTTATAAATATCTGCATTTACTTTGATGCATGTGCCCTGTTCAAATACCACAATCTTGGTGGCCTGTTGCCACCAATTAATCCTGCATGCTGTTGGAATGTCCACTGTTGTTCTATTTATGCATGTGTTATGCTTGCTGTTCAACTGTTGGAACTCTGGTGTGTTGGGTTAATGGGAATACTACTGCATGCTGTTACAACTAATTTGGAATGCTGTTGGCTGTTACCAACCCATATTATCATTAAATCCTCCTAAACATAGAACGTATGGAAAGGCCGGTCCTAGCGGACCCACCTGTCCCACCTCAGCTGGCGATGGCACCAGGCACCAGCAGGTCCGATGCCCAGCCCAGGACCTCCTCCTCTGTTGGCCCTGTGCCATCTTCAGGTGGAAGCACCGCAGGGGATGGGGCTCATCCCCCCGTGCAAGCGTGGCCGGAGGAGGACTACCTATCACCCTCCAAATGGTCTGGGCTGTGGTGCTTAGGGAGATTGAGCGTTCAGTTGCTGATCCTCTACGCGAGCTTGAGGCACGTGTGGTGAGACTCACGGGTGAGCCTGCCCCTCCTACGCAGCCCCCAGCACAGCCACCCTCTGGGCTGTGAAGGTGCCGTGGTGACTGCCCATGGGTGGGGATCTCAGTTCTACTGTTGCCATCTGTGAGCTCATGGGCTTGCAATTTCCAAACATCCTTCTCCATCAATGGTGTTCACCCACCACATGTGTCATATTCCACCCCTGTATGCGTCTTGTTTGTCTTGTCTGTTTACCTCCCCAACCTACCTCCCCAAATATACCTACTTCCCCTACCCCACATTCCACTCTCACCTGAAAAAAAAAAGGGGCAATCTGCTCCCAAAAAAAAATTACGCCCCATACATAGCTGCCCATTTTGCACACATGTCCGCTGGACACATAAACTGATATTTAATTGGCAGTACAACATACTTTGTTGTCCACACCCCTCTCTCAGGGGTGGAAGGTTTCAAATTTCCCTCCAAATTTCTAGCACATGCACAGCTGTTGCTGTTAAAGAAATGGGCAGCTATGGACCTTCCCTACACCCGTCCTCCACATCCTGAGCTGTTTTCCTTACTGTCTTTCCATCTTTGTGCCCCTTTTTCACCACTTTCCTAGCTCCCCATTTTCTTTTCTTTCAAAGAAATGAGCATGGGGGTTAGCGGGAGTAAGCACTTTTAAGCTGTTGTTAGAGGGTTTGCGCGAGTGTGTGCTTGTGTGTGCTTAGCTAAGTATTGCTAAGCTTCGCACAAACCCATGCAAACCTGCTTACAACTGCTTAAAAGTGCCTTAGTCACCCTCCCTGTGAGGGCCCTTGTTCTGCTCAGCAGCAAAATAAAACACCTCTGTCAGTCTCGAACCCCGGACCTTGGACACACTAGACTGCATGCAGTACCAGTAAGCCACAGTAGATATACAGCAGGCTTTTGCTGAAATGGATATATCATGCATCAGAATGAGTGAATGTAAAGGAAAGATAGGAATGCCATAACACAAAACCTGTTCTGTCGAACTTTACCAGCAGTCATTGTGGAATTGCATTACATGAACCAGCCATTCTAGCAGTAAATAATGTTACAGCAGCACTTTACAACCCCCACACAGTATCATAGCAGGACAATCTCCACCCAAATGTACAAAATACCTGTGTATTCAGGGTCCAGCAAGGATGTAGGTAGGCATACTCAGTACTGGAATTGTCCAATTTGCTTGAGCATCCTGTGCTAATATCAACAATAAAAAAGCACAAACTGTGCAGAAGTGAGTACATTAATATTCACAGTACAGCAGTTCACAAACAGTTCATGTGCCAAATGAATACATCTCAATAACTACATATGTATGGCAGCTAATTGTATAAGTAGAAAAGAAACTACATATTCCCATGTATCTTGTGTTAGCATTTGTAGGGGTGAATACAATTCTACACTGACAACTGTGTACTGGAAGTGGCAACATTCAGGTCTGAGTACAACATTCAAATCACTGGCTACACCCCTAGCTTTAGATATAAGAAGTATCCCAACCTTCTGACTTACACAACAGTGTCCACAGCAAACAAGCATGGACCCCACTTTGTAAAGATGAAAGGGCTATGCCTACCTGACTTAGCAATTTATAGCATTGGGTTGCTATGACAGTGAGTACTGCAATTACCACACAGCAGGCTGCATGCAATTACCAAATGGTGGCCACCAATTGGTGCAGAGGCCATCACATGCACAAGTGCAGATACCTATAAAAGCAGGCTGAACTTGCTGTCCACACATGCAATCATTTCATTGCAGCTACAGAGAGAGAGAGAGAGAGTGGGACAGCGAGAGAGAGAGAGACACACAGACAGACAGACACCGAAATCTACATCAACAGCAACAGCAACAGCAGCAGAAAAAAAAAAAAGATATTAAAAAAAAAAAACACACGGAACTGAAAATACAAACAAAATACAAAGGAAAGGTATGTAACAGATATGTATTTACTGGCATGTAGTAGATGTTTTTAAAGAGTACTCTACATACTTTGAATCATCCATATGTGGCAGCAGTACGTATCTATGCACAGATGCCCTGCATAACTACTGCCATGGACAAATCAGTGTGTAGCTGTGTGCAGTGGGATATAACTGTGACATATGTAGCTCAGCATTAAATGTCAAACATCTGATCCATGTTATCTGTGTTCTGTACAGTAGTGTGTACAATGGCTGTTTGGGGGAGTAGCGCATACAGCTATATAAACATGGATGTGACAGAGTAACAAATGCATGACAGTCATATTAAAGTGTAGCTTAGCATTGGCAACTGCTGTACCAGGCTAGTATGCTAATCTAGCATTTGCAGCTATATATACACCCTCTGATATTACTTTGTGCTCACATGTGACACCTGTTCATGTTGCAGCAAGGCCCAACAGGTCAGCCGTGAGGTCCAAGGACTTACAACAGTGTGGACCTTGTTTGTGTATGGCACACACATACAGAGAGATCTGTCTGTGTCAGATATATTAGCATCTGTACATGTGCATAGGGCAAGGGACATACTGCAACTGTTTGTGAAGGGTGGACATATATATGTTGGTGAAGGTTGTTATGTGCATATTTCTATGTAGGTTGTAGTGTGTGGCAAACAAGACAGCATACAGTGCTGGTATATGACATGTGGTGGTTAAACGCTGTGGGTATGATTTGTCAGGTTTGCAGTGTTGCAGTCAGTGAGGCCTGCTAAAGCTACATGGGCTGAGAACACCTTCAATGCATTCCGCACAATACTGTGCAATATTATTACATAACTGTATACCTTACAACCTTCGCATAACTGATATTCCCACCATGAAAGGTGAACTGTATATGTGCCTATATGTATATCTATATGTACACCAATGGTATATGTAGAGAGAGAGAGAGAGAGAGAGAGACAGGGTCATATTTACTGCGACAGATGCCTGGTGACAAAGCCATGGACTCAAGCTCAATGTTGAAACTGCATTGGCATCCCTTCTGGCAAAAACTCTGTACCCATGAACTACCACATAGGTGGTAGTCTACTTAACACTGAAAGTGTGATAAGAGACCATGGGACACAGGTGGACAGTAGTCTCCCCTTTGATAATCACAGTGCCACACTAGTCATGTAATCTGTCTACGTGGCACACCTCATCACAAAAGGTGTGTCATCCAGGGAAATATAGGTCAGTGTTCCCCTCTACTCATCACACATAAAACCCATTATAGAGTACAATGCCCCATGTGGTATGGACCTCACAAGACATCTACAGCAACTGGAAAGGCCACAGACATACCTCACAAATAGTAATACCGGCCTCAAACAGATGACCTATGCAGACTGTCTCACAAAACCACAGCTAGACTGTGTCGCATACCGCCTACCCAGAGGTGACCTCTACCTAACATACAAAGCTATGTCAAACCCAGAGCTGTTGGACATGCTCCACGTAAACAGATCACAATCCCTATGAGCTACACGCTCTAGGGAACTAAACCTTGTCACCTCAATAAACAGAACATGCTGGAGGGATAGATTCCTATCTCAGAGACATTCCATACTCTGGAACAAACCACCTATCAATAGCAAACAAAGCTCCTCATAAGTAGTCATCATAAATAATCCTTATGATTGGATGGGAGATAGGAAATACACCCCGGGAATCACCTCTGTGGCTCTGCTTGACAGGGGCACGTGAAATTAAATTACATGTGTGTCAAAGGCCAGGGTAGCGTATGGCTAGGCTTCTATAGGCCCTAGGGCCAATAGCCTATTACCTACCTATGAACCAATACACACCCACATGTACTTGTTACAATAATCGCTATGTGAGGTTGACTGAGTGCAATGGTGAATGTGTTGGTGAATGTGTCAAAGTTCTGCATGTGTGATAGCTTAGTGGGAAACTGTTTCTGTCATGGTATTTTGTGTCCTAGCTGTGATCCCAGCAAAAGATGTGTACGCTATTGCTAGGCAGAAAAAGCAGTATGGCATACGGTCTGACGTAGTCCCTTGGTGTTGACTGGGGTGTCCCAATGTAGGCTAAAGCAGTACATGTATGCTTATTGAGTGGTACTGCTGGTGAATCCAACTCCTGTATGAACTGTAGTACTACCTGAAGCTGTTGGCCTAAACAGCACAGT
Organism: Protopterus annectens; assembly: GCF_019279795.1. Classification (NCBI taxonomy): domain Eukaryota; kingdom Metazoa; phylum Chordata; order Ceratodontiformes; family Protopteridae; genus Protopterus; species Protopterus annectens. The sequence continues at coordinate 31,216,178 of NC_056733.1, read as the reverse complement.
ATGATGTATGTCCACATTGCTTGGAACCACTGTTTTGTGTGTTCCCTGTAGTCCTCACAGATTACATACCTCAGGCATAAGGTTTTGTAAGTACTGACACACAGTACTGTATGGTACACAGGTAAAGCTCATCTGGGTTGCCATATCTTTGTGTCTTGTATGTATGTCTGATGTGTGTGTGGGTATGCCTGTACCATGCCCTCGGTCATATGTGTGTTACAGGATATAAGTGTGTATCTAGCAACATGTATAGTCTAGTACAGCAGTATGCCACATATATTAATGAATGTGCACATATGTTAGGCAGGGGGTTGCCATCAACGACTAGTGTGGTATACTGGTAATACTGTAACTGGACTTTACAATCATTGCAATGGATGACATATTTCTTTATGCATTATCTTGATATATACCTCCTGTAGTGGTGCATTGTGTCGCATACAGTGTGCCATGTACTGTTGTATAGTCTTACATACTGGTTTCTCTTTGTTGCTGTGCAGAACATGGTTTGGTATATAGAGCGTGCCAGGCACTGTCAGGCAGTTGTGGGTTGAGCACTGATATGTGGTATTGAAAGTGTGTATCCTCTGACAGCCAATAGGTTGCTATATATGGCAGTTAATTGATATCTGTACTTTAGAATGTTAAGTGTGCCACATGACTTGCTCACACATATTGTTTCATTGTCTTCCAGGGTCATGGCCCACCATCGTAACCCTACTTATAGCCTAGCAGAGGAAGAACAAATAACAACCAGCCTGGTTCAGCACTACACCCTGCTGTTCTCAAGAACCAGCCAGGAGCAGCATGAGTGGACTGCACTGTGGCAAGATGTTGTCCGTAGGGTAAATGACATAGGCATGCATAACCGGACATATGAGCAGGTACGCCATCACTGCAGTGATTTACTTAGACATGTCAGGCAGCATGCATCTGATGTCCGTAGACAACAGCTTGCCACAGGTGGTGGAGTAGCCATCCATTCCCTCCTCACCAGAGTGGAGGAGCTGCTCCTGAGCCTGGTGGCTCCTGGCCAACAACAACAACAACAACAACAAACATGTATCATCATGGAGGCCGGAGCCACCCAGCATGTTGACACGGAGCGTGCAGGTAACATGGCATATCTATAGACTACTGTTACCTTTATTGGTAGATCATGTATATGTGAGATGTGTACTGTGTAGTTAGAAGATGTGGTGCCTAGTGTTGTGCAATACTGATAATTTGGAATATAATCTGTAGGCCTGTGACTGTCAACCGTTGTACTACTGTAAGATTGCAAACCCACAGTAGCAATGCCACAGTTGTTGCCACTGACAAACTGTCTCATATCCTCGTGGGTCCCTCTGGTGTGACAGCAAGGCAGCAGACCCATGCTGGTGAGTGTGTTCTACATTTAATATTGCAAATTAAATGTGCATGTCATAGGTGAGGTGTAGGCCATGTACACGTAACAAACCTATGCATAATGCATGCTGTGCATGTTTGCTGTAAGATTATGCACATCTCAGTAACGTGAGTAGCTGCCTCAAACACATGCAATACACAGAGCATCCCACACAATTGTGGCAACACTGTAGTAAACATTGGATAGGCAGAGTCGATACACATGCACACAACATACACAACTTTGTCATACGCAGTACACGTTAACATGCTACACATGGCGTATTCAGACACCCGCTGTAAGGTCACACTCCAGTATCCCAAATGTCATCCACACAGCACACATAATATACCTGAGGGGTAGAGGCCTATCATGGGGCTGTGTGACACTCTTCAACACATAACACATTAATGTTAGGCAATGCTCCCTATTGGGCACCTTACAAACCCATGTAACAACTGGCTGTGAAATGGTGAATGTAGCCATGGTACTGCAGTTCAGGTACAGCATGCTAGGTGCTGGTCTGGCACACATTAGTAGCCTTGAGTGACCACATGATGCTGCGTGATGATGGCTCATGGTACTACACCCCATCCAGTTACAGTAACCACAGTACTACACACAGATGCTCTAATCAGAAATGGATATCTATGTGACACACAGATACACATCCAGTCATGGTATGTATACCTGTGAGTGATGGTGCACAGGACATTGCAGAGCTTTTAATACTTGCACAGCAATGTTGTGTCCATGTACACATTGCATTCCAGGGTGAGGCCAATCACTGAACAACAACACACATGCATCAAAGCTATGTATTCTGTTATTAGCAAGGGCTGTCTACACTCGCACTGCATGCTGTTGAGCAACACACGTCCTGCATGCTGACATGTGTGATATGACTGTTTGGCTTGTGATACTGTACCCCACCATCAACCACTATTGAGTATGTTCTGGATTGCTGGTGGTGTGTGTGTGTGTGTGTGTGTGTGTGTGTGTGTGTGTGTGTGTGTGTGTGTGTGTGCGTCTGCTTTAGTGAGGAGTGTATTTGTGTGCATGTGTGCATGTGTGAATGTGTTCATGTGTGCATGTGTGCATGTGTGCATGTGTTAATGTGTGCATGTGTGCATATGTGCATGTGCTCATGTGTTCATGTGTGCATGTGTGCATGTGTTCATGTGTGCATGTGTTCTGACATCATGTACAGGTTGTAAAGTGTGTTTCCTGTCTTCCTCTCAAAGGTGGTGAGTTTGGGCTGGTTCACTGCAGCAGGGAACCTGATGTCACTAAGCCAAATAGTGATAATGAGGATAGGTGTGTTGAGGCACAGGCATGTTTGCCAGGGTCAGTCATTGGGCCACCAATCGACAGTACACAAGTGTCCACCCCATCCATGCACACAGTCATACTGCCAATACATCCATCACAAATGCCCTTAGCTGAGGGACAGCGTACAGTCAGCATTGGCCAGGACAGTGTGGTATCTATGGCATATGCATCCCGACACAGCAGCCATACCTAGATGTCTGGAAGGGTACCACATAGGCAGATGTCCAGGGGTTCTCGACAGAGCACTGCTGATCATGCCCCTGGCAGACGTGCCACAGGTCTTACAACCTCACGTATGTTCCAGGCTGTCATGGAGGCACAGGCACGTATGGAACGGTACACCAGACAGGAACTAAGGGCACAGAGGGCACATAACACCGCTGTAATTGACAGTATCCATGACCTAGCAGGTGCCATCCGTAATTACACTGAGGTCACTGATAGACATTGGGGTGAGACATTAGATATCCTCTGCAATGTCATGTCCATGTGTCAGGACAGTGCGGGATGGTTGAGACATCGACGTGGATGTATGCCAGCAACATCAGCAGCTGGCAGTCGCTGCGGATGTCCATCAAGTCACAGCCACTCCCGTAGTGCCAGTACCAGCCACAGCAATGTTGGGGGTGGGCTGTCCATAGACTGCCCTAGAAGACCACGTGCACGTGGCTCTGGACAGTCCCAGCAGGGATCTGGGTCCAGTGTACATCCGTCTACCGCTTAGGATAATACCCAGTCTGGCTTAGTACTTGATACTGTCAGTAGCACCCCTGCCAGGCACAGGTACCGTATCCATGGCCAGAGACGGTGATCTGTAAAGCCTGGCAGGTACAATCTGTGGCTGTCCCACAAATACCCGTATATGGCAGCCACATGGTGGAACTGTGTGCATGCAGACACACACACACACATAAACCAGACACCTAGGGATAACACATACCCGCACACATTACATCAACATTGGCCCATAGCAGTACTCTTGGCCCTCACACACACACACACACACACACACACACACACACACACACACACACACACACACACACACACACACACACACACACACACACACATACACACACACATAAATGTCGATTGTATGGCTCAATGTAGGCCCCTGGCAAACCAACAACACACCCTGTGCATATGATGAAACCTGTGCCACCTCCTGTCATCTGTAACATTGATGCAGGAACAGGCTACCATGGTGCTGATGCACAGTGTGACTTTATAGCAGTATAGCAATGTTAGCATGTTGTCAGCAGTAGAGTGTAATGATATCCTTGAAGGTGTAGCTGAGCAGGCATGATGCATTAAAGCTATGATTGTCAATGTAGTATTGTTTACACCAGTGTTAGTTCCAATAGTGTATTGTCCGCCCACATGCCACTTGGCTGATGTGTGTAGTATTGGCAGCATGTGTTAGAGAGTGGACAGTACTTGTGGGATGTGTGTAGCACAGATTTGCAGATGTACATTTGTGAACATGTTGGAGGTGCACTGACTGCATGTACGTGCATAGTGGACACATGGGTAGGGTGACATACCCTGTATTACACAGTAACACTCCATAGTTTCTATTGGTGGCCAGTATGCATTGTACTACACACATTTTGGAACTTGAGTACACATGTGTGTATGACATGGTTTGACACTGTGCTGTGGGTGATACTGTTACTATCTGTCATTGTTTTGCATTCTGGTAGTATACATAACCTCAACAGCCTGACCATAACCAATCATTAGGTGATGTCTTGACAAATGACACACAGATGTAGGACACACAGTAACATTTGGATCCTTCAGGTACTATGCCAGTAACCAGTGGTATTCACCTGCACCCATTCCTGATACCACTCCTGTTTGGCATATAGCTCTCTTAGGTACAAGTAATCACAGTAAGGATATGTCCATCCACGTCTGGTAATGCATACTGTGGCCTATAATGCATTCTCCAGATGACACACACATCCTCCACAATGGTATCATACAGACAGATACCTGTTGTTAAACCCATGCTGTAAAGCTATAAGCCAACCAAAGCATAGTCATCCACCTTTACGAAACATAGTATCCCCACAGTACTACATAGGTAGTAGCCACCAACATGTTGAACAGGTACTGATGTATACATGCAGCCAAGTGTTACGTCATCTCTCCTTTGGTCATCACATTTCCAAAGGTATTTTGAAATCCCTCGGTGGATCACATAAGCAATAAGGGGTCTGCATGCATATCCACAAAGGTTGTTGTACACCTATAATGAATAGCCATCACTGACAGACTTTGCTGCGTTTGAACAGGTCTGAAATATACCTCAGCCATAAACCCTCACTCACACAATTCAATAGAAACCGTAACGAGTGTGTGTGACACGGATGACCTAGGCCAGGGATAACTGCAGTGTCTGCCCTTGTCACAAGCATACAGATGTGACCTAAGGTCTGGAAAGTGGCAGCACACTCTGGCAAAGATGACAGATGTGTTCATGGAGAAAGCAGGGTTCCCACCCATGAAATAATTGAGGTCACATGTACGTATATGTATTTGCCACACAGCTCCTGACATGTGCAATGCACATACTGTTTTCATACTGATATGTCATACAGTAGTAAAAGCAAAACCCACAACACATTGACCAATGGTGTCACACACACTCACCAAGTGCAGGATTCAACCCCCTACCTAACTACTTTATGATAATAAAGCAATATACATTAACACGACGTGCTATACACATTATTGGATGCTTTCTTTTCCACAGGTATATTTGTAGGATGGTGACATCATCAAACTTGACAAAGATAAACCACAACACATTGACCAACGGTGTCACACACACTCACCAAGTGCAGGATTCAACCCCCTACCTAACTACTTTATGATAATAGAACAATATACATTAACACGACGTGCTATACACATTATTGGATGCTTTCTTTTCCACAGGTATATTTGTAGGATGGTGACATCATCAAACTTGACAAAGATAAGTATGCCACTTTTAAGGTGTTTTAGTACTCTCCAAAAAGGCTGCTTCTCTCCAAGGAGATCACACACAAACGTCAAGTGCAGGATTCAATCCTCTACCTAACTACTTCATGATACTAGAGGAGTATGCATTAACACAACGTGCTATACACATTAGGGGGAGGTCCCTTTTCCACAAGTATATTTGTAGGATGGTGACATCATCAAACTTGACAAAGATAGGTATACCACTTTTAAGGTGTTTTACTACTCTCCAAAAAGGTTGCTCTTCTCGAAGGAGATCACACACAAACTTGTCAATTGCAGGATTCAAACCCTTACCTAACTACTTCATGACATTAAAGGAGTACACATTAACATGACGTGCTACACACATTACTAGGAGCTCTTTTTTCCACAGGTATATTTGTAGGATGGTGACATCATCAGACTTGACAAAGTATAGTATACCACTTTTAAGGTGTTTTACTACTCTCCAAAAAGGTTGCTTTTCTCCAAGGAGATAACACACACATACTTGTCAAGTGCAGGATTCAAACACCTACCTAACTACTTTATGATACTATAGGAGTACGCATTTACACGACACACTATACACATTACTGCAAGTTCTCTTTTCCACAGGTATATTTGTAGGATGGTGACATCATCAGACTAGACAAAGTGGGTTACATTAGGTGAAATTAGGAGGGCTACATAGAAGGAATGTCTAAACACTTTGGCCATGTGATCATCAAAGGAGAGTTTACTATCTATCTGTGTCCCCAGGGCCATAATGACTTTCTCCGTACATACTGGATTACCACCTATGTGGTAATTTGTGTGCACTTTGTTTTATCCAAAGGGGATGACTATGCATTCTTTGGCATTTTGCTTGAGAGCATTGTTTTGACACCAGGTATCTGTCTCTGTAAGACCCTTTTGGAGGATGTCTGTGTCAGCCATAGAGTCAATTATGGACCACAGTTAGCAGTCATCTGCAAACCTGTTCAGCCATACTCCACCCATGCTTGCCTGTACCTCTGAGCAGTATCTACTGAACAGGTGGGGTCCCAGGACCAAGACCTGTGGGATGCCATTTGTGACTGGTTTAGAGTCGGACATGGCACCCGCAACTCTGAACATGTGTGTTTGATCTGTGAGCCACTTGGACACCCATCCTGTGACATAGCTGTTAATGTTCAAGCTGGTAAGCTTGTCCATGATGACAGAGTGGGGAATGGTATAGAAAGTCCTTAGTGAGTTCCAGGTGGGCTGTGTGGACTACTTTCACCTCCATCTATGTCCTTGGTAACTGTTTCAAATAAGTCAACTAGGTTTAGGAGGCAGGATCTGCCTTTAACAAGGCCAAGCTGGGTAGAGTCCAGTGTCTGGAGGTCCCCAATGTCTCTGTTTATGGGTTCCATGACAATTTGCTCCATAGCTTTGCAGACCAGGCTGAGTAGACATATAGGGCAATGGTTTCCAGGTTCTGTTGTGGCACCCCCTTTGTGGAGCTGGATGACTGTTGGTGTATGCCATTCTTTGGGTACATACCCTGTGGTACAATTGAGTCTGGACAGTGAATGTAGGTGAGGGTGTAGTTCCTTTTGGGCCTGGTGTAAGATGCAGCCTAGGACACCATCCAGTCCCATTGATGCTGTGTTCTTAGCTTTGGAGAGGGTTGTCTTTACCTGCATGTCCATGAAGTCTGGGGCTCTGCATTCTTCTGGGATGGACACAGTCCCTTTTGTGGGTGATGGGGGGAGTTTGCACTGAACTTGTCCCCCAGGATGTGGGCAATGTAAGTTGGTTCAGTGTATTTCTTGCCATTTTTCAGTAGCTGACAGCACATTTGGAAGTTGCCACCTACATGTTTGGTATAGCTAACGAAGGCTTTGTGGTTGTTATTCTTACATTCCTTGGCAATTTGTCTTTAGAAACTGGCCTTGGATTATTTTATGAGTGACCATTGTTTCTTCCTAATAATGATCAGTGATGCCTTTCCTTTTGTGAAGTTTTCTCTATCATGTGTTCGTTTCCTCCTTCTGTTGTCTAGCTTATTTATGGGTGATGACCACCAGATTGGTTTCTTATTTTTGGAGGAGTGCATCTTGGTTTTATTTGGGATGACTCGATCCATGCATCCCTGTAGATGCTCATAGGATGCACTTGTAAATGATTTGGCAGATTGTATACCAGTATTCTATAGCAAGGGGGCTTTGGAACTTTCCACTTTGGTCTTGGGAAGTGTGCAGTTTGCTTTTGAAAATGTCTTCACAGTGGTTTCATTGACTGGGGGGGAGGGTGGGATGTGGATGTCCAGTGTGATTACTTTATGATCTGATATTACCAGCGAGGGGTTTATCTCTGTTGTGGAACACTGGTACCCCATGTTGGTGATGATCAGGTCCAGTATGTTGTCACCTCTAGTGGGCATGGTGACCAGCTGTTCCATGGTGTTAGAGTTTTTAAACTCTAGGAAACATTGGGCAAAGGACGTTGTACACGAGTAATCCTCCCACTCAATGTTTGGGTAGTTGTAATCTCCTCATATAATGGTGTTTGATAGGACCTTTATATTTTCCACTGTTCTCAGGAATACTGAGTGAGGTTCCTGAGACAAGGTAGGTGATCTATAGCAGGCTACAATCTGATAAGCAGCTTTGCCCAATGTTAGTTGCACTTGCATGGTCTCCAAGGCCTCATGCTGTGCCACTAACCTGAAGGTGTGGGAATCCATAAGGTAAATGGATACACCCCTTCCTTTTGTATTTCACTCATGGTTTTGGGTCTGAAGATCAGAGAGATTGTGAGTGTTTTACGTGGAGCATGTCCAACAGCTCTGTGTTTGACATAGCTTTGTATGTTAGGCAGAGATCACCTCTGAGTAGGTGATATGCAAGGGAGTACGGCTGGAGCATTTTGAGATGGTCTGTGTATGGCATGTATTTCAGGCCACTAATGCTCTTTGTGAGGTATTGCTGCAGGCATTCCAGTTGTTGTAGTTGTAGTTGTCTTGTGAGGTACATAGCAAAAGGGGTGTTGTACTCTATTATGGTTCTAGTGAGTGATGAGTAGAGAGGAACAATGTCCTCTTCTATTCTGCATGAGACACCTTTTGTGATGAGGTGTGCCACATAGGAGGATTTCCTGACTACTATGGGGATGTGATAATCACAGTTGTGTCCACTGTCCACCTGTCACCCAAGGTCTCTTGTCACAATTTCAGTGTTAAGTATACTACCGCCTATGTTGTAGTTCATGGCTACAGAGTTTTTAACAAAGGGGATGACAATGCACTTTTTGGCATTGAGTTTGAACCCATGGCTTTGACAACAGCCATCTGTCTCACTGAGGCCCTTTTGTAGGATGTCCACATCTTTAGTGTTTACAATTATGGCTCCAAGTTTGCAGTCATCTGGAAACTTCAGTAGCCACAGACCTTCCATGTTAAAGTTTACTTCAGGGAAGTAGATACAAAACAGGACAAGACACAGGACTGGACCTTGTGGTACTGCACTCGTCACTGGTCCAAAGTCATACTTGGAGTCTGCTACTTTCACAGTGTGTGTTCTGTTAGTAAGCCTGTTGGCAACCCATCTTGTGACATAGCAATTTATACCTAGTTTAGTGGGTTTATATATAATTCCAGAGTGTGGGGTGGTGTTGTAAGCCATGGCAGGATCTACATAGGCTGTGCGAACCACCTTACCCTTGTCTACGGTTCTGGTGACAGCTTCAATGTCATCTATCAGGTTTAGGAGACATGATCTGCATTTTACAAACCCAACATGGTTGTGGTCCAGGGTTTGTGGATTACCAGTGTATATTTTTATAAGTTGTATGATGATACATTCCATGGCCTTGAAGAGCAGGCTCATCAGGCTAATGTGGCACTAGTTCCTGGGGTCCGTGGTGTCTCCACCCTTGTGTAGTGGGATAAACATTGCTGTGCACCATTCAGCAGGCACAAAGCCTGAGGTGAGGCTATGACTGAACATGGTACATCAGTGTGGTGCCTGTTCGTTCTGTGGTTTGTGTAGAACACAGCCTGGGAAGTTATCTGGTCCCATGGCTGCTGTGATACTGGCTTTGGAGAATGTTTTTTTACCTGTGCAGCCATGATGACAGAAACTTTGCAGTCTTCCATTATAGAGATGTGCTCTTTCATAGGTGAGAGGGGGTAAAGTTAACACTGATCCTATCTGCCAGGATGTTGGCAATATCAGCTGGGTTTGTATATTTAGTGCCATTGAGCTGTAGCTCAGAACAGATCTGAGTGTTGCCATGATATGGACCTGTCTGTTGGGCAGAGATCTCCTGAGTAGACAGTATGCAACAGAGTACAGATTGGGTTAAATTCAGTCTTGTTGCATGGGGCAACTGCTTGAGGCCAGTAATCCTCTTGTTGAGGTACTTCAGTGGTCTTTCCAGCTGCTGAAGGTGCCTAGTCAGATTCATCACAAGTGTGTTGTGGTACTCTCTGATGGGTCTGATGACTGATGAGTAGAGGGAATCTCCTTTGACCTACATGCACAGACCTTGGCAGTTTGTGTGAACACGTAGCATGATTTTCTGACCACTTTGTGAATGTGTTTCTGGAAGTAGAGATGACTATCCACATTTGTCCATAGATCCCTTATTATCACCTCCGTATTTAGCCTAAGTGTGTGAGCATGCCCAGTATGACCTTTCAGTATGTTGTTGCCTGACATTTGCTTTATTTATTTAAGTGTGTGAGCATGCCCAGTATGACATTTCAGTGTGATGCTGAATGAAATCCACTACATTTGACGAAGTGTGTGAGCATGCCCGGTATAGACATTTATACTATATGTGTGTGGAAAATCAAGTTGTATTTTTACAGCAGGGCTCACCTTTATGTCATAAATCAACAGGGATCGTGCTGTGCCTGCAGGGCTTCCATGAAACACTTTGCATAGATTTATCAACATTTCTACATATAGGGGGGACAGTTATTCTTTGTACATTTCTACCCGGGGGCACACCTGATTGTTACTGTGGGTGTACATAGGATGAGGGTTTCACTTGATACTTATACACATTTGCTAGGCCTGCACTGCTATGTAAGGTACACCATTTCAGTCTGTACTGTTGCCTATCATACTGGCTTGAGGCATACTACTGTACTACAGAGCTTAGCGTCCAATGTCACGTATATTAGATTGCGACTTCATAGCCTACCCAACCCACATCACACCGCCTGGCCTGCTGTTCTCTGTCTGCATAGGCCTGTGGGGGAGGTTACCCATATACCTCTTTAGGGGCATGATATAGCATTTCTTTGTGTTTGCATTAGTGTACAATTGTCCTGCTGTGTCTGTGCCAGTGAAATGCTGTCATGCCTTAGTGGTTCAGTACTGTGACTATAGTGCACAGTATCCTGGGTTCGAGCCCTGTCACTGCTTTTTATTTTCATGCTGGGCAGACCAGACTGCTTAAGGAACAGTAAAGCAAATATGAGCATGTTTACCTGACTTTGCTCAACTTTGCCCGACTTTGCCCGACCTTGCCCAACATTGCTCAACGTTGCCCGACGTTGCGCTAGTTAGCGCAGGCAATTTTGTTTACATATACTAATTATGGTAAAAGCTGCCTAGCACTGCTTTATATTGCTTAAAACATGGCAATCATGCCTCAGGTGGTGCTGCAGGGCTGCCTATGTTGGATGCACATAGTACACTCCCTATACATGTTTGAAAACAGGTAGTGTCAAGTTAGGCACCCTTTTATTTTATGTGCGAGTCAGAGAGAGGTATAATTTCCAGGGTTCCTACTGAGCCAGTGCATGTGCTATGCGTTGCCTCTTTGCCAAGGCAAGGCATACTGGGCATGCCTCCTTCTGCCTACTGGGGCAGGCTCAGGTTGTTCCTCCTCCGAGTCACGCTGTGCCTAAGCAGGCATTGGCAATGGTGGGGGGCTGTTTGGCCTTGCCCCATGCTGTTCCTGCTGCAGCTGTTTTCACAGGATCATATTGTGTAGCATGGCACATACCATGACAATTTGGGTACATGTAGTTGGTGAGTACTGCAAGGCTCCACCAAATGTGTCCAGGCACCGGAACCATGACTTGAGCATCCCAAACACATGCTCGATTACATTTCGTGTTTGTGTGTGTGCCTCATTATGGAGTTCTTGTTCAGATGTGTGTGCATTTCTGATGGGTGTCATCAGCCACGGCTCCAGTCCGTATCCAGCATCCCCCACTAGGTGACCATCAGGGATGTCCCCATTGGCAAATGTCTGGTACAGCTGTGTCAGATGCCAGATATGGGAATGGTGGTAGCTTCCAGGGCAGCCAGCACACACATTCAGTATTATGCCCTGGGCATCGCACACGACCTGGCAGTTGATGGAGTGGAAGCCCTTGCGGTTGATGTAGGCCCTACCCCGCTCACCGGCTAATGCTTTGATGTGTATGTGCATGCAGTCAATTGCACCCACTACCTCAGGGTATTCCGCTATTTGGTGGAAGAGACGCATATTGCTGGCCAATGCCTCATGGGAATTCTGGAAATATACATGATCACCAACATGTGCTGACATGGAATTCAGGAACTGGTGCAGTACCCTGGATGCTGATGCCTGTGAAATCCCCATCATATCACCGGTTGGTCACTGGAATGTACCTGTTGCTAGTATTCTTAGGCCAACACATACCTTGGTTTCCACTGGGATGGGTTCCCCTCTGTTGGTTCTGTGTGTGAGGCGTGGCCTGCACAGCTCAACAATTTGCTGCAGGAGGTCTCTGTCCACTCTATAGCACTCCACTATCTCCAGCTCATGTAGCCCCTGGTAGGTTACCCTGGGTCTGTACACTCTTCTCCGTCTCCTCACTGTGGGTTGCTCAGCAACATTCACAACGGCACCACCCTCAGCATTTTGCACATGTTGCCTTATAATAGCAATGGCAGCCCCTAACATTTTTTGTCTGAGTTAAGCTTTTTAAGTTTTCACTCTCTTTGTATACTGCAGTGTTACAGTGTTTCTGAGAAAAACATGGGGGAATGTTGTTTGCAGAGTTTTAAGTGCTGGGCTGGGCTGGGCTAGTGTACTGCCTGTGTAATTGGCTGATTCTGATTGATTTCACCTGGCAGCTCTGCTAGTTCTCCTTGGTTAATTTCCTACTATTTCTTTTCCTTCCTTTTCCCTTTCTGTTTCCACAGGGGGCAGCGATGTGCAAACAAGTGCAAACACGCGCACATGAGTGCACACGCGTGCACACAGGCTTAGGCAGGTGCACATCCGCGCACACAGGCTTAGACAGCCTTACACAGGCTTACATGGGTGCACACATGCGCACACAGGCTTAGACGGGTTTACAGGCGTGGACACGCGTGCACACAGTGTAAGCACCTTTGCAAGAAATTTTAGTGATATCCACGGCGTACACCTTCGGTTTCTGGGTTTCAGTTAAGACAACTGTAGACACGCCTCTTCCAATCCTAAATAACTCACAGCAAACACATGCCACTCTGCTCCAATAAGCTTACAGTCTTTCATACATAGCCCCTCATGATGTCACCTATCTTCTACTCTACTACTCCCCTAATCCTACACTTACACTCTAGGGACATGGCTCACATGCCAGGGAAAATTGGAATTCACTATCCTTATCCTCATTTGCATAGGATTGCCTACTAATGCTTGGTTACATCTCTCAAACTGAGCTTCCCCCCTTAGCAACCACTACTCAGTAGCCATGTTGTCTTCAGCCTACCATTCACCTGCATGGCAGAAGAATATTTTTAATAAGAATGCCTATTTTTGGCTTTTTTTTTCTGGTTTTTATAACACCGCACATTTGCACGGCGCTGCTCTACGCTTAAACATCGGAGATCGGGGGAAAAAATTGATTTTTATTAATTTGCAACAGATAAAAATGCCAATGGCCTTATATTTGGCCATTGGCATGCTTCCTCAACTGTATGTATCCTTTATTTGGAGCTGTCATAGCTCCGTATTGCTATTTGCAGAACGGTACTCCGTTACCAATGGAGTACATTTCTGCAAATAAGTCTACTCTTACTCAGACAGGTTAGTGTTTCCTGGATTGCAAATTTACCTCATTTGCATAGCTTTCAGCAGCAAATGAGGTAATTTGAATAACATAACACTGTCTGTGCAAGAGTAGTTTTAGGAGCTCTCATGCACGCCCCTGCCGGCTGTTGCTGGATTGCTCGGCAGACATATTGGCTGTCTGCCGGCTTACTCTACTCTTAGACTCCGTGCAAGCCTTTGTGAATCCAGCCCAATGTCTGTTAAAACTCTTATTTATACTCTGTAATAGTCCTTATACTTTTGCCACCCTTATCTTAAGCACAGTTGCTATTAATACATTTTGATTAAGTCTTGGGGCAACAGTAGCATTCAGTTTAAGTTGCCGCAGTTTTTCTATAATCCAGTTGATTTTCCCATGTCCCTCCTCTGGCATTCAGAATAATTTTGTCAAAAATAGCAAAGTGAAATCCCTTGAAACTCTGACAAACTTTCAGTTTCAAATTAATTTAATAAAAAAAAGCATTTTTTGCATCTCAATGCACCAGTTGATTTCAATGTTTGAAAAAGCATGTGAAGCAGAGATATATAAGTGTGCCAATACTAAACAAAAATAGATATTAGAACTTTTCAACAAGGAAAGGGAAACTATAAATGCCTTTTTAGATGGCAAGTCTATTTGTAAAATGAAACTAGACAAAGGGGTGGCATGGTTTTATCTGATATTATAGATTCATCTAGCATTATGTCTGAAATGTTACAAGACACAAGCACTTATTCACAAGTGTCAAGGAACCAAGTGAACCCAGGATATAGATCAGTTGACCTATTATTACATGACTGCCTTATGCAAAGGTTGATTAATCAACTTATGATTTTTTATATATACCCAACCCTGTCATACCATCATTTTTTTGGATACCAAAAGAGCACAAGGAATTATAAAGTTCCCCATTCAGACCAATAGTATTGACACAAGGCTAGAAGACGTAGCCACTGGCACTGGTTATATGTTGAAAGATTCTTGGGAGTTTTTAGCAAGGTTAAAAAATAACTTGTGGGATCCCAACACTACTTTTCTTACTACAGATGTGATAGATTTATTTACATGTATTTCTCAAAGTGTGAAGGTTAAATTGTTCCAAGATGATGTTATGGCATGTCAATTTCTTTCATACAAAAAGATACAGTTAATTGTAGATTTTTTTTTTTATCTTATATGGGACAACAACTACATTTACTTCAAAGGTGACATTTACAAGAAGGATGTGGCTATGGCATGTGCCACAATTTTTGCAAACCTGGTCATGAAAGGATGTGAAATGTTACGTGTGTTCCCAAGCAAGTTTTACAAGTATTGCAAATCATATTTAAGATACCTGAATGACATCTTTATTTTATGGTCCAGATCAAAAGACACTGTACAAGAATTTAATTGATACTTACACGTGACAACTCATTTTTAAAGTTAACTTTGAAGTGTACACAAGACAAAGGTAATTACCTTCATACTTCTATTTTCAAGTCGGAAGATGTTTTTAGTCCAACTGTTTATAGGAAACCAACATTTAGTAATATATATTTGCACTTTAGAAGTTTTCACCTCATGACTTTTAAGAAAAGTCTAATTAGAAGTCAATTATTAGATTGTCATGGATGTTCTAAAGTAGAACTATGTTTGAATATGAAGAAGCAAATTCTAACCTATGTTTTTTGCTAGGGATTATCCTAGAAATGTGGCAATGGATATTAGTAACAATATAACCACACACTCGGGACACAGGTATAAACTGCTCTTAGGTGTGAGTTTAGGCAAAATTAATATAGAAATTGATCCCCTTAATGGGCATAGTACTGCTGGTACAACTGATAGTAAGCATTTTGAGACAGAGCCCTTTTTTAAATATAAAACTGGGGCTGGATACATTAAATCTATTATAAGAATTAATGGAAAAAACTACTTTTGTATACAAAATCACTTCTTCTTCTTGGTTAAGGGTCACCACAGTGTATCACCTGTCTGCTCATGATTGGCAGTGGAGTTTTATGGTGCCAAGTTGCCAACCCAGCACCCAACCTTCCACAGAAGGAACACACATGCATGCACTCATGCCTAGGGCCAATTTAGAGTGTCCAATTCACCTACAGCATGTCTTTGGGAGGAAACTGGAGCACCCGGAGGAAAGCCACACGATCACAGGGAGGACATACAGACTCCACACAGAAGGCACCCTGGCTGAGGATTGAACCCGTGAACTTCTTGCTGTAAGGCAGCAATGCTAACTGCTGTACCACCTCAGCTACCCTTGTATACAAAATCACTAACAACTTGAAAAAGTTGTTTGAGAATCCCTCAAACTTCAATACTAATAAAAATATGACAGGCATTAAAAAGTGTGGAGTTTGCATACAATTTATACATGTACTGGGGGAACCATTTCTACATTTGTTAAATGTCCCCATATACCCTGTACCCTTCCAAAAGGGCAATTGTGCTGCACAAAGAGTGGCATACATGGCAAATTTTTCTGTGTGCCTGGCTTTTTATGTAGGAAAAAAACAAGTGGACACTAAAGAAAAGGGTATATGAACATTTCTATGATATTTCAAAATTTAACGTTAATAATGCTCTCTACAAACACACAGCAGTTTGTCAGAGTTTCAACAGATTTCATATTGCTATTTTAGATAAAGTTATTCTGAATGTTAAAGGAAGGACATTGGAAAATCAGTTGGAATGTAAAGAACTCCTATGGCACCTTAAACTGAATGCTACTGTTGCCCTAAGACTTAAAATTTATCCAAAACCCCTGTGCTTAAGTTAAGGGTGGCAAAACTGCAAGATTTATATTGATTATTTTAATTGGGTGTGTTAGTTTAATTGCTAGAATAAGAATTAAAATTTTTTTTAACACAGTTGTATGTTGTCCAGGTATTTTTTGCAAGCAAAATAAAGAATCACTTTTAATGTTTATTAGGAACGACAATCTGTGTTATATGAAGACAAACAACTAGATTATCCAAATTTATATTTAGATATAGAGTCAGATTTTGAATACTTTTAAATGTTTTACATGCACTTTAATATAATTTAATTTATCCTCAATGTTTCATTAGTTAAATATTTATGGTGAAGGTCTTGAGAATCAGAAGTTGTACAGTATTTCTTTAAATGGCAAACATTAAGTTACACAAACTTTATTTAAAGAAGTGCAAATAATCAGTTCCTGTTTTGCTTCTAAGGAAGTCCTTGTATGATTACTTTTTATGAAGAAGAAAGTACAAAAGCTTGTAGTAATGTGCTAATATATTATTTAAACTACATCAATAAATTGTTTACAGAATTGGGGTTGGGAGGGAGGCCTAATAGTTAAGGTGTTTGCCTTACAAACACAAGGTGCAGGGTTTGAGTCTCACAAGGGATAATTGGCTAGGCTTAAAATGGCTCGCAAGGGCAGTTAGCTTAGTATGAACCTATAATTGGATTTAAGATTGGCAGCATCCCTCATTTTGGTGTCCTGTGTTCACTGTGCACACTTCTGATAGTTATTGGTTTGATGCATGTGCACTCACTTATTACCTGCAATGCATATGTACACAAATTCTAAGTCACCTGAGTGAGCAGCACAAAACTTCCATCATGTGCACACCAGACTCCTTGTGACAGGTGATATACCTGCTCTCTAACAGGTGCCACCAATACAGTGAGTCGATGTACTACATTTCTATAAGATGGGCAGGTCCTTATAGACAACTTAATCCCATCCTCCTCCTCTTTCTCTATACCTGGACCCTTCAGTATGTGTGCCGCTGACTGGATACAAGTCATTTAAGGTGTAGGAATTCATTCCTCTTTGTCATTAATCTGGGCTCTTAACCAAATCAATATTGAGAGATGGTAACTGAAAAGGGTAGACTTGAAGTGAACCAGGAAGTTGTTGGTTCAGGAAAGTGGTTCTACTGCCAAGTATCTTGTTTCAAAACTATACTTGTACATTAGCTCAAATGGCAGACCAAATTTATTGTGGGTAGCAGTGGTAGCAATTTAAATGAAGATAAAACAATGTAAAAGACTAAGAAGCTCCATGGCAAGTTTACTGGTCCTATTATCAATCCATGCTTTCAGGTCCCTCAGAATCAGCCATCGTGGTACTCATGAATAAGGTCAAGGAGAAAATCAGACAACTCTTGCAGAAATGTCCCAGTTAGTCTAGTGGCTGATACATGAAGAAAAAAGTGCAAATCACTACTGCCGCAAGGCCATACTCACAGGAATTACATAATGTAGGCAAGGCTGCCGCGGTGCTGGTCCTGTTTGTGGGTGAAAGGCCACCCCTTGATATAAGAGCTATCATAACTTGGTAAAGAGGACCTCTAATATCTGCAAAATAGAAACACAGCCTAGTGATTACTGGGACCATAAGATGCCTAGCTATATATACCTTTAATTAGACATACTTAAAAGTTCTTGCCACCTTTCACTGATACTTAATAATGTTTGCCAACCAAATCAAGCTAGCAGTACATGATAATTCTAGTGTAAATTTGTCTCCACCCATGCAATCAGGAAGACTAGCCTTAAAAGCAGGAAAACTATTACTCTGCTTAATCTCTAATTGTAAGTTGTCCCATAGGCTGGGAATACATTGTGCTAGGAACTTATCTCTCAAGTGGATCCTGTTTATTTATTGGTATAAATTTAAAACCCCAGTCAAAGTGTTTGTGATATTTATCCGTGTGGTAGCATGAAAGTATATTGAGATCAACACAGCATCTCATCTCAGGGTGAATAAAAACAAAGGCTTTTCCTTTCCCTGCCTAATGAGTCTATGGTACCGTTATGCCATGTTGTACCAAAATCTTAAAACTCCTTGTTTTAACATTCCTTAAATTGATATAGTTTGCATGACCACACAGTCTTTCCCTGTTGGCCATTCAGCTGGAACTAACTAAACCAATAAAGCTTAGTAGATATTCTTTAAATTGGCAGCCTTGCTCAAAACAAGGGAACCAATAAAGCTTAGTAGATATTCTTTAAATTGGCAGCCTTGCTCAAAACAAGGGAAGACCTTGTGCAGCCTATCTTTAGTAAAGCAAACTGAAGTTTACTAAATCTTAAACTAAATTCTATATCTCTATTGATAATGCTCCTTTCAGTCATCTTGTCCTTATTCAGACAGGTAATAATAATAATGATTAGGGTTGTTGGCCAATCAGTCAGATGATCCTTAAATTATTAATTAGCATTCACATGCAAAAATATTGTTTGCAAATAAACAAACAAACAAAAGAAATTACTATTTTCAGTTTCTAAGAAATGTTTTTCAGTAGTCAGACCTTTTTTGCCATTCAGAAACACTGGTACCCTCAAATTAATGTTGTAAATATGTGTACCAGTCAATTAGTCTACTTCATTTTTATATTAAGTTATGTTTTCAGGCACCCATATAGAGTAAGATATATTCTTTCAGAGATGTACAATACCTTGAGTAATATAGTAATCATATCTATGAATCTTATTCATGTTCATTATAAACATCGTATGCTAATATAAACTGCCTCACATATACCTGTACTAAATATAAAACAGATTCAACTTTTTAAATGTTATGATATTTCAAATGTCTCTTAAAGGGCATAAGCTTAGAACAATTTTGTTGAGCCACCATCTCCTCATTTCTAATTTGAGCCTGAAACTACATACAGAACTAGAACTGCATTCTAGAGCTGGCCTAATAAGATGTCTTATACAGTTTTGAAATGATAACCAGATGATATAAGGCAATACTTTTAAATATGGTAGGAGAAATAAGAGTGAGGAGATGCAAGAGATATGAGCAGAAAGTAGGGAAGAAGAGATAAGAATAGAAATGAGAAAATAGTTGAGGAAATGTGAACATTTCTGTTGAGCCATCTGTCTGGTAGGCAATTCGTTAAATGATTTGGAGAAAACTAAAGTTGTAGTGAAGTTGAGGTTGATGTGGAAAGCAATGAATATGAGTTGGAATTTTGCTGGAGAGAAAGCTTGTCTGGGGCTTAAGCAGAGACAACAGAAGTGGAGGTAAGGGCAAAGGGGTAGAAGGCAGTAGGAAATTTACATTGAAAATCTGCTTTGTTGAGATACATAGTGGTAACGTAGGTGTATAAAGGCTAAGGTAGTCTAGCCTGGGGAGGTGCAAGAGCAGAGACACATATTTTTAAAGTGCTGTTTTAGCAGGTTTTTGAATGTGGATATGTTGGTTTCTTGTTTGATGGTGGCAGGGACAGAATTTGGAAACATACTTTTTGAGTGAATGGACAGACCAGCAGAGTTGTGGATTTTAGTTATAATTAATATGGACTTGTCTGTGGAGCATAGTGATTGCACAGGGGTGTAAGGATTCACAAATCCCTGGAGTGTGGAACACTTTACAGGTTTGTAGATTATTTTATGAACAGTTGCTAACTGGGTTATTGAGTATAGTGTGCAGGTTCTAGTCAGCCTAACTGTTTAAGGCTAAGCATTGATAGGGTTTAGAAGATCGATTAGTTATAGCATTGTTCAGTTTTTGATAGTGGATATTGCTGAAGGTTGGTGTGGACAGGGGTAGTGTGTAGCAGTGAAGGTATAAGCTATAAAGAGGCTATTGTTTTTTTGAAATTGTTAGTTACAAACAGTTTGCTAAGATTTTAGAGTCCAATTTTTCTGTGGGTTTTCTTGACATCTTGCTGTGTTTGACTATGAAACTTTAGGTGGTTATCTATAATGACACCAAGTAGCTTTGTGAAGGACCTACAGGAGAAACAGGTATGTATCCCAGACACTACCATTTCTCTGGAACAGGGTCTCCATACATGTGAAGCAGAGTTGCTACCTGACCCAATTCAAGTGTAACTTGGACAACTGGATGGGGAACCAGAAATTCACCTCTGGTTTGGCACCTATGTCTCTAATGGCCACAGGGATCCTATGAATAGTTGGGTCTATATTAAAAGACTGAAGATGAAACACCTCTTGGTCGACACATTATGAGCGAACGCACTAAAGCACGAATGCTCAAAACAGTGATTTCTTTCCCTGGGAAAGAAACTGCTTGGCCATCCCTGTGTGTTTGCCCCTTTACTCACTGTAGTTTGATCTCGGAGTTGGTATATTTAGTTGGGGGGTGGGGAGCAAAGCCCCCCATGTTGTTATGTTTGAAAGTGTGTGTTTGTGCTAGCGATTTCTTTCCCAGGGAAAGAAATCACTGTTTTGAGCATTCGTACTTTAGTGCATTCGCTCTTTATGTGTCGACCAAGATGTGTTCGATGAAAACCTCTTCGGTCTTTTAATATAGACTCGAATAGTTCATCTTCCTGTTGTTTAAAAGCTAAGGCTATCAAATACACTGTTCCAAGTACCTTTTTTGTCATCACTAGTAAAATGTTTTTAATTAGTTTACATACATTTAGAGTGCTCATTAATCTGCATTGTCACATTGTTCATGGTATATTAGCACACCCATTTTTCATTTATAGTGCTTAAAGAATGATTGTGATAGGTTAATGTACATTAATGTGAATGTCTATCACATGTTTTTAAAATATTTTGGAAGCTGTTTTTTATACTTCTTGATTTTACTGCATTGATTGCTATATTCAAGTACTTACATATTGTATATCGCAAATCATATGATTCACCAAGTGACTTTTTATATAAAATATATGTGCTTATAGTGCATCTCTTTCTGTGTCACTGGATGAAAGTATTTAATAGACATAATAGAGCTTATCTCTCCTTTGGCACATTTTTTCATTTGATTTATGCAGTTTTGAATGTGTGCAATGTGCCTGTGTTTTTATTTTTGCAACTTAAAGACAGACTTCTGGTTAGTTGGACCACACTGGTAGCAAAGCCTTCTCTAGTTTTGTATGCATAATGTGAATTGCAGTGCTTGGGCAAGCATGCTTCAATGACCAGGTGGCTGATTCACAAATGTAAAAGTCCTTTCTGTGCAGGGCAGAGCTGTCCCAGCAGCAGGCAGCAAGGAAGGAAAATTCTCTTGTTACAAGGTAGCAGCAAGATTTAACAAATTATTTATAGGGGTCTTGTCCTTGTCTGAGGAAAAGGGAATATATAAAAACATTTGATTTATCAGACACGTCTACTTGGTTAGCTGCATGACCATTTTATTCAGTCTAATCCTAAAACACTGACCACCAAACAAAGAATTTTGTCCCATAAAAGGAAACCCCATTTACCAGTAGGCTAAATGCAATCCCAGGAGCTGTCTTTTAATAAAGCATGTTTTGGTGTGCTAAATGTGGTTCATCTTATTTTATTAATAAACTTTTCATACTTGCTTATTGGCACAGAGCAATATGAGGAATCTTGAAAGTTATTAGTTTTTTTATCATGGCTTTATAGATCATGAATATGTGTAACAGCCTACAAGCCAAGAAAGAATGCTTAGCAAGACTATAAGGCTCCAAATTTTGGTAATAAATTTTCTGTTAAACAGGGTTGCCAGTTTAGCCATGGCTGGCTCCTGATCATTTTACAGTTAACGACATGCAAGACAAAAAATTAAATAAGATGGTACACAGATATATAAAGCTATGGAGACAAAATATACATAGTGTTTAACAATTGAGTGTTTGAACTGATTAAATATTTATCATTATCACTAGCCATTGAAAAGAGTAACATTAGTATCATTCTGACAGCTAATCATGATTACAAATTGCTCTTACAGCCATAGAGATGATAGAATATTATCCTGCTGCAAAGGATAATACTCATTAGAACCTTTATCAAACTATTAAAATTTAAAAACAAATATTTTGCTGTTCTTAGCAAATCCAACATTAACCTGCTGTAGATCTGGGGATTGTAAAAAACATTATAAAAAGGTCTTCAGACATTTAGGATACAATATATTAGCTTTATAGCGATGTAACTCTTTTAAGAATTACAACTGGAAGGATAACAACTGCATTCCGTTAAAAATTTCCAGATTCTAATGCCAGGTTGGGTACACTGAAATATTAATCAGCATTATACTGCATAGTCATTGTATGTTTGTAAAACATTTTGAAAATATAGGATATTCTTCTCAAACTTCTCATACACTAACTGCAGAGAAGTATACAAATCAAATATTCTTGGGGGCTGAGTTCTTATTCTTCTTCAATCTGTTCCTTCTAAAGTTCATTTTCAATAATACTCCTCTATAAGGTAATTCTGAAATTGTAAGGGGCAAATTCATTTTCTGAGAAACGGTTGGTTGTTTACCTCAATATGTTGACTTCATGCTAATTATAGCCCTGAAATTTCTTGTAATCAGTACAAAAGAAAATGTTAAACCTTATTGCAGACATTATTTAAAAGGTAATACATATCTTGATCTGATTCAGTGTCAGCTAACTTTCATTGTTATGCCAGTGAATTTCAACATTCAAAATAGCATGTGTAAAATCATGTATAATCTTTTATACCTTTCTCTGTTAATCCCTATGTAGACAAATTATAAGGAACTGATTTAAGATACTTTTACATTATTTGGTCTATACTCTTCATATATAGCGAAAAATTAAGAATCCACAAATAAGATATTTGAACTTAACCCATTAAATGTTGAGGTACAAATAAAAAATTCAAACTCATAGAAGTACTAAATAATAACTATGAAATGTAGACTTCAGACAAACAACACAGACTTCAAAATAAGCTTAGAAACTCATTACTAATGTCACTAAACTGAATACAAACCCTCTTGTCATAGTTTGAGCAATTTATATTTCAGACCTGGTAAACAGCAAAATTCTTCACAGGTTTCCTAGTTGACAGCGAGCCTGATGTTAATTTTATATTTTCCCTCATAAAAACATAGGTCTGAGAGGTACATTCAATCTTCAGAACTATGTTATGAATTTCAAAAGAAACTTTAGGCAAATATGGGTTATATATATTTAAGTGTTAATTAGCTAGCTATAGAAAGCTGTATGTGATGTAGCATGCATTTCTTTATAACTCAGTGTCTGAATACAAACATCATGGAGGACAGATTACATCCTCAATGTCTTTCTGTTATTTATCATATCACAACAAAATCATTGACAGTACATGGTATCGGATTAGAAAAAAAAACATGTAGAATAACAGAAATATTACTGCCTTCTAGAACTTGTGTATTTGGATGTACAAACATATAATTTATAGTGTAAAACACTCAAAATACTACCATGTTGACATCAAGGAAATTTAGCAAAAACCTGTGTTTTTTTCACTTCAAGCAAATAGGCCAAGAAATCTCAGACGGTGCAGTGTGCTACATTTCTGCTTGTCACTCGAGAATAAACCATGATGGCACTAAATTCTTTTACTTTTCTTGATAAGAAAAGTAAAATGACACTAATAACATTTTGTCTCAAATTTTTTATTATAACGGCACAAAGTTTGGTGGAGAGTACAGATGTTTATATTATATAGCTAAAGAACTGAGACAAAGATATGAATTTGTGAAATGACATAATTTATTAAGAACCCGCTCCTTGTATATAATGGTCTCCACCACCCTAATCCCACAAAAATTGCAGACAAATCTACATGCAGCAATGAGTTTAAAAGACATAACCTGCAATTATATTCTTTAAACTGTGACTTCCTAGGTAAAGTTGGTCCCATAGGCAAGCAATCCTCACTTAAATAAGTAAACACTACTGGTTCAACAAAAAGTTTCAACATTCATATTGGTTCAGCAAAACGTTTCAACATTCATACGTGGAATTCATCTCTTTGTGATTTTATGATTAACGCTGCCCCTTTAAACAAATATTTGCTAATTAAAAAGTAAACACACTTCCAATGAAGAGTATAAATAGACATACTTTGCAAATCATCCTCCAAACTGTGAGTTCATGGCTAATGCTTTCATGCAACAATTTGAACAGACATACCCTGCAACCTGTCTCTTTAAATTGTGAGTTTCTGGCTAATGCAAGTCCTCTAGGCAAAGAGTTACTAGTTAATAAGTATGAGTCTCCACGGACTTTGTGTGATGTATCCATCCTCAACTAATTACAAGTTGCTGATTAATAAAAGCTCCACTGATTACCTACTGTGAGTATAGTATAGTATAGTATAGTATAGTATAGTATAGTATAGTATATGTTATCAGCTATAGCTATATGTTCTAAGTGCAATTCCCAATAACTGTGTGAGGGTTGCTTTTTGCAATGCCTAGAATATAATCTTGATAGTTTCAGAGAACATTAAGAGTAGAAGCTGTATGATGGTGGTTTCCTATAGTAGCTGAGTTTCTAGATTCTTGCACAATGTTCAGCCTTAGGTGGAAAAAAATCTTGCAACTTTCTTATCTATCTAGCTTCTCACACTGAGAGGATTCCAGTCCCATCATGGTATTAGAAACCCAAAAGACTTGGAGAAATTAAAAAAAGAGAGAGTATCTTCTTGTATAGATTTTCCACTTATTTAGTTACCAAGTAGCTCAAACGCATTATAATTATTTCTTAAAAATAAATATTTAATAAAGATGAGGACACCACTCTTGTCAGTAAGCACACTGAGAACAGCTAGAAAATATATCCAGTTTCAAATTACACAGGGAAATATTAGCTCAGACAGGTCATGCACTTAATAGCAGAGGTATTGCAAGGAACTATCATTTTTGCAGGCCTTCAGCCACGTTCCCAGTATACACATGACCAGAATAAATCTGAAACATTGCTGGAAGCATATCTTCATTAAAAATATAGGTTTATTGCACCACACAAAGATAAAAATTAAAACAGTATATCATTCAACCTGGCCAAGTTTTTATTCAAGTCTATATATGATACATACAGTACCTTAACACAAGGCTTCATAGTCCATAAAAGTACTCCACCACTTAAGTTCATCCTCAGACAGAACATCTAGTCATTGGTGCAAACAGAAAGCCACACCTCTGGGCCCTAACAGACCTTACTTAGAGTACCAGCAAGTAAATATTCTTAACTTTAACTTAACTTAGGTTAAATCCAAAATTATGCCTGATTGGACTAGCCAATAACATCTTTGGAAAGGACTTCTCTTCTTACCCCATTATGCAACCCAAGTGGAAGAAACATCTTCCTGATTTGACTTTGTTAATCAACCATATTTGAAGTAAGCATTCACTGCCAGTCAATTACTCATTAATTGACTGATACATCCAGTTTCCTAGCTAAAGTTCAGTGAGAGTTTTATAAACACAAGCCTCTTTTTAAATGTACAGTACCTACTTTCTACAAATTATTAATACACACACAAATATATATATATATATATATATATATATATATATATATATATATATATATATACACACACACATATATATATATATATATATATATATATATATATATATATATATATATATATATATACATATGTACACATACATATACATATATGTATATTAGCTGGAGGACACCCTTTACTCTGTCTCATATCACTTATTTAGAGTTGATTTATGCCTGACATACAAGGCATTCTCTGATCCAACACTGATGAAAATGTTACATATTTGCAAGAAAAATTATACGAGGGTTATGAGAATTTACTAGAGAGTCAGATTCATATCCCAAAGGCTACCTTGTCTATAAAATAAACTTCCCATCTTTGTAAAAGAAAAGCCCGCTCCTCACTCTCTTCCAAAAGAATTTTGGATAAATGGATGGGGAACCATAAACTGGTACTGCCCATTTCCTTTATGGACAGAGGCAGTCTGTAAAATGACAGAGGGCTCCAACGCACAAAGACCCACTACCCTGATACTACTCCATCCTATGTCTGAGGAATTAAGATATTTTATTGTCATATCCTCGGTATCATTGGCTAGGCATGTAAAGGCTCTTGTGCCGTTAGCCAAGTAATCATCTATGAACCCATGAACCTATGAAATTATTAAAATAAACAATGTTTAGCAGTATAGCATGAAGGATTCAATCTCACAAGCATTTTCAGAAGCACTTACAAACAGTTATAAATGAACTCCTGAAGTAATACAGAGGGAATGGATTTATATTTTTATGAAATAAAAATGTTTTACTACATAGAATTCATATGTTGAGTAGCAGGAAACTGTTTTAAAATACAAAATTAATTATTTGAATTTGGAGGAAAATGCAGTAGACTAGATCATTTATTCTAACTGCTGTTAAGAATGGAGCTGCTATTTTATGTTAACTACTAAAATGATTTTTTTTTCTATGTAATAAGTATCTGCTAAATAACAGCAACTTTATTGTCATCCATGATGAGCTGTCCTTTTTCTATATTCTCCCTCCAAGTTGAATACATCCATACAGACACATTATGCCTGCATATTTACACTTTCTGGTTCAGCGGTAGGATATTTGGTGCATTTTGTCTGCTTTCCCACAGTTTGTCTAACCAGTATGAAATAAAATAGTGATCATCGTGTCCTACTGGACAGGATCAACAACACTAGTATGTCCTGTCCTGCTTCCTGCAAGCATTCTTATGATTATATAGGCTTATTCTTTAAATTCGGACAATGGGAAATGACTGGATGAGTTGTCCCTCTTCCAAGTTAACTGGCATGTGTAACATTGTATGCTTATGTATGTAATTGCTTGTTTCTGTAGTACTGATAGCTGTGAGACAGATGTTTGTGTCTGTAGACTCAGAGTTTGAATTATCAAACTTATAACCTGCTGGTATTCAAGAAGCTTGATAGCTGTAACCCCATAGTGAAGAATATTACTTCTGAATGAACCTAATTGTATATATTTTCTAATTGTACTGGGAAGCTTATTACTGGAAGCTGCTTTGTAAAACATCTGTCACATTATTTTATTAGTAATTATTTTAATATTCCATTATTAATATCCTTTTAACTCCCTCAACAATGTATTCCAGAGATACACTTGAAACTAAACCGCATTAGATATTGCCTTATAGACCAGGAAGAGGTCATGTCTTAGTAATCTATAAGGAACTGTATAGAATAACACTGCATAAAGCCTTTCTAAATCATTCAAGTTTTGTAGTCCTGTGATTTTTTCCAGTTAGGAAATATTGTACCTTTTCACATTTTTTAGGTGGTTTGTTTCACGTTTGCAAAATTTAGGACTGTATTAAATAATGGGTCAGATCAATTAAGTATTTAGTGGTATAATGATCTCTTTGTAGTAACGAGATGTTCCTTTTGTAATTAGATGAGCTACAGAATATAAGTTTCTGACTTTAGTAGACACACCCCAAACAAAGTTTAAATTGTGTACTTTTGTCCCTAGATCTGTAATATGGTGTTTTTTATGATCTATTGATTCTTAAAGTCTGTCCTTTTATTTGCCATAAATCAAACTTATGTCATATGTTATACCTACACATTATGTCCTTTTTGCAAGTTTCATGCCATGCTTATTGACTTAAATATGAGGTTGTTATTAATGCACCCCGTATGTATTTTTATAGATCATCTTGGAAAACTTTGCATCATTTATTAAATTTAGTTTATAGACATCAGCATATTTTGTTATCTATATCCAATTTTTCATTTCAATATCTGAGTAGAATAAAGATGTTTATCAGTAGAATATCTAAGATACTAACATCCGTCATTAAATTTCACATTATTTCATGCTCCTTTCTCCGCACTGTTTTGATTTTTACAGGCAATGAATATGTCTGGAAGTATTAATTTGATATTCACTACTTAACAAAGTTGGTATTGGGGTACTTAAAATCTCCCATAAAGATTTTATTTCTTACAATTTCAGCAGAAAATCCACAAGCACACCAGTGGACATAATATATGGCACATTAGTATTCTGCTGTATTCACTACCACTGATATTAATTATTGTTTGAGCATGTTTTAGTCCTAAGGTTTTTTTTTTTTGCTACTGGCCTTTACATGATTTTTCTAACAAAGACCGAGGTACCACTGCCTATCCCATTAGATCTGCAGTAATGAAAGGAGGCACATCCTGTAATATGTGGTATGTGTTTGGGTCTCTTACACATGTTTCAGTAACAGAAGAGATATCAGCATTCTTCAAGTAAAGGGACATGTCAGAATCACCCATTTTATTGATAAGACTTTTGGCATTTAGCAAAACCATCCACATTTCTGATTTTTTTTTTTTTATCTTATGTATCATTTGTATTTTTCTTGGAATTTGAAGAGGACTAAAACGGCAGTAAACAGACGGTGAATATTTTTTTCAGTACTTGTACTCCCTAGGGGAAGAGAAATAAACCCACTGGGTACAAAGCACTTCAGCTACTAAAAATAAAGTTCTACCTGCTATTTATACTTCTTAATACTTTAACACTTTACATTATGCACTTTTGTGCTGCCTGCTTATGCAATGCTGACACTGTGAGGTAGGCTATTAAGGAAATGTATTTCAATCTACATATTTCACTTCATGCTTTCTACAGAACATAGCAGCAGTGAATCTGTTGTATATGTCATTAGAGGGATAAGGTGGAAAGGACATATTAGCAAAGGCTGTAAAGGTACCTGTTTACCATTTACAAATCAAGGTTACTTTACCTTAGTCAGTTCAGTTTCTGTGTGATAGCAATGCTTGCAGATGGCCATTTGGTGTGGCAGTCACATGATGTAGTGTGTAGGTTAATCTGTATACTCCACTGTATTGGTATACTGGACAACAGAACCTAGAGTAACAGAAGTGTAGCCATTTACCTCATAAAAACTTACAAATAGACAGGTGCACTTTCTACTGGCAGAATTATTTGGACTTTAAGGAACTGATTACTCTGAATAGTTTCTACTACTGTTTCTGTTGTTCAGCAAAGTGATGTTGTTGATAGAGAATACAAGGATGATGCTATGATCTATCAACTTGGGTAAATAAAATAGTTTCCACAAATATAGCACTCATCAGCTTGTTTTGTCCAGGACATCTTTGTTCTGGGCAGACACCACACTCCCTACCTGAAACAAATGTCATTTAACTAGTGAAGAAAGACTATAAATGTGGCTTTTTGAGTGTTACATACTAATGGACTTTATGGCTTGTCATACTTAATAATTTAATGGAGGGATTTGAGATTGATGTAACTCCAATGTAAATTTCATGAACTTTTACTTTCTGCTTATTCAGATTACCTTCAAAACGTGTCACTGTGTTAAAATCCCTTTCTGCCAGTTTTCACTACAATTCACCCACTTAGGTACATGTTATGAGACTACCGTGACATCATGAAAAGGAATTCATCTCAATCACATATCCACCCTTGTATGCATACATTCACAAACCCTTTTTCCCATTTTTGCAGATGGAGTTGTGGTGTCACTTCAACAGTGATAATCATCTAGAGCTAATATTCACACTGCTGGGTGGCTAGCTTTGCCATGGCTGTTTTTCCATAACACACACACACACACACACACACACACACACACACACACACACACACACACACACACACACACACACACACACACACACAGCTAATTTGGAGAGTCCAATGCCCATAATGCATTTCTTTGGAAAAAGCAAGGAAACCAGAGCACCAAGAGAACACCCATGCAAAGACAAGAAGGACATGCAGACTCTGTTCCAAAGGCACCACAGCCAAGAATCAAACTTCAGGTGATGTTGCTATCCACTTTGTCACTGTGCCACCCTTATCTCAATTGAATATCCCCATGTTTTATCGCAGATTCCCTCTGGAAATTATATAAACAGGAGATACTGTATGCAGAACTAGAAAATGTTAAAGAACTACAAAATGGGTCTTTCCATACTCCCTACACAATGAAACTTATTGCTCAACACTACCAATGAAACTTCAAGGTAAGTGAGTTCAGAGCTAAACAAGGGACACCTCGGAGAATTAAAAATAACATGTTACTTCTGTGGAATCACAATCATGCTGTGTCAGGGATGGCTTCTTGTTGGTATAAAAATGAACTCTACGTGATTTGATCACGTTGAATAATGTTACCAAAAATGTGGATGAGAATTTGCTGTTGATATGTGTGTTGAGGATCCTGCCTACTTCAACTTACACAAGGGACCCATGCTCATGGTGGGGGTGTGCTTCTTTTACCAATGTTTCCCTGTCATGAAGTCCAACAGCCCTGAGTCAATAAGCTCCTTGCCAGCTGATGTGCAGTTGCCCATTTTGGGTTATCTGGGAGACTTCTTTTGAGCAAAGACTAGACATAAATCAAATCAACCTGTCAAATGTGAAAATTGCTACACTCAGTATAAATTCACTGGCAGGATATTGCTTAAAAGTGTATAATATGATGGAAAGGAGGAGGCTGAATATCAAGTGTATCCAGGAGACAAGAGGGAAAGGTAGATCAACAAAGCAACTTGGCTTGGGATCCAGAGTCCACTACTCAGGGGAAAGACAGACTGGAAATTGTTGGAGAATTGTGTTGAGGGAGAGTTTTCTGAAGGCAGTGAGGGATATCATCAGAACTGTGACAGACTCATAGCAATCAGACTCCAGTATAAAGTTAGGGCAGTATTCATAATCTCAGCTTATGCCCCACAGCAGGGTTGTGACTGCAAGGAAAAGAGTGTATTCAGGCAGCAGTTGCACCTACTAGATAAGGCAGGACAACATGAGTTATGTTGATAGTGGGGGATCAGGATGCTCATATTCGGACATACAGAAGAGGTTACAAGGACTACCTAGTTCCACATGGATAAGTAAACAGGAATAAGGAAGGAGAAGCTGTTTTGGACTTCTGTCTGACAAATGTTTTGGGGGTGGCCAGCACATGGATCAGCAAGACAGGCAGACACAAATTCACATACAACACCAACCAACAAGCAACTGAGGTAGACTTTCTCCTAAGTAGGGAAATGGTACTGGCATAGAAGTGGAGACTGTAACGTCATCTCTAGTAGAATAATCTGTCCAGAGCATAAATCACTGGTGGCCACAATCACCTGCAAGCATTGATCAGAGAAGGCTCTAAGATCGAAGGGTGACTGGAAATACTCAGGGCTCATGCACCTCAGTAAAAAGAGGAACTAGCTAGAATGGAAGAACAATGGAAGCAACTCCAAACAGCATTTGTGAAGACAATAGGGTAGATATGTGGCAGATATGGAAATAAGGTAAATAAGAAAGGCTAGTGGTGGAATGTAGACGTCCATGAAGTTATCAAAAGAAAGAAGGATTGTAGGAAAAAGTGGGAGATAGAAAAGATGGACCAGGATATGAAGGAATGCTGATTGTCTAGCACAGAAGGTAAAGGCGGAGTCACAATAACAAAGAAGAAAGCATCAGAGGAACTCTCCCAGCTTCTGGAAATTGGCTAAGCAGATAGCACAAAGAAACGCCATGACACTGCAAGGCAAAGACAGAAAGATAAAGAAAATAATAATCAGATATCCTTCATAAGGGATGCTATCATGAACCTGCTCGCTGCTGCACAAGACATTAAAGGCAGACGGAAGGAGTACTTTCAGCAGCTTCTGAATTCAGGAAACTCAACAAAAGCTGCATTGCCTCAGACACAGCCTACAATGAAAGAGAAGGACAGCCCACCCTAGAAGAAGTAATAACAGCATTAAGGAAAACGGATTCAGGGAAAGCAGCAGGCTGAGATAAGATCACAGCAGATATGATAATGATGTTAGATGAGTTTGAGGAGAAATGGCTTCAGACGGTACTCACAACAATATAGAAAGAAGGCTTATCCCACATTATTGGATAATAAGCATTCACTTGGCAGTGTAAAGAACAAAGGAGGCATTCACAACTAAATTAGGAAAACCCTGCAGAGGCTGTATTGCCTCAGACATGGCCTACTTTGAAATTGGAAGAGGAAGAACAGCCCACTATACAAGAAGTAAGAACAACACTAAGGAAAATGAATTCAGGGAAAAGCAACAGGCTTAAATAAGGTCATGGTAGATAAGAATGGAATCAAGATATTGGGTGAGTTATGGGAGAAATGGTGCTAAAGGTTATTCATTTTAGTATGGAGAGAAAAGTGTATCATAGATGGCTGCTGAATAAGCATTCTATTGCCAGTGTAAAGAACAAAGGGGATATTCAAACTGTGGGCAATATAGGCATATGAAGCTCCTGTCATACTGCATGAAAGTTCTGGAAAGGGTGATTAATACATGAATACACACAGTAGTAGACAGTAGGATGAGAGATGAGCGGTTCAGCTTCAGATCAGGATGCAGTACAACTGACCTGATGTTTGCAATGAGACAGACAATTGAGAAGAAGCTAGAGATGAGGAAAGGCTCCAAGTGGGCATTTCTAGATTTGGAGGAAGCATATGACAAGGTCCCATGAAAGCTATTTTGGACAGTCCTGTAATGTCCCAGAAACATTGTTAGACTTATTACAGCCGCGGTGGTACAGCAGTAGCATTGTCACCTCATAGCAAGAGGTTCTCCCTTTCAATTCTCGGCTGGAGCGCCTTCTGTGTGGAGCCTGCATGCCCTCCCCACGGTCGAGTGGTGTTCGAAAGACATGCATGAATGGGCATGCCTTAGTTGAGGGTTGGGCATCAAGCTGGCACCTCGGCACTGTGAAAATCTATTGCCAATCATTAGCGGACCGGAGTTCCGCTGTGGCTATCCCTAACTAGGAAAAGCCGAAGGAACAACAACTGTAGGCTATATGCAAGGACCCATCAACAGAGGTATGTACAGTGTTCTGATTCACAGACTGATTCCCAGTAGGGGTAGGTGTATATCAGGGTTCATCTGTGAGCACACTGCTGTTCATATTAGTGATGGAACACATTAACAAAGAGGTTGGAGGAGACAGATCAACAAAGTTGCTACATTCAGATTATGTGGCATTTCAAGCAGACTCTGACCAAGAACTTCAGCAAATGATAGGCGGATGTAATGCAAAACTAAAGGTACACATTAAGAAACTGAGTACAGAAAAGACAGTTGTCATGGCATCAAATGGGGAATGAGAAGAAACTAAAAACTGAGATAGAATGGAAAATAGTGAAACAGATTAACAATTTCAGATATCTAGGGGATGGTTGAGGAGAACAGAAGTCTGAATGCGGAGGTCAAAGCTAGAATCAGAGGGCTGCAGCCAAATAGCACAGTGTATCAAAAATAGTATATCAGAAGAAAGCCAAAGAAGTTGAAAAGCAAGGTGCACAAAATAGTGGTGTGGCCATACTACTCCATGGGACAGAAGCCTGGGCAGGGAAGTCAGATCAGCTGAGGATGTGAAATAATGGGGATGAAGAACTGTGGTTGGGTGGTAGAATACACACTATGGGGCAGATGAAGAAACAATTATATGAGAGCAGAGGCCAAAGTAGCTCCAATTGCAGCAAAGGTGAAAAAAAACAGATTATGGCAGTTTGGCACATGTGCAGGAAAGTAGAAGATGATCTGGTGATTTGGAAGAGACAGGAATAAGGCAAGAGGAAACAAAGGGGGGGGGTCCAGCAAGGAGATGGATAGGTTGTGTAAGAGAAGACTTGAGACAGTCAGGAATGACTATTGAAGAAGGTAGGGGAGTGACACTGAATCGAGAGAGAGAGATGGTGACATTTGACTCACTCCAGTCCTTTGCAGAAAATGGGAGAAAGGTGGTTGATTATGATGATGATTATGGAATTATGTAAACTCTAGTTAAGTGATTCAGATAACATGACTTGTAGTCAAGAATAACTATTGAATAAGGTAGGGGAGAGGCACTGAATTGAGTGAGATGGCATAGTTTGGCTCCACACCCCAATCCCTTTTAGAAAACAAGAGAAAGATAGTTGATTATGATGATGATGATGATTGTGGAATTATGTAAACTCTAGTTGTGACTCAGCTAGCATGATTTATAATATAATGAAAATGAACAGTTTAGCATACAAAGCAACTTTTTTGCATTGTGCCAGCATGCTAGCAAGGATTTATCTTCACAATGATGTACAACTATATACATATGTCAATTATGTAGCATATATGCATATTTCATTAGTTCAACAAATTTAAGGCAGTTTATTAGTTTTGAGCCATTGACCTTGTGATGATTTTACAAAATAACATCACTATGTCTGCATTTGCCAAATAAAAAATATATTACAACTGATCTACTGTATCAGCAATAAATTATTGCACGTTCATGTATTATAGTAACATCACTTCTAGGAAGGTTAAAATCACTTGACTTCCTCATGTTTTCACTCAACTCAGGAGTAATGTTATTAGACAATAACTTGGAATTTGTAAGTGGCCCATAAGTGAAACAGGGCTGCCATTTCACAGGTCTTGGTCACCTGGTTTTACTTCCATCTGGGGTGCACACTGAGTGAAGCACACTTCTTGACCCTGTGTTTAAATTGGGTTTTGCTGAATGCTCCAGTTTCCTCCCATGTTCCAAAGACACAACGATACATTGAACTTGTGAGCCTTCAAAACATTCAAATTGTATTTAAATGGGAGTACAGCATGTGTATATGTGGGTATGTGCCTGTGTGTGTGTGTGTGTGTGTGTGTGTGTGTGTGTGTGTGTGTGTGTGTGTGTGTGTATGTGTGTGATTTTATATGGGGCAGATGTGCATGTCATGCCAATGGACTTATGGACTTGTGGTCCATCCAAGACTGACTCCATACCTATATCTGCTGCCATTTCTTGACTCAGATAGCCCCATGACCTTGAACAGTATAAAACAGACTCGAAAAATGAATGAATGAACAGAAGCCGTCACCTTATTGTTCTTCATGCAGTTGTTTGTTTGCGTCTTTCGGCTTTTCCCAGTTAGGGGTCGCCACAGCGGAACTCCGGTCTGCTAATGATTGGCAGTAGATTTTTACGTACTGGCTTGCTGGGCCTAACACACAACCTTCAAGGAAGGAATGCCCATTCACGCATGTCGCTACACAGAAGACGCTCTAACTGAGAATCGAATGGGCAACGTCTAACTGTGAGGCAACAACGCTACCACAGCACCACCACCACAGTTTTTGTTCTTCATGCAGTTATGTAACATAATCTATTTATAGGTAAAAGTTTAAGGTATTAGCACAGAAGTCTGTTTCAGGGTATTGCTGCATTTTGTGCCTGAGTTATGCTGTAAAGGGACTTTTCAGATAGATAGATAGATAGATAGATAGATAGATAGATAGATAGATAGATAGATAGATAGATAGAATGCTAGATATTATTTCAACAAGTTGAAGTTTTACTTCCAACTTCTGGCAAGTCTTACTTTCTACATTCTCACAGTGAAAGTCATATGTTTCATTTGCTGGTTCTCTTTGTTTTGACTTGGCCTGCTTTCACTTCTAGTCCTAGATCACTTGGGCATTGTTTGCTGGGTGAGCCATCTGCTGCTTGATGAGTCGTTAGTCTACAGCTACAATAGATGAAGTTGCTTCCTTCCCCATTAGAGTTGTCATTTGTTCATGTTTCTTATCCTCACTTGACTACTTTGCTTATGCTCCATTTTTCTCTGTCATTACACTTAATTTCTGTATAAGACACAGCCATCCTATTTCATTATTTGTTAATAATAATTCACTATTGGAATATCCAAAATAAAAAAATATGGCACTGAATGTAAATAATTTCAATGCACAGCTATGTAATCAGAATTTTACCCCATCTGACCAGAGTTTTTATTTCTGAGATCTAAGGTAAAAATGATAAATAATTTAACTCATCAACTCTTGGGCCAGTGTACCCTTGTCCAGACATATCCTAAACTTACACAAAGTCGACGTTCTAAACTGGTCTTTTATATTGAGGTACTGGTAACACATTTATGTTATCATCATTGTTGCTTTTAATTAAATTATTCAGCAGTGTGATATCACTTACTTTACATAAGTGAGAAGTCAAAGTGTATTCCAATGCACTGTTCTCATGCTTAAGATAGTGTAATATATTTATTTTACTAACTGTGTTTTGAACCAAGCTCTTTAAGCTGTATATGACTTCTATTCCTAGACTATATTCTGTTCATACAATAGAAAGCATAACTGTACACAGTATTTGTATTAAGAGAAGATAACTGACTTGTCATTGTCTTTGCAGCCTAGTTGCATTATTTAGCACACACTGTGGGCTGTATCCTGCCACAGTTTTTCCCTCTATAAGAAGTATGGAGATGCAGCCTACAGACTGGGAATGGCTGTTTGAGGTAATGCATGCAGGTATAACCCACCCTTCTTAAATTGACAGATTTGGAAGGCAGACACATTCCTGTATTCACTAATGCAATGCCAAATAATAGACATGTCAGAAGAACCCTCTCTGCCAAAAATTATTGCATCATCAAAAGTTATGCTATGTGAGTCTCTACCAGCTTCACCAGCTTTGTAGTGATAAATAGAGAGTTTTTCTATCCTACAAAAACAGTATACTCTGATATTAAATGACAAAAGGCTCCCCAATACATCTAGTATGATTGCTTCTCAGACCGGTGCAGATTAAGACATATTGAGTAACATTCCACATCCATGACTATTTGTTGTTTGGGGGGTTTTTGGCAATTAGGGGATATTACAACCTCTTCTTGGTTCTTGGAAAAGGGTAAAGTATATCACCTATTCAGGAAATGTTCTTTTATCAATGCGGATCATTTATAGAAAGGAACGTTTTTTTTTTTTTTGCATTGCCAGTTAATTATAAAAGGTATATCTTCTTGAACCAGAGATATCAGAGCTCCACTGTATTATTAATTTATTAGGCCAAACATTCAATATAATGCACCATTTGCTATGTATATCTCCAAACATGTAGCCCTGCTTGAATAACCATAGTGATTTCTAGCCAAGAGAATTAAGGGATGTGGCACACATAGACGAGAAACTGTCTTACTTTTTTCCTTTTCATATAGACTCCTGAACGGAGATCTCTGTCCTCCCTTCAGGGCTATGAAAGACCATGTCTTAATATACCTTCTTCACCTCAGAAACACTAGTAATATTAAAACACTCAATTTAAAATTCCCAGATTACATTGTAATGTAAATAGGACTTCTTGGAGGGACAGGGCTGCAATCCAAAGGTCTTCGTAGCCATGGAACAAACCTCTTATATGTGAAATGGTGGGACACTTTGAACACTTAAAGGTTAAGTCATACTTTGAACACTTTAAAGTTCAGTTATGGCTACAGGATGGGTTCACAGAAATTTACACCTAGGATTAGCAGAATGGCTATTTACAAGAAAGAAGGTAAATTTACCAGCTATTCATTCTAGGGTGCATGGCTGGGCTCTATTTGGTCATTCAGATGATTTGCCTAGTGATGACTGTTCTGTTGAATGAAACTTGAATGAGTTGGTCAGCCATTCTAGCAGGGATATATGTCTGAATGTCTCATTCCTAAGGCTGCTATGACAGGAGTTAGGCACCTGATAGGCATCCTGGGAGCAACTGGAAGACCGAATGGTAATAGAACAAGTAAATATGCCATTTCCTCACTTTGAATCTGGAGCATTTTATGTGAGACAGGTACCATGCCTGAAAACATCTTGTAGATCTAAAGATCTAGCCACAGTCTTCAAAACGGAAGGTAGAAGAGGGATCTATATAAAACGTGTTTCCAAGTGCTACTAGGAAGATTACAGTGTAGGTTTCTCACTGAGTGTAAAGCACAATTCACTCTCTCTCTCTCTCTCTCTCTCTCTTTAACTCCTTAGAGTTGCACATTTTGAAATCAGACTTTGGATCTTTTAATCTTATCTGCATTCAGTCTTACCATTACATTCTGAATTTTTCTATGCATTCATTTTGTATATAATATTGTTGATTGAAAGATTGTGATGTATTTTCCACTCTTTGAGCTCGGGTCATGGTTGAAAAGGGTCAATAGACTAGTGTTCTTACCGAGTGAACATAAATAAATACATAAACAATCAAACAAATAAATTAATAAATAATGTTAAAAATAACTTATATGTATATGGGATACATTGACTATGGTGCATTGACACAAATTCTATTTATAATCTTTTTAAAACACTGATCTGAATAAGCCATCTTCCAATTGCAG
This sequence comes from Protopterus annectens, assembly GCF_019279795.1. Classification (NCBI taxonomy): domain Eukaryota; kingdom Metazoa; phylum Chordata; order Ceratodontiformes; family Protopteridae; genus Protopterus; species Protopterus annectens. The sequence continues at coordinate 31,177,500 of NC_056733.1, read as the reverse complement.
TGCTTCAGGTGTTTGATCTGGTTTCAGTGCACTTCAGTTTGTTAACCTCCAACATATATGAGGACAAATGAGCAGGATCAGTTTCTTCACTGATGCAAAAACAGATGTAGCAATGGAGGGCAGAGAAAGAGTCTAAGGAAGGACTTGGAAAGATTAAACAAGTGAGTAGAAATGGAGCAGTTGAGGTTCAATGGAAACAAATGCAAAGTGCTGCCCTTAGGACACAACAATCCTAGTGTGAAGTATCAGCAAGCATGATTACACATGGATTTGATCACCGAAAACAGAGGGGGAGGCTATTTAAGCAGCAGCAAACAGAATATAGAGAATGATTTCAAAAGTAAAGACATGATGCTTCAGCTCCACAGAAACATGTACAAAGTATATTCTGAGTACTGCATGCATTTTTGTTGGCCGTACCAGGAAAGTGACATCAGGCTTCTGGAAGGGATCAGGAGGAAAGCTGCTAGACAGTGCAATAGAGGAGAAGGGATAGGACAAGAAGAGAAAGGACACATAGATCTTTTCAGATGAGACCAGAAGAGAGAAGGAGACCAGATACTGGTGCACAGGATCATGCCAGGAGATGTGAAGGGGATATTTTATAGGTTCATAGGTTCATAGGTTGGTACTAGGCTATCGGCCCTAGGGCCTATGCAAGCCTAGCCATAAGAATTCCCTGTCTATTTCTTCCCACAATATTTACTTCCCTGGACCCCTGTCTAGCAGGGTGACTGACATGATCCCTGGGGTGAATTTCCTATCTCTCATCCAGTCATCAAGGTTCCTTTGAAAAGGGCCAAAGAGGCGCTCTGCTTGACATGTATGGGCAGTCTATTCCAGAGTCTGGGGAGTCTCTGGGTCAGAAACCTATCCCTCCAGCATGTTTTGTCCATTGTGATGACAAGGTTTAGATCCCTGGAGCATGTGGCTTTGAGGGATTGGGATTTCTTTAAGTGTAGCATGTCCAACAGCTCTGGGTTTGACATGGCCTTGTATGTTAAGCAGAGATTGCCTCTGAGTAGATGATACATGACTGAGTATAGCATAGGGCATCTGCTTTAGGCGTGTGATTCTTTTAGTGAGGTATTTCTGCGGCCTTTCCAGTCATTGCAGATGTCTTGAGAGGTAATACCAAATGGGCCGTTGTATTCTATAATGGGTCTAATGAGGGATGAGTACAGTGGGACAATGACCTTCTTTTTTCTGGATAAAAAGCCCTTAGTGATGAGGTGTGCCACATAGAAGGATTTCCTGACTGTTGTGGCAATGTGGTTATCGAAGGTGAGACCACTGTCCACCTGTGTCCCTAAATCTCTTATCACACTTTTGGTGTTTAGTGTATTGCCACCTATGTGGTAATTCATGGGTACATGTTTTTTCCCAAAGGGGATAACTATACATTTCTTGTCATTGAGCTTGAGTCCATGGCTCTAGCACCAAGTATCTGCTTCTGTAAGGCCATTTTGCAGAATGTCCACATCATTTGGGGATTCAGTAATGGCTCCCAGTTTGCAGTCATCTGTGAACTTTGTTAGCCAGAGTCCCTTAAAGTTGGTCTGTACTTCAGAGAAGTAGATGCCAAACAAGAGCGTTCCCAGGACTGAACCCTGAAGTACTCCACTTGTCACTTGTCTGGAGCTGGATTTGGAGTTGGCTACTTTTACAGTGTGGGTTCTATCAGTAAGCCAGTTGGCAACCCATCGAGTGACGTAGGGACTCCCTGCCATACTGAAAATTATTGTTCCTGTGTTGTTCTTTTTTTTCTGCCAAGTGTATTATCTCTTATGTTCTCTGTGTGGATCTTGTGATAAGATAGCCATGACCTGAATACAATAAAACCTGCTCTTGTTTCTTTTTAAATTGACTTACATGTATTTATTTTCTCTAGTTAAGGTTGAAGCAAAGCATATATCCTATACACTTTTTAATACCCTTGTTTATGAAATCATGATAAATATACCATGTGATGTACCCTGTCATTATTGTACTCTAATGGGTCTTGCCTGAAAAAAATGGTCATTGTTCATTCATATCACTTATCAAATTAGGAAGTAGAAAAAGTACTAACAAGCTCTACAGATCTTGCTTTTACTCTTGCCGAATAATGCACGGTTTCATAAAAAGTGATCACAGTGCATAAGGTACTTGCATTGTAGGAAGTTGTTCTTACAGATGTATTAAAAATAATGCATAACGCTTTGCATATGTACCCTATTGATAATATTGAATATCATTTGACTATAAATGCACTGACTGAAGCAGTGACACTGCAGAAATCCAAATTCCTATCAGCAACTGAAATCTTATACTTAAAAGCTTATTGCAATAGAGAATTGGGAATACACACATTTCTGCAGAAGTATAAGGCCCTCTGCAACCCCCACAATAAGGCTATACATCTCCGGTATCCTAACTACTTAAATGTTCTAATTCCAACATTTTATGGCATCTGAATTGTTATGGCATCAGAAGTCTACTATTTATATAGTAGGAATATGGACGCTGGAGAGCTGATAGCCTCACTGCCAAACTAAAGTAATGCATCTCTCCTGTATGCTTTAAATGTTGTTTTTGTGCTATTTTAGAATTATGCTCTTTGTCATTTTACACTAAGCTAAATGTTTTAATATTGTCATTGTAAGCTCTGAACATAGTATATACTAAGAAGTCAGCTATGATATTAAAATGAGAATACCCCAGTAAGTTAACAGCATGACTTGGATAGCTAGATGCTACTCCTTAAAAATTAAATTACACACTAGTTTACATAGTATATGCCTGACAACAGCAATCATACCTATCATAGCTGTCAGCTTCTTAAGCACAGAATCAGACACAAAGGCAAACCTAATTAGGGAAAAGGGCTTGCATCAGAGGCAGTTTTTAAGATAGAGGTTAAAAGTAAAAAATTAACATAGATTTTACATAGCAGAATTATTCTGTAGATATTTTAGTAGAAGTTTTATTCATGTTATAAAGTCAGTTTATAGGTATTTTGTTCATGAGCTTTTTATATGCATATGAGGGCAGGATGGATAAACAGATAGATAAATATTTAAGCTTGGATGTATGGATTTTCTAAAGGAATCTTATGAATTCTTTATGGTTCAGATGAACGTGCTAATTCCTGGCACCTATCAATAAAGTTTTTGACAGTTTTGCACTTGGTTTGTTTTTATATTTTAAATACTAACATTGCTTATTTAGAAAGTAAATAGGATAAGAGAAACTATAAAGTTCACATTTTCTGAAGAATAAGAAGTCCATAACTGTCATGTCTGACAGAGGTAATCGATTTTAACCCTCTTTGTTTTGCCACAACATTATAAACTGTGTGTGGGGCAGAGTAAAATGCTGAGCCAAAATTATGGATGTCCCTATAAATCAGGGACAGTTGGAAGGTATGACAGACATGCTTGTGTCTAAACTGGCTGAGGTATACAAAGGTGACACTGGATCTGAGCTGGCAGCAATATACAAAGCTGATGCTATAAAACAGGTTGGCATATAACAACAGGTGCTCAAACTACATCAGACCCAGCTGGCTTCACAGGTGAGTTAAAGGCACTATTAAAACCAGTTCTGGGAAACTCTACAAATTCTGCAGTAATGTTAAGTGTGTTGCAAGGTCCTTTGTCTCGCACAAATAGCTGCCAACATAGCCCAGAAGGCATGCTGACCCACTGATCACTCATCTCGCTCTGCATAAATTATTTATGCATGCTGACTGGATGCACTCATTAACTCTTCAATGGCTGAAGCTGCATTCTCATGGCAAGCAAGACAACATTTTCAGTTTGGGAAATGCAATTCCAGGTTTACTGAATAGAGTCTGATACAGCTGATAAGTATCAGGGAGAGGCAAGAAATATTCTATGTTGTCTCAGGGATAGAATGAAGGCAGAAATTAAACAGACAATGGGGAGTTATTTACCTCCTTCTGCAGTAGCCTCCATCCTTTATTTTTTTTGTAGCAAGATTACTTTATGCTACAAATGCCTATTTTCATGTCTGGTATGAGGGCAGCCCCCACAAAGTGCCTGTTGAAATTTTGAGAACTATATTTTACATCCTTAGGATAGTAGAGCTGCAAATGTGAATGTGGGGAGCAATAAACCAAGTCTGAAGTTACACTACGTCTGAGTTATACTGCTCAACTGTCCAGATTTATGCCTAATGTTTTTGATCTGCTCCTTATAAAATGTGTTGTTTGAGGTAATCATTGAAGACTGATGTCACTAGATAATGACAGACAACTGAGATTCAGACTTTATGCCATTTATATAATACATACTATTGCAAAACCTGCAAACTTTCTAAGATTATATGGACAATATTGAAAAATTGTCCCTATTTTTGGGCCTTTGTCCCCCCATTATTTTGGGCTTTGCCCAGACTTCTTGCACTTAAAGGTTTAGAGGTATAATCAGGGTATTCTCCCTACTGATGCACAGCAGTCACAGAGTTAGTATATATGAGCAGTATGTTTGTGGGGGAGCCCAACCCCCCTAACCCATTGAAGGAGTACAGCTCCTCTCAAAAACACTTTAAAGATGTAACAGCATGTTTCATAGTTTGGTGTTTTAATTAAAAATGTCAGAACTGATATAAATATGATGTACATAAAAAACTGGCCCTTACTGTAATGGCCAGAAATCACAGCAGTTAACCACTAAGCCAACACAGCTGTAAATAAACAGCCCATGGATGTCTTAAACTCAGGACCCTTACACTATAGTCACAGCGGTTAACCACTAAGTCATCAAAAATCACACATACATCTGTGTACTTGTACATTTTAGATACTGTTTCTCAACCCATAATCAAGGACACTTATTTTACATTTTTTTTTCTGGGAAAATTGCCTAAACTCTGGAACTACAACTTTTTAAAGTACTGGAAAATGTTTTATTTACTTATTCATGTATGCATTTGTTCATCAGGGTAAAACACTGATCCAAGTAGACCATTTTTAAGCATAGCTAAGGGTTTGTAACAAGAAACAAAGCAAGAAAGCTTTATAGCAAGTAACTTGTAAAGTTATCTGCACAGTGTTAACAATTAGTGAGATAATCAATAATTACTTAACTGATTATGCTACAGTCACGTGTCAGGTATTTTTCATAGGTATCAATACTATAATAAAGTGGATACATTTGTAGCAAATACCCCTTTCAGAACCCACCTTTGTATAGCACTAAAAAGTCTAAATTGCTTAGAACTACCCTGTCAACTAACATATATACAGCTTTTTACCATCTATAAAATTCTCCAGCATCTATCTGCTTATCTGCACAACTATGTTCTCACTCAGTCATAACATCCAATGACCAAAAACTCCTCTCTATCCATAAACCTATCAAATCTGTTGGGCATGGACATTACTCAGACCATGTTGCTAAGGCCTGAAACTCCCTACTTGTATACATCGGGTCAATACTCTCCCTCCAGTCCTTTAAAACCATTTTGAAAGACTTCTTATTCAAAATCTGGCTCTATTTTTGTTCAACACCATGATAAACTATATCTTTAAATATGAACAAGTACCTATTCATACCTTACACCTCTTTACTCTCCCTTCTTCACTCACTTCCTTACTTCAATCAGTTTCACTCCCCTGACTCTATCTGAATATACATAACCTTACTTTTTTGTCTCCACTTCATATTGTAATTACTGTTTGCATTATACTAACTTAGCTTACCTTTAATGTCTATGAACTGGCTAAAATTTCTCTGAATATCAAATCATTGTCATACAAGTTATGTTGATTCTTAACCAATGTATTCACATTATATCTAATTTGGTATAATTACTTAAACTGTAGATGTTTTTGCATTGTTTTTGAAGACTGTAAAATTATTGTTCTTAAAATGTTTTAGTAATACTTTGGAGCTTTTCTCCCCAGGCCCCCACTGAAAATGGATTCCTTCCCAGTCCAACTTTCCAAGTAATCAAACGTCAATAAATAAATAAATAAATAACTAGTATGACACTAATTGAGGAGTATTACAGATGAATGGGAGGAGTGCCTGGTGGGGTTCATCAGGTTAGAAAGGGGCACGTAGCTAGAGAGAAGATGCAAAAGCAAAGCAATAGTAGGAGCAGCAGTTAGAAAATGGCAGTTGTATGAAATTTGGCATTTTATATCAGACCACGCATTCTTCTTATCTTGTATTTCTACTCATATTAACTTGTTATAAACTGACACTTTGCTTTATTCTATGTTATATAATTAAAATCTGTTTTAATTTTGTTATATAAAGATGCATTAAAATTATAATGGAATTACAGCTGTGACCAGCAATAGCACATAACATTCACATGTATAATTTTTGCAATTTCGGTACATGACAGTGGAATTTCACTTTTTTAAGTACAAATTAGAATATAAACAGCTTCTGAGACTGTATCTTTCACATCAGGATGGAAGTCTGTGAGACAGAAAGAGTAACAGGGAATACATTTCAGGTACCATGGTAGGTGGTCCAAACCTGAGTAAATCTTTCTAGATAATTAGTTGATTAATAAGAAGACATTTTCATTAAAATAGATACCATGCAATGAAAGGCCATATTATGTCATGGGTCTCCTCTTCATCCACAATATGGTTTGAGTAACTTAAATTTTTAAATCCACTGCCTAAAGCACTGCAGGGCCAGCATAGTATAAAAGTGTGCACTCTAAACTTTATGATATAATTTGAAGTACTGTGATAGAATGTTTAAGTACATGTTATAAAATAATACAAATCAGATAGGTATCGAAGACTGGGAGAAATAATGTTCCATACGTACCATCGGTATTTCCCTTTCTATATATGTTGTGATGTTATAGTATATTTTACATTAAAGGAATAAATCATGTAAGTATCTAGTTATGAATGAATGCATTGTATCACTGCATAACAAGAAAAAGAAATCAAAGGTAACATTGATGAAACCTCACAAAAATTAGATATTGTATCTTAGTTGCTCTCTCGAAATTGAACTATTTTAATAATAATGAACCTTAGATTTCTAACTCGATATAATAACAATTTGGCTAATCAGCTCGGGTACTTGAGGGATTTTTTCAGGAAGCATGGGAGTTTGTCATTAAAGCTTAAAATCACTGTATTTGCAAAAATAATTGCAACTCTTTTTTCACTACCTGCTTATACTCTAGTTGCAGGAATGTTTGTATCTTTCTCAGGATTAAAGTAAAAAAAGCACCTGAGGCTGGATTCAGACCTCATTCAACATACTCAAATAAGTATTAACCAGCACAGTCAGATTTGCATGTGCTGTCACTATTAGGTTTGAGTTTTAGACTCATTAGAATAGCCTACAGAGGAAATATTTAAAGCTTCTCCCATCATTATGAGGTCTAAAGTAAAATTTCAACTAATAACTCAGACTAGTGGGTACCCTTAAGTCTCATCTGATAATGTGCAGTTTCCCCTGCAGTCTAATTATGGCAGCTGGTGTACTCAATCTGCCCGCCTGTCACCTGGCAGACTTTCATGAATGCTGAGAGGAAATGCCACTCACTGATCCCTGATAAAGCAAATGGAGTCAGGACTGCTGGCAGTCCTTGCTTTATTGTTCATTCTCTTGCAGCTAAACAGCCTGAGAGGACCTGTCGCCACAGTTGGCCTGCAGACAAAGCAAGTTTCCTATCTGGTGTCACTGTTCCAGACTGATAGTCTCTTGCATATGTCAAATATCAGGAAAATCACTGCAACAATATAAAATTCAGATTAAGCTTTGAGCAATAATGATACAGTGATCCCTGCCAGACTGAAATGAGTGAAGTAAAGCTCTACAGCACTAAACTGCTAATGAAAACTTTTACGCTGATCTTGTTTTTTTTGGAAATATAGATAGCAATGTCCACTTAACAGTACTGAATTAATTTTATTTAAGATTTATTCCATTTAATTACTTGTAAGCACCAACTTTATTCAGATCATTACAGTAAATGAAAACTTTACTTATATATAGAGTAGAAAACTCAGAAACACGTAATGTGAACACACACACACACACACACACACACACACACACACACACACACACACACACACACACACACACACACACACACACACACATGCACAAACATACAAAGAGATACGCAATTAAGCACAGACACACAAACATGCACACCCACACACACACACACACACACACACACACACACACACACACACACACACACACACACACACACACACACACACACCTTCAAAAATATTGACATCTTGACATCAGTTAGGGGCTACTGAAAACCTTTTGACATGTATGACTCACATCACTATTTCGAGTATTATAGCTGTTGCACTACTATCATTTGATCACTGTGCCTCTCACCACCATGATCAAATCACCAAGGCTGCCACTCTTGTAAAAATGCTGAATCAAATTTCTGTTTGTAGATGTAACAGCTCAGTAAGACCACATATAAAGTCTGAGTGAAAAAGGTATTGCTCAATAGGATGGACTGAACAATAACTACAGTTGAGTCATCTTGGCAGTAAATAATCCAGAGAGAAGTATATCAGGCATTCTTACATTCCCTGCTCCCTAAGTCAATGTTACATCTCCAGCAGTACCAGTGCTCCAGCTGTAGCCTCTGATGGGTATGCACTCTTGAGGCTCTGACATGCATCTCACAGCAGCAACTTTATCTCCTTTATAAACTCAAGGCAGCATCAATACTTCTAGTGGGGGAATTGTTCTTTCACTTCCAATGAAGGCGGTGCAGTGGTGCAGTGGTTAATGTTGTTACCTCATAGCAAGAGGTTCTGTGGTTTAATTCTTGGCTGGGGATCCTTCTCTGCAGAGTCTACATGTCCTCTCAGTGTTTATGTGGATTTCCTCCCATATTCCAAAGACATTGTCTGGAGTATTTCTAACCAGGCCTCTGCTGAAAATAGGCTCTGTTCTAGTTGGACTTTCCTGGTCAACAAATGTTAAATACATGATTAGAATAGCCTGTACAAATGAATCTCTAAGTACAGTAGCTCAGACCAGGATAAAATATACCTTGACACAATAAACCAAAACACAATAAAATCTAAAAGCTTGTTATAGGCATGATTGCTTGAAAAAATGCTTTTCATTCTCAGTAGATTGACAGACATTTCCTGTAAATGTGGATCAAATAAGCATTTTTATAGAGGAGGGATAAAACCTCCCTGCTGAAACAAACAGTGGTCTCACACAATGATCCCATATAGTTGAATCTGTACCCATAAACCTTGATCTATTGTTTGGGGTATTCCAGTCCAACCAACAAATATATAGTCGCCTGTCCTATCACTTGGCAGTCTTAACTTGTAACTAAACAGAGTAATATCCCTAATGTTGTTATGAGAAGGTGAGAGAGCAACCTATATGCCAATACACTTTCCTCAAAAAGAGCTACGGTTAATTAAAGTGGGAGTGCATTCACCTATGCTACTTTACTTTGAAAAGGAATATCTGCATTTAATTATAACTTAAATGCATTATAGCCAGGAGTGCTTGCTTGTACCCTTGGGAGGTGAAATGATGATAGAAAAGATGGCTGTTGACTTTCCTAGAGAACTTTGCCCTGCTTTCATGTAGGCACTAGATCTTAGACTGTCTCACTAATACAAACATGTTTTTCCAAGATGCGTCCTTAGGTATGTCCTGAACAAAGAAATCCCTGATAAAAAGCTTAGGAGACTGCAGCTGTACTGGTGGAGTGTGCCATCACCAATCCTTGTAGATTCTTTAAAGACTTGTCATCATAGAAAGTAATTCTAGCCATATATTTTGAGTTCAAGTTCAATTTTACTAATGTGTTTACAGCAAATCCTGGATATAATAAAATATAAACAACTATAATGTAGGCTGAGTGACCTACTTGTCTTGCTAGAGTTTGACCTGTATCTTTAAATACAGGGCTTTCACATGCTAACAAAAAACATTTCTAACCTTATAGTGCCTTTTTAGGTGCATGTCAACGCTCACCTTCTACCAGTCAAGCCACACCAAATTAGGAGATTATAAACGTGAAATTGCTTAATGTTAGAAGCCTTAACAAGACATTCCCAGCTTTAGAAGCCTTTGTAACCATAGGGAATATAGGCATCTGCATAATTTTTAATTTATCCTTTGTTGATTGGGATAGTCCCACTAGGCTAGTGACTTCTTTTCAGCTGAAATTAGAGGTGGCTGCAGTGGTGTAGTGGTTAGCATTGTCGCCTCACAGTAATAGGTTCTCCAGTTTGATTCTTGGCTGGGGTGCCTTCTGTGCAGAGTCTGCATGTCTTCCCTGCATTTGTGTGGGTTTCTGCTGGGTACTCTAGTTTCCTCCCACATTCCAAAGACATGCAGTAGGTGGATTGGACACTCTAAATTGGCCAAAGGTGAGAGTGTGTGTGTGAGTGGTGCAAATGAACTTACCATGGTAGGGCTAGCCACCTGGTGGTGTAAACCTTGGCTCAAGGTGATTGTCACTGTGGAAGTGACACCCTGACCCAATGTGCAAAAATGGGGGGTTGAGGATGGAAGGATGGTATGTATACTGCTAGGTAAATTTGTCCAGACTATCACAGAGCTTTTCTTCTTCTTTTTGATAGGTGCCATGGGCTCTTTTATATCCATCTTAATTACCATCAACTCAAGCAGATGGGGCCTTGGTTTACCATCTCATCCAAAGGATGATGCACTCACTCTGCACCTATAATTACACCACCCCTGGTTAGGTCAGATCATGAATCAATGCTCCTCACTTGGAGAATCCAGCCCAAAACATTCATCAACCCTACTGACTTCAGAGATTTCCCCAAGGCAAATTTACTGCCCTGAAGAGTATCAACTACCCACCTTCACTTCAGGACTTAAAGCAAACACCATCTCATTTCCAGAAGGATCTTATTCCTTCCTCAAAACCTGTTTCAAGACATTATTCTAAATCAATAGTAAATAAAGTGCCAGGCTTCCGAATAAACCCAGTTGATAGAATCATTGCTCAAACAAACGTTACAACAGAAGAAATATTATTCCTTAGAAACAGTGTGAATACTCCACACCTCAAAATTAAACTCAGTAGGTTAATAAAGATATTAAAACCAAAATCAAATCTTCCAATGCCATGTGTTGATTCAAAATTGTTCACTTAGTCAAAGACAATCACAAATCTTTTCTTAGCTATATCAAATTCCTTAGAAACAGGACTCAGTGCTGCTTTGAGTTAATACATAATGGCTTCATCTACTTTGCCTCAGAATGCATAGCTGACCACTAGCAAACAAGTTTAGTTCAAACTTTCCCCCTCTATCTCCACTTAGCTTGCTCACCCCTTATTGGCTTCCCCGACAAACATCACCATTAGACAAGTCCTAAAGGTTCTCTTGGAGGTGAAAACTACTAGTTCTATGGGAAATAAAAATGTGCTGTGATGCTTCCCTATAACTATGACAAACTGTTTTACTGAACCACTCCACAAGATTTTCAACCGCAGCAGTATATCTGGCTTTGTGACTGAGGCTTGGAGAACTGTGGTGGTCATCTCCTACACAAGGGTGGCCTCAGCACTGAAATAGGGCTCATAAGCCTTATCTGTAAGACAATGGAATACATCTTTGTGGACCTCATTAGTATTGTCAATGGCAGCCTAAAGTCCCTTGACTCAACAAGAGTGTGTGTATGCAAATTGTAGATCCTGTCTGCTTAACCAGGTTGACTTCTTCGAGAAACTCACTGAGCCCCTGCATGATGGGAAACCATTTCACACAGTTTACCTTGACCTAATCAAAGCTTTTGGGACCATTCCTCACTTAGGCATCAAATATAGACTTACCAAATTAAAGTAAACCATTAGGGTACCAAATGGATAGCAAAGTAGCTCAAAGCCAGAATGCCAAAAAATTAAGATTAAGGAAATATTATCTTAAAAATGTCTCATAAGAAGTTGTGATCCCTAAGGCTCAGTTCTTGGGCTGCTCCTGTTTGGTATTTGCTTACTTGTTACTTGTTATCAAAATTAATGTCAACAGCTTCTGACTGACCAAGGTTTCTGATGACTGTAAACCTAGGCCCCATAATCAACTATCCTGGGGATTCCCGCATTTTACAAGATGGATTAACATGTACAAACTAATAGTGTCAAGACCATGGTCTCACACTAAATGCCAAAATGTGTACAGAAAATCTTTACTCCTACCACATTAACATGCCCCTCTCAAAACAGCCATAGTTATCAGAGACCTGGACACATTTGCTGACAACAAACTCTCCCTTAACCACCACGTAGTCAGGGTTGTTAAGAAATCCTTCTGTTTAGCTCTCCTAATTACTGAGGGTATTTTCTTCTGGTCCAATGAACATAGGAGCAATACTAGGCAAGTGACCAAAAGGACCATAAGATGCCCAGTCATATATATACCTTTAAATAGACTCACTTAAAATTTGTGCCTCCTTTTTTGAGTGCTCAGTAGTACTTACCTCCCAAATTGTGCAAGGATGTATATGACAATCCTGGTGTAAGTGTGGGTTTACCCATCCAGTCATCAAGACTCGACTTAGAGATAGCCATAGTAGTACTTTGACTTGTAGTGGTAATGTATTCCATAGGCTGGTAATATGTTAAATAAGAAATCTATTTTTTCAGCGTCTTGAACCCAGGACCTGGTGCACTAGAGTCAGTCTCTTGAATCGGCATTTGCACTACTACTGTTTGTGTAAAGAAAGAGAAGGTCAAATACGACTAGATCTTTCATAGCTCAAAAATCCAGAAACAGGTTTCTTTAGATAAGCCTGCAGGCTACTGTGTCTAATGAGAGTTGTACTTACGTGACAGGATAGTTGAAAGATTTAAGACCTTTCATTTTCTTAGTAAGATATATATGGGACCTTTCCAGTTGAGCAAAATGCTTCAATTTATACATATCGAAGGGGGCATTTTATTCAAGAATAGGTCTGACAAGGAAAAGCAGTGTGACAGGAGGACTTCTTTGTATGTTGAAGACATTCCCTTTGAAATTATCTGGGATAGAAGGAAGGATGGCGGAAACTTGATAAATGAATGAGAGAGAATTGTTCACCTAAGTATCCAGGCCTTTTATAGATAGGTGTTTCTGAAGAACAGTACAATTTAAAACTTCTGAGGTGGGTCAGATTTTTTACCAAATGCTATGGTGATGCATTTTCTTGCATTCAACTTGTGACCATTTTCAGTACACTAGGTATGTGTATATTCACACCCTTGCTGGCTCAATTTAGTATTAGTGGCTGAATGGATTACAGTGCGTAGCATGCAGGTATCAGTAAACTTGGTCAACCACACTTTTGGAATATTGAAATGGATGCCTGCAAAATAAATGCCAAACAGGAGAAGACCAAGGATGTCACTGTATTTCACTACTCCTCCCTTATTAGATCTATAATTGAATAAAATGATCCTTTTAGCATGTAGCTGACAAGACATACAATCCAGTTTGAAAGACCCAGGATTTTTCACAAGGAAAATCAAGGACCCAAGTTCCCATTTCCTAATCAGAATGTTTGAAAGCTGTATCTCTCTTTGCAGTCTCATATAGACTTTTAAAGCCTTGACATGTGCCTGACATGTAAGGCCTCTAACAACCCTATCTTGTGTGACCTTTTTCATATTTGTAAAACAGGTGACCTTTTGAACACCCTCACTAAAGACCTCAGCCTTCAACTTAACATAAACCAAATCTGCTTGCATGAGAGATACCTCACTCAAAGAATTCCTCTCCAACAGAACAGACCTTCCTCAATATTAAGCAAAATATTTCCTTCTTCTTCTTCAAACACAGCCTGGCTGAGTGAATAGTAAATACACTTCTGGCATCCCTCCGCAAACCCCTAATAGAAAAGGGTAATAAGTAGTAGGAATTGCAGTAGCTGGCTATAAATGATCTTTTAAATCAATTGCCTAGTAACAATCTATGAATCTATAAGAACATAAGCGACTATATGAAGAACGAGCACTTAAAACATAAAATAAAATAAAGTAAAACAGTTATGATTGGAAAGTTAATTTAATGTTAAGTGATGGCATAAATGTTACAGGCGGATCTCTTGGGTATACGTAAGTTCAACAAGCTGGGTCTTTAAAGCAGTCTTGAAGCAACCTAGAGTGGGACCCATCTCAGCCAAGTTGTAGCATATTCCAGAACCAAATAACTTTGAAAGCAAAGGCAAAAATGCCAGAGTTCTTGATCACCTCTAGAAGAGCAAACACCCCCTGCAAGGCTGAGAATTTAGCACAAACTGGCCAGTACCAGTCCAGAGGGTCATACAAGTATGGGGGTCATGCAAGGATAACTATAGCATGACCAGAACTTTGCAGGTTATCTGCTGACTAATCTGCAACTTTTATTTTGGTATCTAGACACACCTGTGAGTAACAAAGCTGCAGAGTTTTGGTCAAGCTTCTTTTACTCAAAGTTATAGTCAAGGAGCCCTACGTATAGTGCACTACAGTTGTCCAAATGAGATGAAACCAAGGTACAAACCACAACAGGATAGTCTGACAGTGAAATAAGAAGCTTAATTAAGATGATGCTTCTGAGATGGAGGAAAGATGATTTGATATCAGCTGAAACCTAATTATTTAGTGTCAATTTATTATCAAAGACAGCATCCATATTTTGCACCCTTGACATAAATTCCAGTCTGTTTACACAATTCATATCTCTTTGAGACAATACTTTGGCAGATGAATTATGCAAGTTGGCATATATAGCTATAGAAACATCATTGCGGTACTAAACTTCAAGTACATAACAGCCATTTTCAGTCATGGATACATTCCAAATCACTTGATAGCCTGTCTACATGGACTCATGGGGGAAGGAGATGTAAAGCTGCATTTTATCAGAAAAAGAATGATAAATTAAATCCCTTTATCTAATGCTGTTTCATAAGGGAAGCATATCTACAGTGAGCATTAACTGGATCAGTATAGAGCCTTTCAAAAAAACACAGGTAGGAGGATAGACTAGTTAGAAATTAATCCCAGAAACTACCCTATAAGTGCACAAGGAAAGGCAGAAGACAAGCCGAACAAGGCCACAGCTAAGATAAAAAAGTAAGTATTTAATTGGTCAAGAAAGATACCATGGTCCACTGTATCAAAAGCTGCTGAGAGATCTAAATGGACCAGAATCAAATAATGACCCTGCTCTGTCACCATGAGGAGATCATTAAATACCAGAGTGAGGACTGTTTTGGTTTTATGTGTAGAACAAAAGCCAGAATATAATTTATTTATTTACTGGGATAATCTGACTTTGGAATAAGCCAATTTTCAGCAGAGGCCCGGGGAGAAATGCTCCAGACATGTCTTTGTAACATGGGAGGAAACTGGAGCACCTGGAGAAAACACAAACAAATGCAGGGAGGATATACAGACTATGCACAGAAGGTACTCCAGGTGAGAATCGAACAAGAGACCCTTTTGCTGTAAGGCACCAATGCAAACCGCTACACTACTGCGCCATATATATATATATATATATATATATATATATATATATATATATATATATATATACACACACACACACACACACACACACACACACACACACACACACACACATACTACATGCTGATGGGTAGAGGTCCAACTACACATATATACAACCTTCTGCTAACTCTTGGCTAAAAAATGAGAGGTTTAAAATAGGTCTATAGTTGAACAGATCTTTATCATCTAACATGCCACTTTCAGGACAGGGATAATAAGTGCCTCCTTTAGTAGAGAGACACATATCCACTCCTATAAAGAGGCAATGTAATCTGGTTAAGGTATGGGCTCAGCTCATCTAGATCTGATAAAACCAACCTTCGTCGACAGGGATCTAAACCATAAGTGTGTGTGCGTGTAGGAAACCACAGAATGAGAATGTCATCTTAACTGGGTATAGTGAAGACATGACAGAATGAAGAGAGGGGCATCATATGAACTAGCTGAGGCTCAGCCGGATTGAGTCAAGCTTAGCATCAAAAATCATGTAGCAACATTGCACTGATTAGATACTTCTTAGATGCTTTGCAGATAGGGCTTTACTGCCTGCTACTCACCTGAACTACAGAGGCCAGGGGATTTTCCACTTCACAGATCTCCCAACACAATTGCATTTACATTTTTTTGGAGATTTCTGTCTGGTCAAAAGAATAATGATTATCCAGCACAAATTTATCTTCCACTCAACAAGACTGACACCATCTACACTCTCCTCCTCCACTCATGACACTGAGGAGTAGTCCATGTCTCTGGTAATCTGAGATTGCCTATACATGCACAATTTGAGGTGAAGGAATCTACAGAGACTATAAGAGCCCTACTATGGGACTCAGACAGTTCCTGGGAATCCTCAGCCCGCTAATCTGCATCATCCTATTTATCCCTCCCAAGACACAGGCATCTGATTTCCTGAGTGAGACAATCATTTTGAAATGCATCAAAACTGTCTGTGTATGTTAAAAGTATGCATTTACCATTCCTTTATACTGCTTTTTTAACTATCATACAACTTTATTCAAAAGAAGGCAGAAAGTGTGAACAAAATGTGAACAAAGTAAACACAATCAACAGTACATTCATAATAATACATATCTGCGTTACTCAAACATGGCGTGTGTGATATCAGTAAGGATAAAGTATTCATAAAAGTAGAAAATATGACATAAACCAATGACATACTTCTAAATTCATGACATTTAAAATCTCTTATTGCATTACCTACATTTTCATAAAGTATGCTGTACAAGAGAAGTTATAAACCAACAATATATTTCAATACACTTACTGCTTGTGATGTTTTACTCTAATACCTGAACTTCACTCTATGGGGAAAAAGAAAATCAGTAATTGACAAGTTAGCACCACATTCAGGACTAGTTTCTCTGCTGGGATAGGCTCCTGCTCCCCTGTGACCTGGAACCTGATAAAGCAGGATATCAGAGAATAAATAAATGAATGAAGATGGAATAACATGACTGTGAAAAACAGAACAGGATATAAACCAATCATGTTATTTATAAAGTATCTTGTAGTTAATGCAGGGGATTAAGACTATGATCTGTTAATGAATTGCTTCCTGTGCCCAAGGCCCTTTCACCTTTGTCTACTGTGTGACTTTGAGCAAGTCACTTAAGAAGACATTACTCCCAGGTTGCCCCTGAAAAGGGACATTGTGTCAAATGGGCTTACCTGGTTAACAAATATATAAAATAAAACAAACAACTATGTTGTATTAAAAAACCAAGGTCTCTGCCAGACCTCTGAGGTAACATTTAATACAACTGGAATCATCCAGTTAAAAGTATATATTTATTAATATTAAACAACAGTATAAGGCAAACCAGATTTTGCAGTGAGGACATTTAGTTTTTCCTTGTGGTTTTCCACTGACTGTGTATCTGTAGATAGGATATGGATTTGCAAAATAATGGAAGCAAAATAATAGGACAACCAGAGCAAATGCATGTTAGTAAAGTTATCAGTAGTAATTTTCTACAAAAGAGAAAATAGTAGCCAAGCATATACTAACTAAAGGTAGAACTACTTCAGTTCAGTTCCTCTGATGGCAAAAAATGGTGCACTGATATTCCAAACTGCCAGAAAATGAATGCAAAACCGGAGGGGAAAAGTACTATGTATTCCCTGCACTATATTCTTTATACCACCATGATTTGATGAGGGGCCATCACCAAACAATGTCTGAGCAGGTCGTTGTCCCCTGATAACATCTCCAGCATGTCTCCCCTTACTCATTTCTACTTCTTCAGCCACATAGGGTGCATGTTGACACATGTGAATCAACCTGACATGAACAAAGAAGGAAAAACAATCTGTCTTTTATTTTCTCAAGGATGAAAAATGGGTCTACTTTAGAAGGATAGTGTACCAAATATCAAGGGTCAGAATCCAATACTAGATGATTGATGGCTGACAATATCAATGGGCTGGAACATTGACAGTTCAGAATAATGAGCAATGGCAGTAGGTGGTTATACAAGGTCACACTAAAGTGGAGATTGTGATTCGGCCCTTTCTCCACTGTAGTGCATTCTCAGAGTTAGTATATTTAATTGTCAGGGGTGTGGGGGCAATGTGGGGGTGCAGTTTGTTTTCAGTGCTGTGGGTTTCAAGTTTTCAGTCTGTTGATCTGTTGAGTTTGCGATCATCTGATCTCGATGTTTTCTCTGTTGACATTGTGGTGACATAGATCCAAAAAAGGAACACATTCACCATCTTTTTCTTTGGCCTACAGCTTAAAGGCTGCTCCCCCATGCTACCTGAGTGTCCTTGAACAACTACACTTGTTGCTGGCACACACTGCAGTAACTTCCTGATAGTTTAAACTTTCACAGAACACCTCTACCTGGGCTGACTGGCCAATACCTTAAAAATAAATGGCATTGTTCTCAGGGGTCTTTCATTACCATTACAGTAAAAAAGTGCTGAACTGCAGGTACTGTCATTACTTCAGTTGCTGAATCTGGGCCAAAGCAGCACACTCCAAAAAGTCTTTCATTCTACCTTCCCAATAACTGCATATATCTTCTAAAAAAGTAATGCCTGTCTCACTGAATGAATTCCAATCCATTGCTTTATTGTATATCTGAGTAGCTCTTGAGTCCCATAGTTTGCCTGCCATACCAAGTTATTCTGGACAATCTTAGTTCTGTATCCTATGGCATCAGCCACCACTTTAACCCCCATCTACCAGATCCCATATCCCACTGCCTGTCTTGGCATCTAGCAGCTTTGTAGGTCTTGTTGCATATCTTCCATCCTGACCATCAGCCAAATAGGTCAGGGTCAACACCTAGCTCTCAGCAGATGATTCTGCATTGTTGCCTCTACTTACAAAGAGAAATTGAGCAGCAATAGCTCCCTTTCACAACTGGTGGCATAAACTTTTCCTAGCTGCTCTAGGAAGCCTTACATCCGGCAAGTATTAGAAATTAATTTCTGAAATAAGTAATAATCTGTGGATGATATCTAATCAAAACAGAACTTTAGGGGCACAACTATTTTAATAATCTGAATTCTGGTCAATAGAAGAAGCTTTAATATATTTCACTGATTAAGCCTATATTCATAACCAGACCTACATTACATTCCTGGAATTTACTCTCATCTGGGCATATCTTGATTTAATCCCCATCATAATCCCACAATAATCTAATTATCTATGAGGAGGCCTACTAATCTCAGCTCCGACAGGCATTACATAAGGAAAAAAGAACCACGTTTCTAACATTCAAACACAAACTAGATAAAACAAAAACTTGATGAATAGTGTCTAGAAAAAGCTAGTAATGGAACTCTGAATAGTTTATCAATAAAATTAGTCTATCTACACACCAAGACAAAGTAAGAAGGCTATGATAAGGGTTTTATTTCCTAGATGGGAAGGTGACTGGAGCAAAGTTGGGAGAGAATTTGTCCACAACAAAATTAGCAATGCCAGTGAGGTCAGAGAGGGAGATACCCTTGGAAATAAGTTCAGTACAGAATTGTTGGTTACCTCTAAGTTTCCTGATATGCTCAAAGAAGCCCTTATGCATGCTCTTTGCATTAGTTGCAATCCTAAGTTCATTACCTTAGTTTCAGAGACTTGCTTACTAGTTTTAAGTCCCTTTTATAATGATGAAGTGGACATTTTTGTTGTGATAGTTTTTTTTCACTTTTTCTTTTTTATTATAGAGGTTGTTGATGTGGTACTTTTACCATAGTGATTTTGTTTTAAGCTTCCCATTATGCTCACACCAGATTGGTATAAATGCCTTATTGCATCTATGGTACTAAACTTCAGAGGAGCAGATAGTAGCCTCAGTTACATTCATTTACTGAGAAGCTGTATCATTTGTGATATTAATACATAGTAAATGATTGGTTTAGGAGAAATCTTTGAATGCAGAGGAGTTACTAGGGGCACAAAGTACATTTTCGTGATAAAGATCACAGTGAGATGGTCAGACTTAACTAGGGAGGGGGTAAAATGGAGTGGTACAACATTTGTGAGGATGAGTTAAACAGTCCTAGTTGAGGACATGCAATGTATAACCACATTAGTTATAACAGTAAAAGGAATCAAGTTTGAGTGTGATTTTGTCTGAAAATAATTGGTTTCACCTATATTTAACTGTGGTTACTAAATAGCCCGGGTCTGTCTAACACAATTGAAGGGCAAATTAGTTTAATTATGTTTAATAGGAATGCCTACTAACAAGAGCCAATGAAAGAGAAGTAAAAGGGAAGTATATAAACAAATTAACATAAGGGGAATGTCTACTAACAAAAGCCAATGAAAGAGGAGTAGGAGGGAAATATATGAGCAAATTAACACAAAGGAAGAACAATTCAAGAGCCACTGCTTTTCAGAACACAACAGGAATGAGATGGGAAAATTTTCCCATTTAGCAGTCTGTTCTATAACAGAAGCTGTTCCAGTGAGTTTATTTCTGGAAAACCTTGGAATATTTTCTTTGCCCTTTAAATATAAATACTGGTCTTCAGCTCCTCCCTCAGTTTACAGGCAATTAATTTCTAAGAACTATGACTCACCAAGAGATATAGCTGTGTTCTCTCTTAACAAACTTTTAAAACTTTAATGCACTGCAGTAAAAATAAATACTGCAATCAAACAAGAAATAAAATAAAAACAATATAAGGAATATAAACCAAGGAATATAAACTAAGAAATTTACCTTACCCACAAAGCAGTCTGTCCTATAAACAGGTGAGCTTCCATTGGTCACTCACTCCCATTTTCCTTGCCATGGTCCTTCCAACATCCAACACAATACATGACCGTGGATCATTTGAGTCACACAAAGGCTGAGATGTGGTATGCAAAAAGTTTAATGACAGAGAGAAATTAAACTTCACATTCAGGATGAATAAAGATAAAAGTGCCTGCTGAAAGTCCAGGGTTCATAAGTTTGATCCTCAGAAATATGGAGCTGAGATATGACAGAAGAGTGTGCATACTAAATTCAATACAGTGGTACCTCTGAGTATATTCTTTTATCTGATGTACACTGGTCTCAGGGTTAAATAATGGATGGAAGAAATCCAGGCAGCAGGTGAAACATTTTGAATGAATATTTTGCACTGGTGTGTACAAGGGAAGAGAACAGGATGGTATTAATGTGCGACACAAAAACCAGGAGCGGAGAAGGATGGACAGATGAGGAAATAATAGCAAAAGAGGTAAAAATGGCTGCAGGATGCTTTATGTGTATAAGCTCCTCTCATATCAGAAGCTAAGTATGGTCAAATCTTGTTAATAGGATATAACATAAGAATGCTTTTGGCTCTTTACGTTTGCCATTTTAGTGCAGAAGATTACTTAGCAGACTTCATCCTGTAGTCCAGGTTCTGAGCCTCTCAGCTATATTTTACCTGTTCATAGGTTCATGGGTTCATACTAGGCTATCTGCCCTAGGGCATTTATAAGCCTAGCCAGAGTGTGTTTGGCTTTCGCCACCCATTTTAAATGAATTTTGCTATGCCCTTTTTCGAGGTTAGTATACTGTGCCGCTGTCTAACAGTGACACAGAAGTGATACTCGGGGTAAACCTACTATCTCCCATCCACTCATCAAGATTCCTCATGAAGACAGTCAATGAGGGACTCTGCCTAACCCGGACTGGGATTTTATTCCAGAGGGAAGGGAGCCTCTGGGTTATGAATCTGTCCCTCCAGCATGTCCTATTTATTTCAGTGCTGAGGTTCAAGTCTCTCGAGCGCGTAACTTGATGGGATTTGTATTTTCTGAGGTGCAGCATGTCCATTAATTCCGGGTTGGACATGGCTTTATACGTCAGGCACAGATCGCCTATGAGCAGGCGGTATGCCACTGAGTAGAGCTGGAGTTTCTTTAACCAGGCAGCATATGGCATCTGTTTGAGCCCTTTGATCCTCTTGGTGAGGTACTTTTGGGGTCTTTCCAGTTGCTGCAGGTGTCTGGTAAGGTACATCCCAAAAGGGGCATTATACTCAATTATGGGCCTGATGAGGGATGAGTAAAGAGGCATGATGACCTCCCCTGATCTAGATGTGAATCCCTTCATGATCAGATGGGCTATATAAAATGTTTTTCTAACCACTT
This sequence comes from Protopterus annectens, assembly GCF_019279795.1. Lineage (NCBI taxonomy): Eukaryota > Metazoa > Chordata > Ceratodontiformes > Protopteridae > Protopterus > Protopterus annectens. The sequence goes on along the minus strand of NC_056733.1, from coordinate 31,155,377 downwards.
TGGCCACATGGTTGTCAAATGAGAGATTGCTATCAACTTGGGTCCCCAGGTCCCTAATTACTTCTTCCGTACTTAATGGATTACCACCTATGTGGTAATTCGTGGGCACTTTGTTTTTGCCAAAGGGGATGACTATGCACTTTTTGGCATTTAGCTTGTGGCCATGGCTCTGGCACCAGTTGTCTGTTTCTACGAGGCCCTTTTGTAGGATGCTTGTGTCAGCTGGAGAGTCTATTATGGCGCCCAGTTTGCAGTCATCTGCGAACTTGTTCAGCCACAGTCCTTCCATGTTAGCCTGTACCTCCGAGAAATATATACCGAACAAGAGAGGTCCCAGGACTGAGCCTTGTGGGATGCCACTTGTAACTGGTTTGGAGTCTGACATGACTCCAGCAATTCTAACTATGTGGGTTCTGTCCTTGAGCCAGTTTGCAACCCATCTAGTGACATAGGGGTTTATATTTGAGCTGGTGAGCTTATCTATAATGCCCGAGTGGGGTATTGTATCGAAGGCTTTTGCAAGGTCCAGATAGGCTGTGTGGACCACCTTCCCCTCGTCAATGGACTTGGTGACTGTTTCAAATAAATTGACCAGGTTTAAGAGGCAGGATCTGCCCTTAACAAAGCCAAACTGGGTAGGATGCAGTGTCTGTAGGTCCCCAATATCTTTATTTATGAGGTCCATGCTGATCCTTTCCATAGCTTTGCAGATGAAGCTAGTCAAGCTTATGGGGCGATAGTTTCCAGGATCCGTTGAGGCACCACTTTTGTGGAGAGGGACCACTGTTGCTGTACGCCACTCTTTGGGTACATATCCTGTAGTAAGGCTGAGATTGAACAGTAGTTTTATGTTTGGGTTTAGTTCTTCTTGGAGTTCATGTAGGACGCAGCCTGGGACACCGTCTTGTCCCATTGATGCTGTGTTTTTTGCTTTGGAGAGGGCGGCTCTTACCTGAGCATCTGAGATGTCAGGGGGGCAGCACTCTGCTGTGATAGATATTTGCCCTTTTGGTGGGGAAGGGGGGGAGAAGTTTGCGCTGAACCTGTCAGCTAGGATGTTGGCAATGTCTGTGGGTTCAGTGTATTTTTTGTCATTTTGGACTAATTCTGAGCATATCTGGGAATTCCCACCCAGGTTCCTAACATAACTAAAGAAAGCCTTGTCATTATCCTTAGTGTCCTGTGCAAGTTTTCTCTTGTAGCTGGCTTTAGACAATTTTATGAGTGCCCGTAGTTTTTTGCTAATACTGATCAGAGATGCCTTCCCTTTTTGGGATTTTGCTCTATCATGTAGTAGCTTCCTCCTTCTATTGTATAGTTTGTTTATGGCTGGGGTCCACCAGACAGGACGCCTAACTTTGGAGGATTGGGTCTTGGTTTTATTTGGGATTACATGATCCATGCATTCCTGAAGGTGTTCATAGAATGCGTTTATAAAGGATTCTGTGGTCTGGGCCGTATTTTCCACAGGCCCGGGGGCTTTGAAGGATTCCACCTCGGTTTTGAGGAGTGTGAAATTTGCTTTAGAGAGGTTTTCACTGTGGTTTTCTGGGCAGGGGCTGGGGTCGGGATGTGAATATCTAGTGAGATTAGTTTATGGTCTGATCTTACCAGTGAGGGATACACTTCTGGTCTGGAGCATAGAGTCCCCATGTTGGTGATGATCAGGTCCAGTATGTTTTCCTCTATTGTGGGAGTGGCACCAAGTTGTTCCATAGCATTTGAGTTTATAAATTCTAGGAAACTTTGGGCTAGGGTGTTGGAGCTAGAGTAATGCTCCCAGTCTATGTTAGGGTAATTGAAGTCGCCCAATATAATGGTGCTTGGAGAGACCTTCATATTTTCCAGTGTTCTCAGGAAGGCCGACTGGGGTTCCTAGGTTTGGGAGGGTGGTCTGTAGCAGGCTATAAACTGGAAGGCAGTTTTACTTACTGTTAGTTGCACATGGATAGTCTCTGATGCTTCGTGCTGTGCCACCAACCTGGAGGTGTGGGTATCTTTGACGAATATTGATACTCCCCCTCCTTTTGTGGTTCGGTCCAAGTTTTGGGGCCGAAAAACATGGTATGAGGTATAACCTGGTAGTTCTGGGGTGCTCTCGGGAGCCTTCAACCAGGTTTCTGTTACTGCACAGATATCGATGTTCTCCATGCTAAGGAGAGTTTCGAAAAGTGCATCTTGAGGTTTAGACTTCTGGCATTGAGTAGCATTACTCTTAGTTTCTTATCCCTTGTGATACCTATGGAGGTGGGTCTGTCTTTTGAGCTTTTTCTAAAAAAGGCACTATGGGGGTGGCAAGAGCCTTTGCCAATATCCGAAAGCCCAGGGGTGACAGGTGCAAGCCGTCCCTAGTGAAGCATCGTGGCTTGTCGAGCATGTCATCCCAGGCTGACAGGCATTGGATCCCCTTTGAATGACACCAATACTTAAGCCAATTGTTGAAATTGATCATCTTGTCTTCATATTGTGGCATCATTCTTGGTGAGGGTAAGATGCTACTCAAGGTCAGGGTCATACCGGCCTGGGCTACATGCTCAGAGAGCTCCTCTATGTCTCTTTTCATGTAGTCCAGGGAGGTACATCTCAGATCATTCACACCAGCATGGACAATGACTGAGTCATATTTGTACTTGCCTTGGAGTGACCTGAGTGCTTGTGTTATGTGGCAGATCCTAGCGCCTGACAGGCAGCTCACCGTGACCTTCTCCTTGTTCAGCCTGGTGAGCGGGACATCAGTGTGCCTGACGATAGAGTCACCTATTACAAGTGTATCAGGTGTGTTGTTTAGCCTTAAGAGCTGTGACTGTTCGGCTCTTAATTTATTCATTTAACCAGTCTGTGTTCCTCGGTCACCTTTGTAAAGAAGCATGTGTCTAGTGGGTTTATCTGGTGAGAAATGAAAAAACATAGCTTCTAAAAATATATCATTAAGGTATATCAGTAGGGTAATTACTATTATAATTATTAGTCTAGGAGTTAATACAGATGATTAAGAATATGAACTCTTAAGAAACTGCTTCCTGTAGTCCATGTTTTGATTCCCTTAGAATTCTAAGCAAGTCACTTAACCAGACAATGATTTGGAGAAATTGGGCTAGGCACCTTAATGATATCCTGGACCACATGCCTAGTAACTATCTATGAACCTATATTGCATCCCATTGACAATCTCTAAAAACACCTGACAAGCTTTTGGGAACGTTTCTAATGGAACTTATCAGCGGAACTTATCAGCAGACCTCTCAGCTGTCCCTTTTTTGGAGAAATGCTCTTATTTTCAGGCCTGTTTTAGGATGTCCCTATTTTTGGATGTATGTCCCTACTTTTAGGCTTTGATTTACCCTTCATGCAAATTTTTGAATCCCTCCATCACATGATTTTTGAAGCTGCCTAGTACACAGAAAACCACACTCCATGACCAGCATACTAGTGCAACAGTAATGTAGAGAAAGAGGACACACATCTTACAACTCCCTTTTTCTGAAGCAAAAATAATTGACCTCATGTGGTAGAAGTTTGTGATACAGTTCATTAAAGACTACAGATTTCACACTGTCTCTTTGATAACATGCTTAAATGTTTCCATAATTTGTGTCAGTCTTTTAAACATATTTGTCTGAATAGTATCCCACATTCCTACTAGAAGTGGGAAGAGTTATATGCTATTTGTATGTCCATATTTTTAGCTGGATGTTCCATATTTTCATGGGCCTTTATTCCTGTTTTCAATGTCTGCAGGTTGAGATGTATTATGTGTCCCTTATTTTAATTTCTCCAAATCTTTTGGGTTTCTAATGCCATGATGGAAATGGACCCCATTCCTAAGTCAAAGTATGATTAAAGTTCATGAAATTAGTATTGTTTCACTCTGATGTAAATCAAAAGTACTCTTCATAGCACCTGCAATGTGCCCAGTAATGACTCCTTCTCAAATTCGTATGGGGTTACAAGTATTGGTAACATATCTAAATACGATTGTAGATTCTTTTTTATAAGACCCATTGCTCCTACTACTATTGGAACTCTCTAGGTATCTTTCTTCCACATTGCTCTCATTTCTGCCTGCAGATCCTCATATTTTATGACTTTGTGTCTTTCTGTATGCAAGACACTGTAGTCACTGGGTGTGGTGATTTCAATGATCAATGCTACTTTTGTCTTCATTTCATGGACCACTATATCCAATTTTCTACATCCATCTTTTTTAACTGTTAGTAATGGGTGATCTCATGTGATGTAAACTTCATCATTTCTATGATGCTTTGTGGCTCATGTTTCCAGTGTTTTTCAGCCACTCACGTACCATGTTTGCACAATCCCCAGTGCAACAGTTTTGCCACATTATTATGCCTTTCAGTATACAGTCCTTCTGCCATTAGTATGTCACAACCACCAACAAGGTGTGCAACTGTTTCCAATTTGGTTTTACAAAACCTACATTTGTCTATTTCTCCCACATGTTCAATGGACATTGTAAACCAGCGTGCATGTAGCCTGTTATCTTGGGCCACCTATATTAACCTTTCATCTCTTGGTTTGAATTTGCCTCTCCTTAACCATTCCTACATTTGCTACTGGTCAACATGAGGTTCTTCCAGAAGTTTTCGATACATGCCACTATATTTATTAATTTTCCACATTTCTTGCCTTCTCATCTGGTCCTTCACCTTATATTCTTTCTTTTGTTTTTTTGACACATTCAGTTGCTGTCTGATTTTTATCTACTTCTGGTTTGATTTCCATTCATGCTTGATGCCGATATGCTTCTGCTAGATTAAGCAGAGAAGTCATATTAGATTTATTCTCCTCATGTTTCAAAACTGTCACTACATTTGGGTCTTGTGAGGTCTGTAGATATGTGTGGAGTCCCACAATTGCAGATCTATACATGTAATCAATTTCAAGGATGGCCTTCCCTCTTTCGGAACGGAGAATATATAATCTTGGTATGCACTGGTTTTTATAAATCATTTGGTGAGCGTGAAGCATCCTTCTTGTTTTCCTATCTAATCTATCCAATATGTTTTGGGGCCAGTCAATCACTCCAAAACTGTAAGTTAGGACAGGAAGAGCAAATTGGTTTATAGCTTGGATTTTGTTCCTAGATGTCAATGCTGTTTTCAGGATTAATTTAAGTCTTTTAAAATATTTCTTACTAAGTTTCATTCACATTTCTTCTTATTTTATTGCTGATCCTTCATGAATTCCCAAATATTTATATACTCCTTCTTGCTAAAGTTCTTTTATATCACATTCTTATCCCAAAATGATGGTTACCTGGTGCTACAGTTTTCCTGCCTTAATGGTTGCTTTTGCACATTTATCAAGACCAAATGACATTCTTATATCTTCTGAAAAAGTTTTGACAACTTGCAGTTATAGTTTCAGTTCCTCTTCTGATGAGCTATACAATTTTAAATCATCAACAAAGAGAAGACGAAAAGTCTTTAGACTTGTGGTTTTCTAGGAGCCAAATTATAGACATGGCCTAACTTGTTAAGAAGTAGGCAGTTTAATGGGTTAAGGGCAAGGCAGAATAGCAGCGGTGTCAGAGAATCACCCTGGAATATCCCCCTTTGAATTTTTATCCCTGGGATAATAATTTGTCTTTTATCATGATTTAATTGCAAAGTGGTCTGCCACTGTTTCATGGTCACTGTTACGTAGTAGTTTAGTGTAGGGTGTATCTTCATTTATAAGCACTCTTTTATCGAAGAATGTGGGATACTATGAAATGTTTTTTTGTAGTCAATCCATGCCATATTTAGATTCTTGTCCTTTTTACAGTTCTCCACTATGTCTTTATTTAACAGCAAATGATCCTTTGTTCCATATGACTCTCTTTTATTGCCCTTTTGTTCCACTGCCATAATTGAGTTTTCTTCTAAATGACTATAAACTCTGTTGGCATCAATTCCCATGTATTGTTTATACGCTGCTAGAAGGCAAATTATTGGTCTATAATTTTAGGGTAGCATGCAGGTTCACTCTTAAGTAGGAGCATTGTTTTTCCTGTTGTTAGCCAGGTTAGTGTCTGTTCAGGGTGCACATATAAATAGTTCTAACTCATGGCTAAATCTTCTTGCAAAGATGTTAATACTTTAAACCAAAAGTTAGGTACGACATCTGGGCCTGGGGTTTTACAATTAGAGGCTTTTCTTAACTTTGTTTCAATCTCTCTGGCTGTTATTTCATCCCATTTCATATCCTGCACCTTTAAACATCTTATTCTTGCATTTACTTCTATCCATTTAGCATCTTTGTTATGTTCTTCAGGGTCTTCATAGATACTTCTACAAAATGTATCTATTTCTTCTTTTTTTGGCGTTTTTTCAGTTCCTTTTACCTTGTTCCCCAATTCTCTATAAAAACTTTTTTGGGTCATCAATAAATTGCTTATTTTGTATTTTTCCTTTATATTTAGCTGCGTATCTTCTACGGTTTTCTGTCTGTACTGAGATTGTTAGTTGGTTATTTGCAATAGTGCATGATAGATCCTGGTCTGTTCTAATACTGCTCATTGTTTTTATCACAGCTATCTTCTTTAGTATTTTTGTTGATCTGTTCCCTCTTGTGTATTCTTATAACAGTGACACTTCTTGTCTTAATCGCTTTATAGTTTTTTCTCTTTGATATTTCCATGATGATATTTGATTTCTCCCCTTCTTTTCCCCCACTACCAAGTGTTCTTGTGGTAGAATTTTATCAATTATTAATTTAGCTGCAGAGTAATATATCCTGTTTACGTCTTTTATATAGCATGGATCTCTATGGACAGTCCTAATTACAGGGTTCATTTGTTTTATAAAAATTCTGAGTTTTTGTGTTTTATTGACCTTCTGCAGTCTATTTCTTTCATTAATCTTAATATGTCTATCTGTGTATTAAATCAAGCAACTTTTCTCAGCTCATTTTCTTCTAAACTGAGGGCACATTTTGTGTTTTCCATTTCCTGCGGGCATTCTATAGAAAGTTCTATAGCATCTTCCTGTGGCACATTCTCTTCAATTTCATTCTGTGCCATCCATTGCTCTGCCATATGGGAACACACTGGCCTATTATGACTTGACATTGACTGTGTCAGAGTTTCCACAGTTTCTTGTTCCTTCCTTTGCTGTCCAGCTTCAAGTGAACATTTGTACTAGTTTCCTGTGGAAAGCTCCAAAATATCTTCATATAGCACCTGACCTATTGCTTCCCATTCCACTGATTTCCCCTTAATTAGGATACCCATTGCTCCATCTTGCTGTGGTGTTTTCTGAATTACATTTTCTGCACTGAATCCTTCACTTCACAGGTACTCCATAACCTCAGTTTCTAATTCTTTAACTCTCCATTACTAATGTGATGGGAGGCTAGTGAAAGGGGTTAGTGGAACCAGTGTAAATACCATTCCATTGACATTTTCCAAAATGACATGCCAACAAAACTTAAAAAAAAACAATATTTTGCATTAGGATAATGCTTCTCCACATCTCTCACCATTTAGAAAATTACCTCCCCTGCACGCAGCGCAACCTTGTTTGATTTGCCAGTTTTAGACAAATGTGCATTTTGACCACTTCTCCTATTCCTCAAGTGGTGATGGTGTCATTCTGTGGGGCTGGAGTAAGAAGATTCCCAGGAAATTACAGCTCAGCAAGCCTAACTTCAGCAGATTTTGAAACAATGGAGACAAAACTGATATCAAAGCGTAGGAGCTTTTTAATGAATGTTTAATGGAGCTGTTTAATGAATTCCAGAATTAATCTCACAACAAGGCTGTCCTATAAATCTAACTTAATCCCATACCTCTCAACTGTCCAGATTTTAACAGAATGTCCAGATTTTTGCCTCAGATTTTTGGTCCTCATAAAATTTTGTTTTTCTGGCCAATTGTTGGCAAATCATTGAGAATTGAAGTTAGGAAGTGTTGACAGACATCTGAGTTTTGACTTCATACCATTCAGGAAATTCATGCTAATGCAAAACTTGTCATTCTATCAACTTTCTACATTTCTAACAGTAATATTTAAAAATTGTCCCTATTTCTGGGCATTTGTCCAGATTTCTTACTGTAAGAGGTTGACAGGTATGCCTGATCTACTCCTATGATTGGGCTCATGAACGTGAGATGTCTGCTCTTTGACCTGATCACCCCTCACAGGTGTCTTGCAAAGATGTGAGGATTAGTATCAATCTGCAAACAGGATGGCTGTATAAAGCTGGTTAGATAATAAAAAGCACAGAGTAGTAATGGGCAGGCTGTCAGATAGCATGATGCCGACTAGTGTTGCTCCTGAAATACTGGCCTTAAGTGTAGCCTTTTTCAATGTATTTCTGTAAGTTCTCATGCATGGTGTGAAGAAATGAATCAGCCACATTGTAGGTGTGACTAGATATCAGGGGCAGGGGGGGTTGATAAAAGGCAATGGGTCCCTACCATTTGATTGAGTTTTCAGAAACTCAAAATTCATATGGTCGAGACCATATGACTGAGTTTTTGAAAACCCAAAACTTTTAAATGGAGATCAAGGTACAGTGTGGATTGAGAAATTTACCCTTTTCCTCACTGTAGTGTGATCTTGGAGTTGATATATATAATTTGCAGGGGTGTGGGGGCCCAATCCCCCCCATGGGGGGTGCAGGGGGGGTTCCCCTGCAAACAATGTTAAGAAAAGGTAGAATTTTGTGTTTTTTGTGTTTTTTTATGTTTATGGTTTTCAGAAACTCAATTATATGATCTCGTGCAAATGAATTTCAAGTCTCTGAAAACTTGATCATCTGACATAGACCCAACAGGCAATGGGTAAAGAATGAGGATAGATATCAGAGAACTGAATATATGGTCTAAAAAGATGTAGCTTACATTTTTAGTCCTTCAGAATTTGCAATGATTCATTCAAGAAATGACAACTCAGAGCAGCATATGCAGTTAGAGGAGCCAGACTAAATAATTCAGAATAAAAATAAGACTTGTGAGTTATCTAGGACATGAGACACAGCAGAATAGACATTACTTAAAGCAAATCTAATAATGATAAGATGATTCATGTATCTATAGGGGTACCATCCAAAAGGAGGAATGCAATGATACCTCTTTATCAAGCTCTGTTTATGTCACAGCTGAAGTAATGTATGCAGCTCTTGATGCTTAATTTCTGAATTTGCTCCCACCTTCCTACTTGTGTGCTCTGGTAACACCCAGTGGGTTAGTGTGTGATGGACATAATGGGGTACATGGCTTTTTCATGCAAGTAAAAGGAGCCCATTCACCAGCAAATAAATGGTCCTTATCAGTTCAAGGTGATCCAGTCATCTGCAAATGCTTCTCATCAGGTCTTTGGAACCCACCAGAGGCTCAATAATGGGAGATGCCCTCAAGTTACACTTCATTCCCATGTCTGAGGGAGAAGGGAGCAGATGAAAGACTTCAGCCCTCCTTTCCTTGCTAGCAGTCTCCTACTTAAGTTGCTGACTCAGCATGGGTCAGTGGAGAAGGTCAATGCAAGGACCACAGTGGAGACAATAAAAGGTGAGTAGGATAATACGAGTAGCACATGATGTGACATACAGAGGAGGGACTAATGGAACTTGACACTGTTTCTCTACTAAAGTTGAAAAGAGAAAAATGTCAACATTTGAGGTAAGTATATAAGATTTTAATGGTGAAATGACATGGAATTAAACTGTAATGAAAATAAAGGGCAGGAGGAACTGAACAGCATTAAAAGTTAAGTTAAAAATGGCATAGTTTATACTCAGTAAATGATTTTTTCCCCAGAAAGGTGGTTGATAAGTTGAATCCCACAAAGAATGAACAGATGGGTAGATTCAGGCAGGACAAGTAATAGTTTTAAAGCAGCTTGGGTAAGATTTGTATAAATATTATGAGTATTAAGATAAAATTAAGTTGTCTCAGGCCTAGTTATGCTGTATGGGGGCTAGTGTGAATTCAGTGTCTGTGCCATACCGCTTAACTGTCCAGATTTCCACAGAATGCCCAGATTTTTGCCTTATATTTGGGGTCTGCTTCTCATAAGATTATATTTTTCTGTCAAACTACCAGCAAATCATTGAGGAAAGAAGTGAGAAAATAATGGCAGACACTTGATTTTCAGACTTCAGACCCTTTAGAAAATCCATGCTAATGTAAAACCTGTTATTCTATCAACTTTCTAAGTTTGTAAGTGCAATATTTTAAAAGTGTTCATATTTTTGGCCTTTGTCCCCCCATTATTTGTGGCTTTTTCCAGATTTCTTGATCTAAGATGTTGAGAGGTATGATTCTGTACTGCACAGTGTAAGGTCAGTGGAGGCTGGAGTCCAGTTGCAAGAACTGCTGAGAAATTTCATTCATAAGTTCATAGATTCATAGGTGTGTACTAGGCTAATGATCACAAGGGCCTTTTTAAGCTTAGCCATGCCTCCCAAATCTCTGACAAATTTTAATACCCTTGATAATTGTAAGCATGGGCCTGGGAGATGAACCATTTACAGGTTACCTGTGTTCATTAGAGAAATAGGTGCTATACCAGAGATGAAGTTCCAGTTCCCCATCCAATTGCCCAAGTTTCACTTGAATTGGGTTAGGGAGGAACTATGCTTTGCATGGATGGGGAGCCTGTTCCATAAATGGGGAAGTCTCTGGCATACATTCCTATCTATCAAGCAGGCCCTAATTATATCACAGGCAATGTTTATGACTTTAGAACAGGTAATTCTGATGATGTTTATTTTGCGGATATGCAGGTGGTTCATCTGAGTGGGATCTGACAATGCCCTGTATACCAGGCATAGATCTCCCCTCAAAAGCCTGTAGGAGACAGAATACAGGGATAGGGCCTTGAGGTGGTCTGCATAGGACATATTGCTTATACTCTATATTCTTTAATTAGGAACCTCTGTGGAAGTTCCAGTTGTTGGATATTCTTGGTTACATACATACCAAAGGGGGAAGGCATTGTACTCAATGATAGGTGTGATAAATGCAAATATAGTGGAACAATGACTTCCTTGGACTTAGATGCCATACGTTTGTTTATAAGTTGCACAACATAGATCGATTTCCTCACCACTGCAGACACGTGATGGTAAAAAGCTAGATTACTATGTGTTTCCCTAAGTCCCTGACTACTGAGTCAAGTCTAAGGGGGGTGTTGTCAATATGATAGTTACCAGGGATGGATGAGGTAGACATTGTCACAAAATTGGTAGAAAAGAGTGGAAGAAAACAGATAATCTGTAACTCAAACCCCTAAATCACCACTTAAAGAACAACGGAGCAAAGATCATGACTGATAAGTGATACCAAGCCTCACTAAAGCTCACAAAGCCACCACAGGCAACCATGGAAACTAAGAACACCCTAAATTTAAGACTCACTGCTGATTTAGTTCTTCCCAGATAAGATAATGCATTTGCTATCATACTGTGCCTTAACAGAAAAGGAACAACAAAACAAACTTTAAGACTTGAACTAAAAGCAAAAGGGAGTCAAATGAGTACTCACAATCAGTTGTAGTACAAGCAGTACAGTGTGAGATTCATACTCGTGATTTGAATCTATAGACTAACGTCCTTAATATATTTCTGTTCTATCTTTCACTAAAATACTTTTTACTCAGAAAAGTACACTATTCCTAAGCTGTGTTTTATTAAAAACAAAATGAAAACTCCAGCAACGCTAGAACTTCCACTGAGTGACCTCCCAAATGTCTTGTATCAGAGGCACATGGGCATTCAGAATCGCCAGTTAGTTGAAACACCTGATGTTCATAAGGGTCATTTGCATATATCCCATGTGCCTCTGATACAAGAGGTTTTGGGCGACCACTCAGTGGAAGTTCTAGCTTTGTTGGAGTTTTCATTTTGTTTTTACTGATTGGCTTTTCAGTGACCTTCTCATGCATTGTTTTAGTTTGTTGTTTAGGATATTTTTGCAGTGACCCTAATGATAATGGACATCAGCTGGGTATAACAGCCCTGTGTTTCTTATGCTTAGTCAAACACTCTGCTTATGCTGTTCTGTAGAGGTCATAGCAAGGTTGACATATGTATATCCACAGCTAGTGGGGTTTGGCTTTGTTGGCTTCAACTTGTCCATTAAAATGATGAAACAAGTCATGGGCATTCAGACTTGCCAATTAGTTGAAGCATTTATAAGGGCAATTTGCATATATTCCGTGTGCTTCTGATACAAGAAGTTTGGGAGGTCACTCGGTGGAAGTTCTAGCTTAGCTGGAGTTTTCATTTTGTTTTTACTTTTTGGTTTTTCAGTGACCTTTTCACTTATTGTTAAAGCTGTGTTTTATGGAAACAGTGGTTAAGAAAATAATTGAGGAAGATACCACAGACTATGGAGTTTATGTTTATGCTGTATTATGCCAACTGGGTGAGGCAGAACCTACCAGAGGCAACTGTATTATGTGAAGCAGAGAGGGAAGAGGGATATTCAGTCATAAAGAACTTCCAGTTTTGAGGTTCTGTCACTTATTTCTTCTGGCCTCAATTGTAAAGTACTAGAAGTCAATGAGAGTCCAATTCCTAATGCCCAGAAACCCAACAATTCTTCATTATGGACTAATCAGCAGTTTTATATGATTTAGGCTTCATTTTTTTAGTAAATAAGTTGGTCAACTCTGCTACCTTTGCCTTCTTAAGAAAAAGTGTCAGGATGTGTTTTTTTTTCTGGAAAGATATCACATATTTGTTGGGACAGCATTATGCTGTACAGCTTTTTACTACTTTTCTGTTAAGGATAGTGCTGGTCAAAGTAAGGTAGCTGGCATTTCCTTAATACGTAAAATAATATAATTATATCTAATTATATCTAAATACATTTCTTTCTGGTTGATCCCATATTTAATTTGTTTATAAACCATTAAGTTGCTAATTTTTTAATTGAAGCCAAATGTTAGCAGAAGCAAACACAACCCCCCCCCCCAAAAAAAAATAACTTCAACCAAAAACAACGCTAGGTCACCAATCAAACACCACCAAGCAGCAAGAACATTAAAGTTTTTATCTACAGAACAGTTAAGCACTTTCATCTGTCGGACTTTATCAGAACTAGTTTGTATTTACCTACCTCTTGTTTATATAAGGATTAAACCCAGACATATATAAGGATTAAACCCAAACATATGACATAATATGTCCAATTGCATAATACATACTATCAAAAAATTAATTAAACAATTAAAATGTTAAACACTTGAAAGATGTGCCAGAATTAAAATATTTAAAAAAGATGGTTAAGAAATAGTTTTCTCATTGTTTAGTGGTGTTTGACTGCTGACCCAGCCTTATTTTTGGTTTTAAGTTTACAATTTTTTGGAAATGGAGACAAATGGTACTCAGCTGTGTTGGATTCTGCAGCAGCATGACTCCTCTAAACTCTCTTCTCCTCAATGCAACAATTATGCAGCTCTACCCAGTATTAACTTTAGCAGATGGAGATGGTTGGCAAATTTACTGATAATAGTGGGCTGCAGGAGAGGTATGGGTGGGACCTGGCTGTTACCACTGCTGCTTGCAAAGTTTGTCTTGAATACCTACATAGGCCTTAGACAAATATTAGGTGTGTCCTCAGCCTTCGAACACAGAATCACAAACCTAGTCCCAACTGCTTACCTAGCAATCTGCTGTTGATAGCCCAGTCATCTTTGGGTCTGCAAAAATGGCCTGTCCTTGTTAGGACATCACCCTTGTCTCTCCACCTGAAGGGTTAGCAGTCATAGCCTCAGAAGTCATCTCTTTTTAGGTGCCTAAGCCATTTATCAGAATAAGGTTTACATTGAAAGGTCTGCTCAAAAAATTAACCAGTAGAATACATTTATGAGTAATATTGCCACAAAGGGTGGCCGCCTGCAGAAACATGTTATAATCCTGTATCATTACCTGTGAAGCTGGGTCTAGAAGTGCCAGGGAATGTTGCTAGTGTATTAAACTCAAAAGGCAGTGACTTCAGCATCTTCAAAGCATTAGAGCTGTTTGTGTTAGTTTCTGGAATTTGACTAGACTGGCATTCCTGTCCCATGTGCCCTGTCATGCAAAGCTAACTAAATAAATTCAGGAAAGAGACAGAGACAGAAGGTCTGTAAGGTGGAAAGCAAGGGTGTGGCCAATGTGTATTACTCCTTAGACACCAAAATCACCTGCATCAGAGCCTGATAGCTATATGAATACTAACAGCTGTAGTTTTCAAGATAAATCTCACATAGCCTATCCAGAGACTAAGAAATGAACACTGGAGACTGCTGTTCTGGTATCATTGAAATGCTGGCCTTGGCAATTTCCCTACATTAAAAAGATTACATGTAAAAATAACCTTAATATCTGCATCTTATTTTCACAACTGAACATCCCAGTTTTAGGAATAAAAAAAAAAAAAAAAACTGATATGACTAAAAAAGGTACACTAATAATACCATATGTCACATTCTCTATATAGAAGTGTCATGTGATTATCATTGTACTATGCCTGCTGCCTCAGCAATGAGGTTGGAGATATGAGTAACACCTCAAATTCTTTTTGAATCAATTTCTGTTTTTTGATGTATCCTGAATGCAACGAAGGCTCACGCCTGGCAGCTTGCCTGATTTGTTCTTACACAGAGAGTTTACTGGTGATTCTATGAATAGCTCAATGTAGCCCAGGTTTAATGCTTTCACCAGCTGGGGCCGGACAAGATGCTTCTAATTTATATGCATTAGTTTTTTATGCTTGGTTACTCTTTATGCCATGTTCACATCATTATAAAATCTGGGCTCTAGACTTCGAAGAGTCAAGATTGTCCTTGTGTTTTGGATACACACAATAAATAACTGCTGCTTACTGCTGGAAATTGAAAAGAATATTTAACATCTAGGGCAGCCGATACTTAATAAAGACTCTAAGACTCTTCGTGCAGTGCTTGTGCCCCTGAGATGTGGTATTTCAGACTACATTACAGAAAGTAACAAACTGTACTGCACTTAAAGTTCCAAACAGGAAGTAGCAGAGACATCTGGGAAATGTAGGACTGCAATATTTGTGGTGCTCTACAGCTAGTATATGCATTGTGCATATGTTAAAGAATGTGATGTTGTGTGTACAGCAGATTTATAGATGGTCTCTAAGCTCATCTGATTTATCTAGCTGACAATTATACTTCTATTCCTCTTCCTGCTTAATCTGACTCCTCAGTGTTTAAGCAATATATTTCCAGCAAATTTCCATACCACTTTCCAAGTTCTGTCTCACATTGATTATTGTGATCTTTTTTATCTTTTATACATATCTATACCTTCTTCAGTACATTTACTACAGTGAGCTGGCACATATTTGAATGGTATAGGGTTAGATTCAGAAAGCTGGCACCCAGGTGTACACATCTGGTGCACACCAGGTCTAGTACAAACTTATTGCGGGCTTCAGACTCAATAAGCCTGGAATGCAGTGAGTAAATTAATTAGTCTGAATAATGCTGACATATAAGAGCTACTCAGAGACCGGATTCATTTAAAGGGGTTAACATTCAGTGCTGGCATCATAGCTGTAAATAAGCTGTAGTACATACAAACTACTATCAAACTCCTTATTTAAGTACAAAATCACACATCTGACACTTCTGCATCAGTGCATCACAGTGTGAAACAAATGGTGTTATCATCATCACCAGCAGTAGGTCACTACACTGCTGATTTTACTGACAGTTTCATCATTCTGGGAAAAGAAACTGTACTCACTTGTGTGGCAACAGGTAGGATGCACAGCAGGGGGCACCGTATACCCTACAGTTATAGATAATACAGGAAGTGCTGTTGCAGGGATTTTCCATTATATGAAGGGTGCAATTGTCACAAGCTATATGCCCATGTACATTAGTTAAAGGTTGTACATTGTCGTGGGTAGTGCATCCATGCAGTGCACAGTGCAGGCAGCACATGGGTTGTCACATTATTTAGTAGGTGTACAGAGTCACAAGCTACGTGTTATACATGCATGAGATATTGAGGGGGTTACATTATTTAAGGTTGCACTGTTTGATAGATATGCTGTGTGTCCATGTGTTTTAAGTGGGAGGTACTCAGGGCACAATGTTGCAGGCTATATGTTATACATAAAGGGAGGCATTTGGGGAGTTACATTATTAAAGGATGCAGAGTGTCACAGGTCATGTGTCCATGTGTTATATAGTGTAGGATGTAATTAATGGATTATATTATTTAAAAGATGCATTGTACTACAAGGCTAAGGTTACACCGCTTCACGCAGATATCTCAAAAAAACATGGCCCTTGGCCTGAAGCAGTCGTCAAACCATAACTCTAAGTAAGGAAAACTACTACACTACATTTTTGGCGGCGATGACTACATTTTTTTATGTTTTGCAAAATGTTGCTGACAATGTCACATGTTGGATGTCTTTCAGTATAATAGTCCTGGAGGTGCTTGGGGATGGATGTCACCAATATGGTGAACATACAGTACAGTGCAACGCTGTTCATACTCTTTTATAAATAGTACCTAGTGCCTTCAGAGTACTCAAACAGTGCAGTGCAGAACAGCACTGTACAACTTTACCCTCGTTTAATGCCTGCTTCATTATTTGACAGAAGCCTTCACAGTATTCCATACAGGGGACAGAACCTTACAGGATGATTCAGTAATGTTACCAGTAGAAGGCAGTATTGTAAAACACAATTCAGAAAGCTACTGAACAACATTATGCTTATTACCTAATTCTTTTACATTTCATCTGGCTTCATTCTCTGACTGATGCCATGTATAGAAGCATGTGAGAGGACATTAATATAATTGTGTGTAAGTACTTGTAAATGTTCCAGAGGAATGGGGTGATACAATGAAAATCAGGCTATGATTAGACAACATTGTAATGGACTCAGTTTTTTAATGCATATCTGTGAAAGGAAAATAATTTAGCTCCTGTAGACAGCTCAGGTATGCAGTACAGTTGGCTTTGAATGGTGTCAGCACTCATTCAGGTATTGAAAGCTCATTTATACATGTAACACACACACACACACACACACACACACACACACACACACACACACACACACACACACACACACACACACACACACTACATTTGTTGTTCAAGTTAATATTTTGTTTCTGCTGTACTGCACAGTTGCCTTTTAACCAAGATCTGCCTTTTTCCTGCATTTCTTTTTTCAGTTGCCCTTTGCTGTGCATACCATGTCTCTGAATCTCCCCACTTCATTTTCACCTACACAGTAGCATTGGCATAGCCCTTTCTAGGCCATTTATGCAAAACACCAGTGTTAAACCCTTATCTAATATTAGAATAGGAATAACATGGGGAAACTACATGCTTTTTAACTTAGCAGTGAAAGGGAAGGTCATAAAAGGAATCCTGAGTGGAATGCTATTAGCATTCCAAGAGGATAACAAGCTCCAAAACAGCAACCAAAATGGGATCAGCACCAGATGGAGCTGTCAGTCCAACCTTCAGTTTTAGAACTGGATAACAGGTGTTTGCCATGTGGATGTCAGTAGACATGGCTGTCTGAATTTCAGTAAGGCCAGTTTCTCTTTGTCTTATATAGATTAGTGGAAGGAAAACTGAAAGGGATGAGTGGTAGGACTAAGATCAAGACTGAAGAAGTGAGTTGTTGCATGGTTAAATGCTATGGGAAAAAAGACTGCAGTGAGGGGAAGAATGAGATAAATAATTAAAACAACGAGAGGAATAATAAAAAGGTTATTCCTCAGTCTGGTACTCTTCAAGGAGTTTGCCACAAGCTTATCTGAAGGGAAACACAAGAACATCAACTCTGATGACAGAAAGCTGGCAGCAATATTAGATGATGAAGCAGAATCTAGAAAGACTGAAACTGTTTGACAAGTAAACACAAAGGTGACTGCTGATGTTCAGTGTAAATAAATGCAAAGTACTATACTTGGCCTGCAACAGCTCTTATATAGGTTATCACCTGGAAATAGTGGAACTGATGATAAGAAAGGTGAAAAAACAATCTGAAGGCATTGATTAGAAGTGGAATAAATTGCCATAAGCAGAATTATGGGGTAATGACCTAAGCAACCATTATGCAGTGCAGCCTCAGAAAACAGATTCTGGAACTAAAGCAGAAATGCTTTCACTATAGAAAGCCTTTATCTGACAAAATCTTGAGATTACTGTATGTCATTCTGGAAGCAATACAAGTAAGGGATATCAGACTGCTGGAGGGAATTCAGAAGTAAGCTAGAAAGCTACCAGAAAGATCCATAGAATGGAAATTAGAGGCAAGATTAGCTAGAGTTCTTTCTTTTGACTAGAAGACACATGAGAGGTGTGATATTGGTTTATAAGGTACTGTTAGAAAAATGAGAAAGGGTCATTCTGAGCAAGAAATGTGGGAGTGGATAACCAGGGAGAGAGTCAGAGAAAAAGAAAGACAAAGAAAGTGAGCACAGACAATTGAGTATGTTGGCTAGCTATTCAATATCTCTTCAAAAGTGCTTTCTTTAAGGGAGGGTTGTCACTCAGATTGGGCTACCAGAATGTTGGTGGTAGAGAGGAAATCCAGAGTCATTCAGGATTGCATGGAACAGGAGAAGAAATGGTGGGGGAAAGGTGGGAGTGGACAGGCAGAATATATAGGCTTTCTTTTCCTCTTTTCCACCAAGATAATGTATTATAAATGAATGAGTCCAAAACAGCGGATACAATGTCAGTATAAATCTTATACTGCCTTGTGCAGTGAATACTGTTAGACAATTCCAGTGGGCAGTATATACTGCCATAGTTTACTGAAATGTATCTACCATGGCAGGTGTGTACCTCACTGTGTATGACATATCTGGATGTTAGCCTATCATTGCCTTTGTATGCAGTCATTAAAGTTTTTCTGTAAATATTTGTTAGCTGCTCCTTGATCTATATCCTTTAGATTGTGTTATCCTTTTGTCTGTTGCTTCCTTATCTCCTTATTTATGCAGCCTAAACAGTAATTCTTCCAAAAGAAATGGGGACTTATTCATAGCTTCTGACTTTTTTTATAAGCAGCTTTCTGCCCTAGCACTTTACTCCTTCAGCTTTTAATTCTTTATAACCAGCAACCTGGACTAGAAGTTACACTATTTTTTTGTAATAGCTATTATATGCATAATTCCATTTACACCCTTTAATACATTTAATTCTCTAGGCTTTTCTGTATCTTTGAATCAAGTAGGTGCTTGTATACTTTATCATGCCCAGAACAATCTCTGAAGTGTTAAACTACTGTGCACATCAGACCACTGTTGATAAATATCCTTGCCTGTAAATTCCTTATACATGTCAGCATTATGTTCACATAACTACCTTACACAGAATGTATCCAGAACCTTGTCTCTAAACTACAATTACATACCAGCATAATTCCTTGACACAATCTACCAAGGACATTAACCTTAAATCTGCCTTAAGTAACACTATTGCATTGGTATAACTCACATGCCAATTATGAGTAGTTTGTCTCTGAATCACTGTTTTGTATCAGCAATACATGATTTCAACTCTCTGACACTTTGTACAAAGAGATGTGTTTCTGAATTTAGTCTGTTGCATATCAGCATTACAAATACCTAACTGATTGGCACATTGTATTAAGAGAAGGGTATGTAAATTGTATGTCAGTATTAATAAGTGAGACTTAATTCCACACTGTATGCAAAGTACCTTGTCTCTGAACCTATCTTATATATTGCCATTACATCTAGGTAAGTTATTACACATTGCATGTAAAGTATTCTGTAAATCTCCCTTATATATCAACATTGCATCTGTGTAACTCACTATACATTGTGTGTAAAGTATTCTGTCTGTAAACCTCCCTTATATATCAGCACTACCTCTGTGTAACTCACTATACACTGTATGTAAAGTATTCTGTCTCTAAACCTCCCTTATGGTTCAGCATTACATCTGTGTAACTCACTACACACTGTATGTGAACTATTCTGTTTCTGAACCTTCCTTATGTACTAGCATGATATCTATGTTATTCATTATACATTATATGTAAAATATTCTGTCTGTAAACCTCCCTTATGTATCAGCATTACCTCTGTGTAACTCACTACACACTGTATGCAAGGTATTCTGTTTCTGAACCTTCCTTATGTACTAGCATGATATCTATATAATTCATTATACATTATATGTAAAATATTCTGTCTATAAACCTCCCTTATGGTTCAACATTACCTCTGTGTAACTCACTATACATTGTATGTAAAGTATTATGTCCCAAAACGTTCCTTATGCGTCTGCATTACATGGATATAGTTCTGTCTCTAAACCTCCCTTATGTATCAGCATTACCTCTGTGTAACTCACTACACACTGTATGCAAGGTATTCTGTTTCTGAACCTTCCTTATGTACTAGCATGATATCTATATAATTCATTATACATTATATGTAAAATATTCTGTCTATAAACCTCCCTTATGGTTCAACATTACCTCTGTGTAACTCACTATACATTGTATGTAAAGTATTATGTCCCAAAACGTTCCTTATGCGTCTGCATTACATGGATATAGTTCTGTCTCTAAAACTCCCTTATGTATCAGCATTACATCTGTGTAACTCACTATACATTGCATGTAAAGTATTCTGTCTCAAAACGTTCCTTATGCGTCTGCATTACATGGATATAGTTCTGTCACTAAAACTCCCTTATGTATCAGCATTACATCTATGTATCTCACTATACATTGTATGTAAAGTATTCAGTCTCTAAACCCCCTTTATTTATCAGCATTACATATGTGTAACTCATTCTATATTGTATGTAAACTATTCCATCTCTAAAACTCCCTTATGTATCAGCATTACATCTATGTATCTCACTATACATTGTATGTAAAGTATTCAGTCTCTAAACCCCCTTTATTTATCAGCATTACATATGTGTAACTCATTCTATATTGTATGTAAACTATTCCATCTCTAAAACTCCCTTATGTATCAGGATTACATCTGTGTAACTCACTATACATTGTATGTAAAGCATTCTGTCTCTAAACCACCTTTATGTATCAGCATTACATCTGTGTAACTCACTCTACATTGTATGTAAACTATTCCGTCTCTAAAACTCCCTTATGTATCAGCATTACATCTGTGTAACTCACTATACATTGTATGTAAAGTATTCTGTCTCTAAACCCCCTTTATGTATTAGCATTACATCTGTGTAACTCACTCTACATTGTATGTAAAGTATTCTGACTCAAAACCTTCCTTATGCACCTGCATTACATGGATATAGTTCACTGACTCACTGTGTACCAGAAACACTGAGTGTCTGTTATGTATCAGCTTTGTATCAGTGTAACCTGCTCACACAGTTTATACTAAATGCACTGTCTCTAAATTATTGATGCATATCAGTGTTTCATTAGTGTAACTTTCTGACATATTTCACATCAAGACTCTTTTTCACACATAGCTCTTAAGTAGCAGCATTACCATGTTTCACCTCACTGACACCATATAAAACACTTTGGTGCTTCCTGAATAATATACTTAAACTGTGCATAAAAAGCTGTAATATGTGCCAGATTTCTGAATCTCGCCTGTGTATCCTGTCATTAAGACATAATTTCAATATTGAGATCCTCATAATTAATATGCAGATTCCCAAGTTCCACTACTTTGTTTTTAGCAATCAATATGTTATAAGAGAGTTTACTTTTATTTAGTGTTGTTTTTGTATTTAAAAATGTAATTAGAAAGCAACACAATTCTGTATAGTTATTGCTGGTTAATAAAGACATTACATGCACTGGAGGCAATGCCACATTCTAAATTCTAGCATTTGCAGTATTGGCTATCAACAGTACAAGTTTGAAGGCTGTAGCATTTATGCCTTGAAAGTATCTTATTATAAAAATTCAATAGACAATCATAAACTAATGAAAGTTATCTGTATCCCATACACTGAGTTCACTGTTTTATTTATTGCCCATTTGATATATAAGGAGTCAGCACTTTATGTCTTTCTTACACTTTGGATTCATCTGGGCTTACTAGTTTCATGTTTTTCTTAATAAAAGCAACATCACTTACTCCCTTCCATGGTCTGGTGCTAACCAGGGAAATATTTCATGTTCTTTTTTTTTTGTTGTGTATATATACAGAATAAACTTAACAAATACCTAAACTATTGCTGGGATTTGTAGACAAGCAATGTGTGCTTGCACAGAGCTACACGGCAAGCAGCTCATTGTGTGACACAGCCCATAACTGCTGGGAGTTGTAGCAGGGCATGAATAGTGCTGGTAATGAAACAATGAGGGCATACTAACTAGGTGAAGTAGTTAGATGGAATGGAAGAGTCACACTAGAGAAAAGCAAGTGACTGGAATGTTGGATGTCAAGGAAATGGTAGGGAAAATTTACCTAATGCTATGAGCACTCATATGCAGCAGTGTCATATTCCTCTCACGTGTACAGTAGAGGACACCCAAGAAAGGGCACAGCAAAGTGCAAACTGACTTCATCATATAAATGAAAGCAAAAGTGAGAGATGGCTTTTTCCTGTGTAATAATAGAAAAGGGGAACCAGCAGGCAGAGGAAAGCAGACAAGGATAATCATGCAGAATGACAGCTTGGGAGTGGTGGAGAAGGACAGACCATTTGAAACATATGAAGAGAAGGTTGGGATGGAAGGAGATGTTTGTGGGAGGAACAGTGGGAGAACAGAAGGTAGCAGGGAGATGAAAAAAAAACATTAAACACAGACAGAAAAGAGCAGTATTTACTAAAATCAAAGACACCAGTGAGTGGGCACAGACAGAGGGTGAAGTTATGATGATGAGAAGGGCTGGATAAGAAACAGGGTACAAGGAATGACACATAAGGCAGAAGAACACCTGGGTATAGTATAGGGTGGGGCACATAATCAATGGCAAGATAACTTAGTCAAGCCAACTGCCCAGACATCAGTCACTTCTATGGCTGATGTCAAGTGTGGGCTCCACCTGTAGTGGTCTGATTGTCAAGGAATAAAAAAGTCGTGTGACAAACAGTCATGACAGGAGGAGCCCAGTGGTACACAGCAGGCATCCAGCTCTCGGTACACCTTAGCATCCTCAAATGCTGGCAGGAAATCAGAGACTGCCCCTATAGACCACTACTGGAAAAGCCACTTCCACCTCTCCTTCTGAAAAGTGAGCACAAAGGCCAACAGTGAGCCCTTCTTGTTACCTTCAACAAGGTGAACTCCGTAGCTTAGAGTCAGACATGGCAACCAGTAGAGTCCCTGTGCCAGAGACATCAGCTCACACACAAGATGACAACTGCTGCTCTTCTTCCACAGCCAGAAAAAACATTAGGACACTCATATGTTAGACAGAAATTGCAGCTTTTTTTCAGTTATCCCTAAAAACGAAGGGTTAGGTTATTTTTTTGACACCCTTCATCATCACTCCATACTCTCCACTGATACTTTACTTTTGGTAAATGGACTTATGGAACTCATGCTCAATAACAATTTTCTTCATTTTCAAGGGGGGTATTACCATCAGGTCACCAGAGTTGCAATGCGTGCAGCATGTGCTTACTTGGTCATGTTAGGATGGGAAGAGAACATATTTTCAAGACTTTTTTTTCAAGTACCTCCATTTTTACGTCAGATTTTTGGATGATATTTTTTATTTTTTGGAGTGGGGATGAGGACGGTATAGACCAATTCCTGGAGTATTTAATTGGATGTTCCAAATATTTTAAATTTACTTTAAATAGGAATGCTAATTTTATTAACTACCTTGACATCACCATTTACTTAACAAATACTGGCTTTAAATCCAAAGAATTTATGAAAGAAACATTATGTAACAGTTATTTGTATTTTACTTGTAACCACCCCTTTGGGCAAAAGAAAAATTTAGCTGGGGGACAGGCAATTAAGTTGCTAGAATGACATGTGAACAAACTGACGTTAGGGTAGAGCTGGCAAAAGTGCAGATGCTCTTGAAAAGGGGTTATCCTGGAAAATTGGTAACAGACATTATCAATGAGGTACAAGGGGGTTGGGGCACTAAGTTTAAACCGCTTTTGGGTGTTGGACTTGATAAGATTAAGGAATCCCACCCTGAAATATTATATGGCAGAGCCCTAGTACTTGAATTTAACCAGTACACTTGATGAGTGCAAGAAATTGTTAAGAGAAACTGGTATCTCTTTAGGGTTAATACTGAAGTACAAGATGCTGTAGGTAAGACCCCCCCCCCTTTTCCTTCAAAATAGGAAAGAATTTAAAGCAAATATTTGAATCAAAAACTATTTCCACTAACAGTTGTAAAGTTTGCACAAAATCATGTGGTAGATGTAAACAATGCCCCTTTATTTTTAAGGGAGACCACATCAGTTTAGAGAACCAATTAGGAAACAGGGTGGAATTTATAAGTGGGAACTATTGCACCAAAAGATTAATATACATGGCAAAATGTGACGGGTGCCCTGCTTTCTATATTGGTAAAATGAAGAGAGCCTTAAGAACAATAAGTTATGTCAAACACAGAGCTGTTGGATATGCTCCACGCAAAGAAATCCCAATCCCTCTGAGCTACACACTCTAGGGACCTAAACCTTGTCACAACAATAAACAGAGCATGCTGGAGGGATAGATTCCTGTCCCAGAGACTTCCCATACTCTGGAACAAACTATCTATCTATCTATATCAAACAAAGCTCCTCATTAGTACTCTTCAAGAAAAATCTTATGATTGGATG
The DNA here is from genome assembly GCF_019279795.1 of Protopterus annectens. Taxonomy (NCBI): domain Eukaryota; kingdom Metazoa; phylum Chordata; order Ceratodontiformes; family Protopteridae; genus Protopterus; species Protopterus annectens. Next base: position 31,130,635 of record NC_056733.1, on the reverse strand, counting down.
GGAGATAGGAAATTCACCCTAGGGATCACTTCTGTGACTCTGCTTGACAGGGGCACAGGAAAATAATTTTATTGGGTGGCAAAAGCCAGGGTACCGTTTGGCTAGGCTTATATACGCCCTAGGGCCAATAGCCTGGTACCTACCTATGAACCTATGAACCTATGAACAAGAATTTGTAAACATCTTTATGATATAAATGTGAATAAAGAAACTAATGCTCTCTATAAACATGCTAGGCTATGTGCCAACTTTAGTGGATTTAGGTTTGGTATTACAGACATTCTGATACCTAACATCAGTGTGGGTGATTGGAAATTATCTCTGTTAAAAAAGCAGCTAAAATGGCAGCTGAGATTAAGAGCCACCTTTCCCCCCTGGACTTAAAGGTTCTGTTTCCCTTATGCCTGTGTTAAGGGAAAGTGTGTATTTTGTATAGGAATTGTAAAATGCTATGTATGTCAGTTTTCTCCAGGGATAAATACATTTAAATAAGTTCAAATATACTTTTTATTTTTAAATTTGTATAATACTGATAAAGTCTTCATGATGCTGAATTTTAAACAGACAATTTTATTATTATGGATCGTAGATGACAATTTTTTGATGTTTTATTCATTTAAGGGTTAATTAGGTTGTGATTAATGATGTGCATTAATCATCAAAAGAAGGGTATTTAAACTGAATTGATTGAGGAAATTGGTTATCTCATGAAGTCACCTTTTATGGGATGAAAGCACTCATTTATTGTGTTTGAAACTTCTTATTAAATTTTCTGTGAGACTACTTTTTATTGTTTTATAGTTATCTGGTTCGTTTTTTTGTTATTTTGAAAATTTTTGAACAACTTGACTTAGCTATTTGAAAATTGGTTATTTGTGTGATGAAAATTAGTGTAATATGTTAGGTATATGTATGGGGCCTCTGTTGAGTCTATAGGTAGATCCAGCTTTGAGGTTTTCTAGTCATATTATAATCCTGGCCTGGAGTACAGCTAGGTGTGAGCTGGAATCAGTTTATGGAACAGTAAAGTCTCTGATGTAAGCAGAGTGCCTCCCATTTGCACACTGCTTAGCAATGCACAAACAATCCAAAAATGCTACTGCGCATGCCCATACACTTAATTAATTAGAGCACAAATCCATTGCTCCTTGTGTAATTTTTTAAAAAACTTGTATGTATATGTGTATATGTGTGTGTGTATATATATATATATATATATATATATATATATATATATATATATATATATATGTGTGTGTGTGTGCGTGTGTGTGTGTGTGTGTGTGTGTGTGTGTGTGTGTGTGTGTATGTGTGTGTATATTTTTATATATATATATGTGTGTGTGTGTGTGTGTGTGTGTGTGTGTGTGTGTGTGTGTGTGTGTGTGTGTGTGTGTCTGTATGGCCCTACATACCCAGATCATGGAGAGTAAAGCTGCACTGTGACACTTTCATTTGGGCAAAGGACCAAAAGGAAGGGCTCAACATTAGTTAGTGCACTTACAAAAATGTGGACGTGCATAGAATAACATGTGTTGCAATTGGAGGACTATTGGGATATCTGATGTTCAGAGATCTGTCAGTCTTCTATCATGTCATGTGTAAATGATACCATATTTGACAGCAAACCACAATTTATTGTGAAACACACAACTATGAGTAAAACCTGTGTACTTGCTGCAAACATCTGGACAGTGGTGAGTCATTCCATGTCTCCCTAAGACAGCATGTGGAAATCTTGAAAATGTATGGCATAGTATATGAATACGTACATACATTGTGAAGCCAAATGTTTGTATCTATGGCAGCAAGGAGACCCACATTCACTACTGCCCTCTGTGTCTGCTGGATTTTACCACACATCCAACAGCTGAACAAGTTGTCTAATGTATTATGTTGTTTGCCAACTCATTGACAGGGCTAATTTAGTTTTGCCACAAGCTTACCCATCTACATGCAAACAGACACATATGCCCAGTATGGGTGCTGTTGTCACATAGCTAGGCTACAAAACAGTTTTGCGATTTTTCGGCTACTAGCTGCAGATGACAGTAGGGAGAAATGTGACTCTGCAAGCCTACCAAGCTGCTCAACACAGAGCTTGTTTATGTTCTCTATGGTTACTTCCCCTGCAGTCATTTTCAAAGCAGACTTGAGCCATGGGGCATGTGTTAAGTATTGTGATCTGTAATCTTTAAGACTAGATAGGTAGGGGTACTAATCTCATTCCAACACTCTTGGTGTGTGTATGTGTGTGTGTGTGTATATATATCTCCCCAAAAAGGAAGTGTGAATCACACTCTGACTTCCACACTGGCATGTGTTTGCACTTTTTAACCCTTACAGTTGATGCAGGCCTCCAAACTCTTGTCCTCCACAAGGCCTGCTGATGTCATCTACCATAAGATTACCCAAAGCCATGTTAATGTCAGACGTGAGCCATGGTGTGTCCATCAAGTAATGTGATCTGTGGTATGTAAAACTTGGTAGGTAGTATGGGTTCTAATCTCACTTGGATTGTGTGTGGGTGCATATCCATACAAAAGAGGTGTGAACAGAAACTGGTGTGGTTTTCTGCTGTTTTGGGCCTTGTAGGTGCTGCAGGCCTCCAAACTCTTGTCCTCCACAAGGCCTGATGATGTCATCTACCATAGGATTACCTAAAGACAAGCTAATGTCAGACTTGAGCAGTGGCACATGTGATATGTTGTGTGTTTTGTAGTCTCTAAACCTAGGTAGGGGTTCTATTCTAACGGCAGTCACCTTTTATGTGTGCACTGTGCAGTGTTCTGTAAATGTAGATAGGTAGTGGTACTAATGTCACTGCAGCCAACTTGGTGTGTGTGGCTATTAGTCAGAGCATTTTACATCAGCATATGGGATCATAGGAAGTTACTAGGCTAATGACCCTAGGGCCCTTACAATCCTATACAAGTTATTACCCCTATTTCCAAGATCAACACTTATTGCCCCTGTCCAAGAGGAACATGGATTGAATCCCCAGGGTGAATTTATGGTCACCCATTTAATCATCCAGATTTTGTTAGAAGAGGGCAATGAGGTGTTCTGATTGACATGAAATGGGAGTCATGAAGATACTAGGCTAATGGCCCTAGGCACCTTACAATGCTATCCAAGTTCTTACCCTTATTTCCACAATCAATATATATTGCCCCTGTCCAAGATCAACATAGGTTGAATCCCCCAGGTGAATTTGTGGTCACCCCATCCAATCATTCAGATTGCTTTGGAAGAGGGCCAATGAGGTGTTCTTTTTGACATGAAGTGGGAGTCATTTCCAAAGGTGTGTTAATCTCTGGGAGAAATAATCTGTCCCTCTAGCAGGTTTTATTATTGTCACATACCATGTTAAGTTCCATACAGTGAGTAACATATGTAACATTTGACTTATGGATATGCAGCATTCCCAATAAAGCAGGATCAGAGATTGTCTCTTATGCAAGGCACACATCGCCACTGAGTAGCTTGTATGAAACAGAATAAAATGACAGTAATTTCAGATGATCCACGTAGGACAGATGTTGATTTTTCCTTGGGAGGGACCTTTGTGTTCTTTCCAATTGCTGCAGATGCTTGGAAAGGTGCATATCAAAAGACCCATTGTACTCGGTCATTGACCTGATGAGGGAAGAGTACAGGAATGTTATAACTATTTTTTTTCTGGAAACAATACCCTTACATATGACATGAGCATGATAGAATGCCCTTCTTACCACTGTGGAGAAAAGGTAAGGTAGCTGTGAACCTGTGTGCCCAGGTCTCTCACCAATGAGTGCACACATAAAGTGTTGCTATTGATGTGGTACTTAGCAGGAACATAACTTTCACAGAAAGGAAGGACAATACAGTTTTTTTTGCAATGAGTTTTTAAGGCCATGACTTTCACACCAACCATTTGATTGTGTAAGACCCTCTTGTAGGATGTTGACATCATTTGGAGATTCTATGACCACTCCCAGTTTGCAGTCATCAGCAAACTTTGTCAGCCACAGACATTTAGTTTTTGCTTGTACTATGGGAAAATAGATTCCAAACAGTACAGGTCCCAGGAATGAACCTGTGGAATACCACTGGCTACAGGTCTGCTGTTGGAGGAGGATTCCCCTATTTGGATTATATGAGTTCTATCAGTGAACTAATTAGCAACCTAATGATATAATGGCTGATGTCTACTTGGGTAATTTGTCTAAAATGCTTGAGTGGGGGATACTGTCAAATGCCTTGGCTAAGTCCAGGTAGGCTGTATGCACAAATTTCAACACACCACATGCAGGGCCTTTGTGACTGTCTCAAAGAAGTCCACCAGGTTTAACAGGCATGATCTCCCTTTGATAAATCCATACAGAGTACGGTGAAATGTTTAGTGATTACCTGTGTGTTTGTTGATAAGGTCCATGATGCTTTGCTCCATGGCCATGTAGAAAAGGCTAGTAAGGCTAATAGATCTATACTTCCTCGGGTCAGTGGAAGCAGCACCTTTGTGCAATGGAATAATGGTGGCTGTTTTCCATTCAGCTGGTATGAAGCCGGTGCTTACACTATGATTGAAAAGAGTACCCTATGTTGTGGCTAATTCATGTTGGAGCCCTTGTAGGATGCAGCCTGAGATGGTATCATGTTCCATAGATGCTGTGTTTTTGACCTTGCAGAGGGCATTTATGGCTTGCTCTAGAGATACAAGATAGGGGCCATGTGGTAGGGATGTCATAGGGTATGTGTGGTGGGGACAGGGGAGTGAAGCTGTTAAAGAAGCTGTTGGCAACAGGTTAGCTATGTCCACATGCTCAGTATATGTGGTAGCATTAGCTAACAGTGTAGCACACATCTGGGCCTTTCTTTTTAGGTTATGGATGTAATTAGAGAATGTGTTGTGGTTGTCCTTTGTTGTGGAAGATAAATTGGACTCATAGTTTGCTTTGGAGGACTTCACAAGACTTCTTATTATCTTATTTAAGCTGAAGAGGGAGTGTTTCCAGTTGAGGAGGGCTACTTCTTTGTCTTAAACACCAATTTCTTCCTCTTATTGTAAAGCCTGTTAATGGCAGTTGTCCACCAGTCAGGTTTGCTATTCCTTGAGGAGCTTGTTTTGGCTCTATCAGGTACAGCAGAGTCAATGCGGTTATACATGTGTTTGTATAAAACAGTGGTGTAGAGCTCACCATATTTGCCAATTCCATCTGACGGAGGTGCAGAGAGGCTATTTATACCATCCCATAAGAGGTTATAATCTGCTTTGAAGAATCTTTTCATGTAGTTGCTGCTGGGGGACAAGTGTGACAGTTGCTTTGAATGAGACCGATCTGTGGTCAGATCACACCACGGAGGACCTCACAGTGGTGGTGCTACAGTGGTCTCCCATATTAAGCACAATATCCAGGATGCTGGCTCCCCTTGTGGGGCTGATAACCAGCTGGTCTAGGCCATTGCAGTTAATGAAGTCGAGGAACCTTTGGACAACTCAGTATGAGCATGAATAATGTACCCAGTCAATGGATGGGTAGTTAAGGTCGCACAAATCCATGGTTTTCTGATGCATCTTGATAGAATCAAGTACATAGAAACAAGCAGAGAGAGCTTTCCTGATGCATGGAGCTGGTCCTATAGTTGGCAATGACTTGAATAGGTGCCCTACAAACAGTTAATTGCACCTGAAGTGTCTCCAGGAAACCATACTGCTTAACCAGTCTGGATGTGTATTTATATTTAAAGAATAGTAATACACCAACCACTTTATTTTTCACACCCTCAGTGTCAGGTGTGAATGTGTGGAAGGAGGTGTAATACTGTAGGGCTGGAGTGCTCTCCACAGCCTTGATCCAGGTCGACTGCACTAATGTCTGTGTCTTCCAAGGTGATGACAGATTCAAGTGAGTGCAATGTTTTGATGAGATTCCTATCATTTAGCTGCATAACCTTGGTTTGTTTTTGGATGTGTTTTTTTACACTGGGAATTTTGTACTTGAAATACCACCTAAAAAGGGCACTATGGGGGTGGCAAGAGCCTTGGCCAGTAGCCAAAATCCATGGGGTGAAAGATAAAGACCAACTCTGGCAAAGAATTGTGGTTTGTCAATCCAGTCATCCCAGGCTGACATATGCTTTATCCCCTTAGAATGACAACATACACTAAACTAATTATGGAGGTCAGTCATTTTCTGTTTGTATTGAGACATTATCATAGATGAAGATAAAATTATGTGTAAGGCTAAGAACATACCTGCCTGAGACACATAGTCTGAGAGTTCATTCACATGTCGTTCCATATAGTCCAGAGAGGTACATCTCAAGTCAGTCACACCAGCATGGACTATGACAAAGTCATAACATGGACTATGACAAAGTCATAACAGTACCTGTTGTTGAGAGACCTGAGTGCATGTGTGATATGGTATATCATGACACCTGACAGACAGCTGACCATGACCTTTTCCTTCTCCAGTCTGGTGAGAGGGACATCAGCATGTCTCACGATGGGATTACCTATGACTAATATGTCTGATTTCATGTATTTCCTTAGGTGTTTAACCAGGAAGACATTGGTGCATGCGATATTATGTGTAATGTGTTTGGTAGACAAAATATTATGTATAGTGTGCTTGTGTTTGAGTTTTGGAGGTCTCTGGTGTTTAGGTATGCTTCTAGTAATGTCCTCCGCATATGTAGGTATATTTGATGTGGGTTTGGGTGGAGTAGGAGGTAAGGTCTGCATGGTGGCAAACCGCTCATTGTCATATGTACTCAATGGTGTATGACAGAGCATGGATTCAAAGTTCTTAATAGACTTGTTTCTCCCACACAATGTGTTTGTGTGGACTAAAAGTAGAGTGTTAGTGATCCTATCCACATCTCTTCAGCAGACACTGCTAATGTCATCAGCAATAGGTTATTGCTTGTGCATACGTCACAGCTGGTCATGGTTAGGCAGTGGCCTGACAGATTCTTAAATGTCAGATGTTATTACCTTTAAGGTGTCATTCTAAGGTAACACAGTACTTGACAGTGTGGGATAACTTGGTGGATTGAGTATGCTGCGTTGCCAGGCAAATGGTACTTTCCAGAGCCATAATCCTGTTATTAGGCAGGGTCACAACTGCAAACTTACAAATGTGGCAGTGTATAACTCCAGCATAGTTATGGTCATGCTGCTACACCCTTGGGGATCACAGACAAAAAATACACTCTCTGTAGGCACTTTTTGCAGTGAAGATGTGGATATCTGTGCATGCTCAGAAAATCTGCTTAACTTTGCAGTAAGTACTTAGACCTTGCAAGGCTACACTGCCTGTCAAACAACCAGACAGAGAATGGATGTTGTGTAAAATTATTTGAGACTACAGTTTCATGTTCTGGGAACCTAAGTGTACAGAATTATATACCTAGGACATGCTGGAGGGACAGGAACATCTCCCAAAGGTGGCCATTCCTCTGCAGCAGGCCTCACATCCATGTCACACAGATCACCTCCATTATGCTCTTGAAGAGCTGGCTGCATGAACTGCTGTGAAACCTTTACCTAACATGGATCACTGTCACTGTGGAACTTGCTAGAATAACCTTGGACATCTATGTCACCTGACATTTAACATTATATTGTGATGCAGCAGCTAAGCTCCTAGTCACCATCAGGCAAGTACCCTAGTCAAATCCAAGGAACCTTGGAACTCAAGGCATAATACATGCAAAACAGAACTGATTGGTCTGTTTGCTAGTCAAGGCACCCTCCTGGAAAAGTCTACAACAAGCCTACAGGCCCTTGAATCATCTGGGACAAGTGTGTGGATCAACAGACAGGCTGTGGTCTGCTTCTTATCTTGGGTGTGGTGCTAAAAGTTTGCTTCTTGTGAGACAAAAAGAAAAGGAGCATCGTATCCCTGCAGAGTGCAGCCATGGTGAGATTAGCAGTTGTGGTAGCCAGGGATTAGCCATTCATCCAGTTCCCCTCTTTTCAGCATTCTTCACAAGGTAATCCTTTGGTTTCAGTAAGCACTGCTTGATTTGTGTTTAACTTCAAAATAACTGCCTAAATACTCCATCCTTAAGTTTTCATGGTGTACGTATCAGTTTCCCCTCCAGAGTTTGGTATTGCTCTGTACAGACTCAGACAATTTGAGTCACATTTCTCCTGGGGAAGCATGATGGAACTTACTACAATATCGAGTTGTACACAGGACAACTAGCATGCAGTGACAAACACTCTCCCTGTAGTTGCAAAACAGATACCCGTGACATTGATTGATATTCTCAATATAACTGTTTAATCAATAAAAAAGGGTCTGTTACCATGGATATGACCTTTCCCATTGTGACCGTTACCACCTTGGTGGATATGGGCATCCTGAGGCAATGTAGAAATCACCTCATGTTTGCTGACAACCACTTCATTCTCAAACTGATATGGTATGTGAGAGATAAATTTAACAATTTCACTGGAGGCAAAGCTCACACGACAGTACTCCTAATGTCAATCAGGTAGTCAGGAGTACACACACTGCACCTATCACGCACAGTTCAGCAAAGACATATGCTGAGGCACTGAAGTGTAACCTTCATAAATCACAAAGACCTCATAAACAAAGTGCAGATAACAGATACCCTCAGCAGCCCCAAATGCACTCTGTAAAAGTAACACACATTCACATATCAAAACATTGAGATACATCTCATAGAGGCTCAACCAGTAAGTCCATAAGGCAACCCAAAAATCATTCCAACATTCTAGACATTGCAGACTCCATTGCAAGACACACTGATGTTCCTCTCATCAAGCTGAGTTAGGATAAAGGCACAGTCAGTTGCTTATCAGGGGCTAGGATCTGCCACATTATGCAAGCACGCATGTCATTGGACTACAAGTAACACAAACACATATCAGAGATGCAACTATATCATCCACCTGGAATACATGCTCTCTTGTACACCAATCAGTACATATGACAAAGAGGAGGTTATCACCCTGCACACCTCACCTCCCACCTCACCCACACCCACACCACACATACCAACATATGCAGAGGTCTTCACCAGAAGCATAAACACCAGATACCTCCCAAACACAAACATACGCATGCATTACATAATAGATCCAGTGCAGAACACAAAAAAACATAATAGTTCTCCAACCAGTGTCTCAACTATCAAGCCATTAAGGCAAAACACTAAAAGCAATATATTAGTCATATGTGATTCCAGTGTGAGACACACAGATGTTCCTCTCACCAGGCTGGATAAAGAGAGGGTCACAGTCTGCTGTCTTTCAGGTGCCAGGATCCACCATATCACATATGCACTCACATATCCCAAGAAGAGGTATTATTGTGACTATTACATGTTGGTGTGAATGACTTGAGACATACCTCTTTGGACTATATGAAGAGACACATGACTGAACTCTTGGACTGTGTGTCTCAGGCAGGTATGTCTCTAGCCTTAAGCAGCATTTTACTTTCATGCAGGATGATGCCTCAATATCAACTGAGAATGATTGACCTCAATAATTACCTTAGTTTATGTTGTCATTTTAAGGGGGTACAGTATGTGTCAGCCTGGGATGACATGATTGACAGACCTCGATGCTTTGCCAGAGATAGTTTTCATCTGTCACCACTGGGGTTTTGGCTACTGGCCAAGGCTCTTGCCACCCCTATAGTGCCCTTTTTAGGTGGTGTCTCAAGGACAAAAGTCCAAACGTGAGTACCCCATATAAAAACAACCTCAAGGATATGCTGCTAAACAATAGGTGTCTTAACATGAAACTGCACTCACTGAAAGCAGTCCTCACATTGGAAGACTTACACACTTTTGAAGTCAAGGAGACCTGGTTCAGGGCTGTAGAGAGCACCCTAACCATATCTGGCTACACCTCCCTCCACATGTTTAGGCCACAAACTGAAGGCATGAAAACTACAGGAGGCAACGTATTGATATTCATTACATATAAATACAATGCCAGATTGGTTACACAGAAGAATTCCCTGGAGACACTTCAGGTGCAATTAACTGTTGGTAGGACACCTGTTCAAGTCATTGACAGTTACAGGACCCTGTCTGTGACTCAGGACATGCACTCTGCATATTTGGATCTACTTGAGTCTATCAAGATACATCCAAACACACTGGCTATGGACAACTTTAGCTAGCCATCCACTGACCAGGTAAAGTACTCGTGCTGTAACTCACTTTCCCAAATGTTCCTCGACTTTGTTAACTCCAAGGCAATAGACCTGCTTGTTGACACTCCCACAAGGGGTGCCAATATCTTGGATCTGGTACTTACTAATCTGTGGGACCAATACAGCACCACCACTGTGAGGTTTCCCCTATTGATGTCTGATCACAAATCAGTATCATTCAAAGTAACTGTGACACTCCCCCACCAACAGCAAAGAAACTAAAACACTTCTCCAAAGCACATTATTACCTCTTATGGGATGGTATACATAGCTGTACATATTATATACATATACCATCATATTATGTAGACCAGGAAACTTGTCAGCATCTAGTCTAGTAATCCACCCATACTCAGCAATGTCTAATTTACACATATTGTACTTATTTGACTGCCTGCACTTTTAAAAAGTTGTTTTTTGTTTAAATAATTTGTTTAACTGTTGTAGGCCACACACTAAAGTGTGATAGCCTTTCTGATCGTTTGTAGTCGTTTAAAGCTGTTTTAAGTGTATTTTTTTGTTGTATTTGCCTTATCTTTTCAAAAAAAAAAAACAAAAAAATCTTTGTTTCCCACCTTTCTAAGCTAGTATAGTCCAGTTTTCAGGTTAGTGCTGAATTCAGGGCTGTGTTACAAGTTTCTGAGTTGCCCATACCTTACTTGGATAGAAGGAAGTTTCTCTGTTCACCTGTGAGAGAGGGGAGCTTTGAGCAGCCTATCTGTCCCTGGAGGAGTGGTTCAAGCCCAGAAGTTAGTAGTTTATTGGCCATTTTGGGCCAATTTCTATATCTTTAATTTCCCTGCTATAAAAACCATGTTTGCACGTTTTTGTGTGCCGGGCAGTGCCGGTTAGCTAGGGTTAAATTATTCCCGGCTCCACTAAGTCTCCTCTTCAGTTTTTCCCTTGAAACTAGTCTAACTCTCAATCTAAGCACTCAAAAAGCATCCTACAGCCCAGCACCTGCTAAGCCATAATAGCAAGCACTAATATACCCCGACACTTGATTGCCCAGCAGGGCAAGGCTCTTTATTCACCCCTCACCAACCAAGCGACTAAGCAGCTCACCCTACTATTCAGGCATGACCAAAGGGTAATTTCAGGTATGCTCTCCAGTCCAGCTGGTGAATCTGGGTATCCTGAGGCAATGTTACAACTGCCTCATGTACACAGACAACCCTCTGCTCCTACCACAAAACACTAACATATGCGAGAGATGCAGTTATACAGCCAAACTGGAGACTAAGCTGTCGCCACCCAAGACTGGAACAGACAGTCAAGAGGAGAAGGTTAACATTTGCACCACACCTCCAGCCACACATACACCTACTAAACCAGCACTGGCAAAAAATGCACATAAATACACAAAATCATACTCAAAGGCTCTAAATAAAAACCTGCAAAAGCATCAGAGACCTCCAAAGCAGACACCAAACAACCTGCACCTTCCAATACAAACCAGACAACACATAAAACACAAAATCAGTGTGCCACACAATCACAGCCCTTAAGGCGAAATAACATACCTAACACACTAGTAATAGGTGACCCTATAGTCAGGCACACTGACATCCCACTCACTAGGCTGGACAAGCAGAAGGTTACTGTTAGCTGCCTGTCGGGAGCCAGAATCCGCCACAAAACACAAGCACTCAGGTCACTCCAGAACAAGTACAAATATAACTCTGTCATTGTTCATGTTGGTGTGAATGATCTGAGATGTACCTCCCTGGACTACATGAAAAGAGACATGGAAGAGCTCTCTGATCATGTAGCCTAGGCTGGTATGACCCTGACCCTGAGTAGCATCCTGCCCTCACCAAGAATGATACCTCAGTATAAAGAAAAACATTATCAATTTCAATAATTGGCTAAGCTTCTGGTGTCATTCAAAGGGGATCCAGTGTCTGTCAGCCTGGGACGACATGCTCGACAAGCTGCATTGCTTCACAAGAGACGGCGTGCACCTGTCACCCCTAGGCTTTTGAATACTGGCCAAGGCTCTTGCTGCCTCCATAGCACCTTTTTTTAGGCAAGTAAGAATAGTGAGCTCCAGGTCTAACTCTAAATCAGTCACAAGTGGTGTCCCGTAAGGTTCAGTCCTGGGACCCCTACTGTTCAGCATATACTTCTCAGAAGTACAGACAAACACAGGAGAGGACTATGGCTAACCACGTTCGCCGATGACTGCAAGCTGGGAGTCATAATTGACTCTCTGGCTGACACAGACATCTTCCAAAAGGGCCTTACTGAGATGAACACCTGGTGTCAAAGTCATGGCCTCAAGCTAAATGCCAAAAAATGCATAGTCATCCCCTTTGGGAAAAACAAAACACCCACGAATTGCCACATAGGTGGTAGCCTCCTTAATACAGAAGAGGTAATAGGAGATCTGAGGACCCAGGTAGATAGTAATCTCTCCTTTGACAATCATATTGCCAAAGTAGTTAGGAAATCCTTCTATGTGGCCCGTCTAATTACTAAAGGGTTCGCATCTAGAAATAAAGAGGTTATAGTGCCCCTCTACTCGTCACTCATTAGACCCATCATAGAGTATAATGACCCATTTGGGATATACCTCACAAGACACTTCCAACAGCTGGAGAGACCACAAAGGTACCTCACCAAGAGGATTACTGGCCTCAAATATATGTCCTATGTAGCCTGACTGAAAAGACTCCGGCTGTACTCAGTGGCATATCGCTTACTCAAAGGTGATCTCTGCCTGACTTACAAAGCCATATCCAACTCAGAATTGATGGACATGCTCCACCTAAAGATATCCAAGTAACTGCTAGCCACACGCTTTAGTGAGCTAAACCTCACCACAACAATAAATAGAACATGCTGGAGGGATAGATTCTTGGCACAGAGACTCCCCATGCTTTGGAACGAAATTCCAAACTACATTAGGCAGAGCCCCTCACTAACACTCTTCAAGAGAAACCTTGACGAGTGGATGGGTAACAGAAAATACACCCCTGGGATCACTTCATTGGGTCTGCTTGACAGAGGATCAGTTAATTAATCAATGGGGCGGCGAAAGCCAACACACTCTGGCTAGGCTTATAAATGCCCTCGGGCAGATAGCCTATTACCTACTTATGAACCTATGAACCTATGTCCCATCCTCTTATATTCCTTTGAATAACTTCCAGTACCTTAAATATAAAGGCATGTGTGTTGCCATATTCGTTTGCATGTCTATCCAGACCATTTGTTAATACATTCCTCCTTATTGTAAGTAATGTAATGTTTTACTTGATTAATGATTGCTAATTGAATCTGGTATTTTATTGGCTGGCTGTGTCATGTGCTACTATGCAATCAAGGGTATAAAATGTATTGTACTTTTAAATGAATTGTAATGATAACTGAGGAAAGGTGTTTCCTGAATGCTTTTATCTTGTATAATAAATTAAGCGTTTCTACTACTGTGGACCTATTATTCTCCAACATAACTAACCTGTTAGCTGACAGGTTCTGTGAAAAATTCACTACCCTGTCCCTGCCACACTTATCCCATGACATCCCTACCACCTGTCCCCTATCTTGTATCTGTAAAGAGCAAGTCATAAAAGCCCTTTATAAGGCCAAAAACACAGCATCTATGGAACCTGATAACATCCCAGGCTGCATCCTACATGGTGTCCAACAAGAATTAGCAACAACATGGGGTACTCTTTTCAACCACAGTTTAAGCACAGGCTTTTTTCTAGATGAATGGAAAATGGCCACTATTATTCACTTGCACAAAGTTGATGCTTCCACTGACACAGGGAACTATATACCTATTAGCCTGACTAGCCTTATCTGTAAGTCCATGGAGAGAATCATCATGGACCTTACCAACAAATATATACTGTAGGTAAGGTCCAAACCTTACCCCTACTCATTTTGAATTTGTCAAAGGGAGATAATGCCTGTGAAACATTGTGGACTTCTTCAAGACAGTCACCAAGGCACTGGACGAGGTGGAATCTGTGCGTACAGCCTACCTAGACTTAGCCAAGGAGTTTGACACTATCTCCCACTCAGTCATCATTGACAAACTCACCCTGCTTGGTATCAACCCTTATATCATTAGATGGGTAACTAACTGGCTCACAGCTAGAACTCATACAGTCAAAATAAGGGAATTCACCTCCAACAGCACACCTGTAACCAGTGATGTTCCCCAGGGATCTGTCCTGGCACCTCTACTGTTTGGAACCTAGTTCTCCAAAGTACAAGCTACAACTATGGTCTATGGCTGACAAAGATTGTTGATGCCTGCAAACTGGGAGCAGTCATAGAATCTCCAAGCAATGTCAACATCCTACAAGATGGTCTTACACACACAAATGATTAGACATGAACCTAACCTCAATGCCAAAAAATTCATTACCATCCCTCTCAGTATGTGTGATGTTCCTGCTAACTACCACATCAATAACAAAACACTAAGTATGCATTCACTGGTGCGAGACCTGGGCACACAGGTTGACAATAACCTAACGTTTGATCAGTATTTCTCCACAGTGATAAGCAGGGCATTCTGTATTGTTCATCTCATAAGTAAGGCAACGGCATCCAGAAAATGAAAGGAGTTATAACATCTCTGTACTCTCCCCTCATCAGGCCAATAATTGAGTACAATGCCCCTTTTGGTATGCACCTTTCCAAGCACCTGCAGCAATTGGAGAGACCACAACAGTTCCTTACAAGGATAATTCAAATTCTTCAGTATCTGTCCTATGTGGATCGTCTGAGATCACTGTCGCTTCATTCTGTTTCATACAGACTACTCATAGGCAATCTATGCCTTGCATATGATGCAATATTTGACAATGCTTTATTTGAAATTCTTCATATACACAAATCAAATAGTCAACGGGTTACTCACTCTAAAGACCTTAGCCTGGTATATGGCAGTACTAGAGCATGCTAGAGGATCAGATTTGTATCACAGAGGTTACCACACCCTTGGAATGGACTCCCACTTCATGTTAAACAGAGCACCTCATTGGCCATCTTCAAACGTAATGTGGATGATTGGATATGTAACCATAATTTCACACTGGGAGATCCAACTGTGTTCCTCTTTGACCGGGCAATTGTTGCTGATTGTGGAAATAAGGGTAGAACTTGACTAGGCTTGTAAGGACCCTAGGGCCATTAGTCTAGTACCTTCCTATGATATGACTCAGTCATAGTCCATGTGGGAGTACATGACCTGCAATATAGCTCCCTAGACTATACTTAGCGATACTTATTTGAGCTTTCAGAAGACATCTGTGTGGTCACTGACACATGACTTAAAGGTACAAAGAGCACACCAACAGTGCAAGGTTAATATGCCTTCCACACATTTGGATCAGCTAATTCACAGGCAGGGTCTAAAGGTGGAGGTGTCTCTATGTACATCAAAACTGAAGATACTTCAGGGCTGGTCAAACAGGGCAATGCACTTGAACTACTCCATGTTCATTTCACAATAGGCAAAATCCAATTCTACTTATAGGCCCCCTCTATGACCCAGGACACCCATACTATGTATGTAAACGTATTAGAAATACTAACCAGCTAACCCAAGACCATGTTCATGGGTGACTGCCATTATCCCTGTCTTACCTGGGAATCATATACAACAACAAACATAGTGGTACAGAGATCCTTGGCTTTTGTAATTATAGACTCCCTGGACCAGATAGCCAATATACCAAACAGGGGTACAACCATACTGGATCTGGTCCTCACCAATATGGGTGAGTCATGCACAACCCAGTACTATAATGTCTTCCCTGGTAAGGTCTGAACACAAATTGGTCTCCTTTGAAGTAAAAATGAGACATGGACCCCCAGCTAGACATGGAATATTCAGGAACTACTGTAAGGCTAACCTCCAGCTATTAGGTGATAAACTGCCCAAATCTCAAGCCCCCATAAACACTGAAAACACGGTGGCTTATGCAGCAGTGTTCACAGAAACCCTGTAAGAGCATATTAATAGCTGCATACAGGCAGCACTACCCACCAGGGAGAAGTACAGAACTAATTGAAAATCAAACCACACTGGTGGAATCACAGAATCAATAGGCTGTATAACAGAAGGAAGAAACTCATGGCAAAATTTAGGAGGTGCAGCACACAGCAGGATAAACGCACTCTCATCAAAGTAAAAAAAACAAACAAACAGAGGACAAATGAAGTCTACAAAAGCCAGATTTGAGGTAAGTTTGGGCTCCCAGGCCAAGGACAACCACAAAGCATACGTTAGCTATGTCTGTAATGTCAAAGGTAATACACAATTGTGTGCACATCTCATTGTAAATGAAACCACCTATAATGAGGCAGAAGAAAGAGCAAATCTCCTGGCTCATTAATTGAGTCTCAACTTTACCTCTCTCTCCCCCTCAACCATCCCTCAGGAAATACCATCAAATGTAAGCAACCCTACTATCATGAGGGCGCAGGTCTGTAATGCTCTCTCTCTCTCTAAGAACAAGTACAATGCATAAATGGGCCCAGACAATATCCCATCATGCCTTCTAAATAGCATGAAACATGTCCTTTCATGGCCTCTGGAATTAATATTTCACTGTCGCCACTAAATATGCTTTGTGCCTCATGAATGGAGAACAGCAGCAGTCATTCCTCTGCACAAAGGTGGGCCATCTACAGACCCACATGTCTCACTAGTCTGATATGTGAAGCCATGAAAAGAATTATCATGGGAATGATTAATAGAGATGTAGTGCACCTCCAGGCACTGGACCAAACACAGTTTGGTTTCATTAGGGGCAGATCATGTCTACCCAACCTGGTGGACCTATTTGAGAAGGTAACCACAGCAATAGAATAGGGAAAAATGGTTCACACTGCCTACCATGGCCTGACAAGGCATGCGACAATATACCTCCATCAGGCATTGTTGACAAACTCAGGAGGTTAGGTACAAACTAGTATGTCAGCCAGTGGATAGCCAA
The DNA here is from genome assembly GCF_019279795.1 of Protopterus annectens. Taxonomy (NCBI): domain Eukaryota; kingdom Metazoa; phylum Chordata; order Ceratodontiformes; family Protopteridae; genus Protopterus; species Protopterus annectens. The sequence goes on along the minus strand of NC_056733.1, from coordinate 31,113,480 downwards.
GTGGCTCACAGACAGGAACCAGGAAGTTAGCATAGGGAAGCCAACCTCTACAAACAGGCCAGTCACTAGAGGACTCCCTCATGAATCATTCCTCGGAGCACTCCTCTTAGGCATTTACTTGTCTGAAGTCAATGCCACTGTCAGTGGCCTCTGGCTGACTAAATTTGCAGATGATTGCTAATTAGGAGCTGTCATTGAATCCCACACTGACACAAATGTTTTCCAGGAGGGGCTGACACAGACATACAACTGGTGTCAGTGCCATGCAGTAACATTAAATGCCAAGAAATGCACAATACTATGCTTTGGTAAATTATCCACCCCTGGTAACTATCGTATTGACAGCACACCTCTAATAGTTGACCAGGTAGTCAGGGACTTATGGACAGACATAGATAGTGATCTAGCCTTTGACTGCCACATATGTACAGTACTGGAGAAATCAAATGTAAGTCCAAGGAAGTCATTGTTGTAGTGTATTCTGCATTTATCAGACCTATCACTGAGTGCAATGTCACCTTTGGTATGTACTTAGCCAGGCATAACCAACAATTGGAACAGGTTCCCCATGAAACCAATACAGTGCATACATAAAATGTCCTATGCAGACCGTGTCAAGGCCAAATCCCTGTATTCTGTGTCCTATAGCCTTTGGAGGGGAGATGTATGCCTGTCATACAGGGTGTTGTCAGGCCCCACTGTGGACCACCTGCATATCCAAGAAACAACTAGCACCAGAATTACCCATTCTACAGACCTACCCCTTGCCTGTGGTATAAATAGGACATGCTGGAGGGACAGGTATATATCCCAGAGTCTAAACCCTATATGGAACAGTCTCCCCAACAATATGAAGCAGAGTTCCACCCTAATGCAAATCAAGTGCAAGTTACACAACTGGATGGAAATAGGACAACCATCCCTGTTTTGGGACCTATGTCTGTAATGGACACAGGGAAACTGTTAGATGTTTCATCTCCCAGGGCCCTGCTTGTAAGCATTTAATCTCCCAAAACCCTGCTTACACTTATCTAGGGTATTAGACCTTGTCAGAGATTTGGGAGGCATGGCTGGGCTTAAAGAAGCCCTTGTGTTCGTTTGCCTAGTAAACACTTATGGACCCATGAACCTATGCTGTATTACCTTTCGGATGACATTTTTCTCCTGTGCTGACATTCAGTCTTGTGCTCTGACATTGATGGGTTGATTGTAGATGTTTACCTATGAAGATATGTGAAGGTTGCCAACCTAGCTAGATAGAATTTTGTAGGTAATTCTATGTCATTGTAAATATGAATATAATCCACAGGCTTGTCCTCTTAAATTAAAGAAAACTGTGTTTCTTCAAAAATGTAACCACGGTGCACTTTGCTGGAAGAAAGCTGATAAGTCAACCAAATCTCGGAGACGTAATGTCTGGACTGAGGAATTCCTTCTATTGTTTTGAGACCAGAGTTAATTGCTAGATTTTACATATGTCTTTTATTGCTGTAGTTTCCTGGTCAGGTGTAAGATCAAAGAAATGTTAAAACTCTGGGTTTCTGTTAGCTTGGGAACCAGAGAAGAATGATGTAATCTAAAATGAGTCAGCAGTGATGTATTATTTTTAAGACTTTCTCAGAGAGAAAATCAGAGCATTTTGCATTTGTCTTGCGAACTGACCACTCACCAGCTCTTACTTTGCTCTGTCTGTATGTAAGTAGGATCTTTGACTTTAGTGTTTCTCTTAAGAAATAGATAGAAAATAGTAAGTTTAGACTAGATGTGTTCTATATTTATGTCAGACTATTCTACAGTATTATTGTAAGCATTTTCCTGTGATTTCTGAACTCTTGACTAGCACTGTGTTGAATTGAGAAGATTTGTCTTGTGTTTTACTTTTTATTATTAAATACTTTTAAACCTTTCAACTGTGACTGTTTTGTGTAAAGATAATTTAATATCTAGAGTACATTGTATGTATATACTGATACTGTACAAGGCCACTCCAAATAAGCTTTGCTGTTCGTCACACTTACTAATTGGATAATAATATTGCACAGTAATAATTGGACACCCTTTGGTAAGGTACCCTTTTTAGTAGCTGATAAGAGTAGTTGGTGGCAGTGATTACTACCTTATAGCCTGGCAGGAGGGGGCATAGCTGGAAAACCTGTGCCAGCCTTCCCCAGGAGTGTCTGTGTGTTTGTATATAAAACAAATCTCAAGGTGTGTGTGTGTCAGCAACTTGGGCAGGGACACAAAGCACTGGTTGGATGGAGTGGGCGCTGGAGGTTTTGGCTTGACTACTCAGCTGAGATCTGTACCATATAGCTGTGCCAGTAAGGAGTCTTATTGTAGATCTGGAGGGAAAGGGAGAAGCCAGCCCCAGACTGACTGTGATCTCTGTATGCTCTTAAGGGAAATTGTTCTTTACTGTGTGTGTATTTGTTAGCCCCCCCCCCATGTGCATGCTCCTCTCTGGTGCTAGTGGAGAGGATTGAGGCTTCTGGATTACGGGGTAATTGCATGGGAATCACAGTACCCATCAGTGTCAGTGTCTCCAACACAATCCTGAAAGTGAACATTCCATGAGACACATTTCATTGTGTGACTCCACAGCCCTTACAACAGCATCCATTGTAACATACACAAATAACACTATACACATTCTAAATAGCAAAGTACAATATGTGTAAATGACCACTATAAGTAGCATGTCTACAGCAACAATGGATAAAACTAATTCATATTAATGTATATAGTCACCCTGTGCATCAGACACATAGCATTATTTCCCTGCAGCCATGAGAAAGATGATAGGAATGTGGCACAGTTATCATCACTTGCACAGGGTGTTGTGTGGGGTGCAGGAGGCCTAGCATGACCCAATAGGTTTGCAAGCAGGTGTGTGAGTCAGGAAGCGAAGCAGGGAAGATGGACCATGGAAATGTTGCATGTGTGTCTGTAGGTGCCCTCAATGTGACAGTAGTGTGTGAGTGTCTGCATTAACACAGCCAAGTTCAGTGCATGCACTACATGTCTTTATGTTGGACAACTGTGAGCCATGCATGGTAGCACTGACAGTTCATTGCCTCTGTCCCTGAACATGAGAACTGGCTCTGCCAGGAGTTGCACTAGCATCTCCATGCCCAAGGTCAGGTGCTGTAATACTGCCTGAAGATGACTGATGTCTGCTGGGAATGTGTCCTCCATTGGAACACCCAGGACCATGAGACTATGGCCCGCTACATCTTGGTGTGGGCAGCACATGTCCCGCTGGATGTACTGCCACTATGGGAGCGTGATTGTGCACAGCTATGTTGACTCTCAGCAAAAGTTGTTTCTGACCTATGCCCATCAGGCTGATGCTCAACTCCAACAAGATGTTCCATCGCAGACAACATGCATCCCAAGACAGATATTGTGCAATCTCTCTCATACCTACCTCTTTCCACTGCGTCAGTCAACTGTTTTAGGGTATCAGCAACACAGTGGAGGCAGTCACAGATGTCAGACTGTGCTGCATCCATAACCCTAAGCATTCATCGAGAGTTCCTTTCTGAATCTGTCTGTGCCTCCATGGCAGCCCTAAACATAACGCCGAGTGACACATTATGAGGCCCCTGTGACAGGTGGTGGAGGAACAGCAGGCCTCCTACAAGCACCCCAATCAATCACCTGTGTGTAAACTCTCCAACTGTTTGGCTATGGCCAGTGTTGACAGTCACTGAAGCCACAGTAGCCACACTTCCCTGTTCAAAATCCCCATCCTCTGACTGTCCAATATCTGTGGCCTCAGGGGACTGAGCATATGTAGGCATACTGGTTGTATATGGTGATAATGAGGGTGGATGAGGAATGTCAACCTCTGTGTCTGATTCAGCTTCTGCAACCCCCAGCTGTGCCTCATTTTGACCACCATCATCATCAGCGTCTGGAGAGACACTGACATTAGGCTGTGAAGGAGACAAAGACCAACCTCCCCAGTCACTTGTGATAAAAAAGAAAGAGCAATATATTAATACCTGCACTTTTATGCTCTGCAGTACTGTGGTGCAATATACGATAAGCTGTATACACAGCTGCCTCTATTACAGACTTGCATAATTCCCATCCTCATATAGTAGGACAGGAGAACATTATTTTCTAACCATAATATGCAATTATTTGGAATAATTCTTCATTAAACAAGAATCTCATGAGCAAAATATAAATTATGTACACTGTTGACATTCTGCAAAAATCTTCACAGTTGACATTTATGACAGTCTGCAATGCCCTGACAATACTGTCAAGTCAATCACTATGGTGCATTGCAGTGGTGCAGTTGTTAATGTCTTCACCTCCCAGCAAGAAGTTCTGAAGTTTGATTCTCAGCTGGGGTGCCTTCTGTGCAGTTTGCATTTTCTTCTTGCATTTGTGTGGGTTTCCTTTGGGTGCTCTGGTTTCCTCCTACAATCCAAAGATATGCATCTGGAGTGTTTCTCCCCAGGCCTCTGCTGAAAATAGGCTCTGCCTAGTCAGACTTTCCTGGTTAACTAATGTTAAATAAATAAATAAAATAAAAATAAATATGGTCACATCTACAAGGCAGAGGTATGACTCTAAACTGTGGACATTCAGAAAATATTGTCCATTTGGCAATCATACAGACAGTACATCAATCCAGCCAGCAGGCCTGGAATGGCACTTTTGTGAATACATTGAAGTATATCTACATCTCTGACAAAACATTTTTGTACTTACCAGCAGCAGGAGCATGGCTTCTTCCAATTCCTGATGGTCCTGAAAAAAAATGAGGGGGAGGTAATGGCAACAACACCACATGTTATAGTATAACAGGTGTAATATGTCCAAATATCTCACATTTACAGTAGCTGCTATATTAACAGGTTTGTGGATCACAATCTCTACATGAGCATAAAACTACAGCAAACTTCCTTCCCACAACAATAAAACACCTGACACCCACGTAAAACTATATACACCTTGACACTCTAAATGCAACAGTACTCCAATGCAGATCTAACTAAGCCTTTCTTGACGCTCCTCTTGAGAGGATTGGGTGGCACCCACATCCACAACATATTGGCTGATGGATGCCTGGGAGCTGTCCTGTGTTGCAAGGTTTGCCTTCTTCTTTGTCTTCTGTGGCTGAGAGAGGTTGTTCTGTTGCAGGCCCACCACCAGTCACCTGACAATCCCTGGCCATGTCAACTGCACGTCTGAGTGCAGAGTGTATCATATCCATGGCACAGTGCTGCGCCTGCTCATATGTTCGATTCTGGTGAACCACAGCATTAATGTTATACACCAGTTCTTCCCACAAGTCTGCATGCTCTTGCCTATTTGCCCTCCCTCTGGACTTGGCAGTGTTGGCACAAAGCCTCAATGATGAGGCTGTTTTCTGCTCTGCATCATACATGCATGATATCACATGCAATACAAATAAATGAGAAGACATGTCAGGATCACATATGTGGGAGTAAAGTATGTAGAGATACAGCAATAAAGGAAGGCTATCAGTATTCACTGCTTGATTACACATCTCATATTCAACACTGTGCCAAACATACAAAGGGTGTGGACAAAACTAGGATAGTTGCAATAGTGGCCTACTCCTGTTTGTGCCATGACAGATACGTATGATCACACACCCAACATAGAAGTCCATTGTAGTGTGCTCCATAGCAGGACCCTCCCCTATATAATATGTAAAAACAACAGTGCCAACCAAATAATACTGTACTATTACAACTGCTATCAAAGTAAGTATCCACGAGACCTGTTCCCCTAGTTAACACACAGCATTAGACCCCTGCTGTAAACTAAATCCTCTGTAGATGTAACGCAGATGGAGATCAATGGCATGTCATCAGTACAGTTCTAAGAAAGGCTTACTGATGTCATTTCCATTCCCCATAAGTATATTCAAAAGTATGCATCATGTTGGAAAGAAAATGGTTACATACGTGATGGAGTACAATACTCCTCTGTTGAAAGATACAGCTATATAAGTACTGTGTCAATGAGTTAACCATATAAACTAACTGTCATACACAATGGTTCTTGTAGCTTGGAGTTTGCCTTTTTAAGATGGGTCTCATTAGCAAGTGATTGCCTCTGAACCAATCCGTGGTTCAGAAATTCTACATGCAGCCTACACAGCTGATTTTCAGTATAATCAGCCAATCCCATGCAACTACTCAACAATATATAAGGCCTCAATGTAGATTCCATCTCCTTTCTCATATGTTGGGGTTGAAATTACTGGGGTAAAGACACTACTTCAGCACAGAGCAAATGTTTGTAGCAGCTACTTTTTACATACGGATGTGCATGCTATAATCTGAACCTGATGTTGCTGCTGCAGGCAATAGGCATAATCAGAAAAGCTGCAGAATGTGCAGAACAATAACACTTAAGAGTAACTGTGGGACCTGTAGGAGCCTTGGTGTATAGCCACAGCCTGACCGAGAGAACCCATCCTACTGGAAAGTAAGGTATGTTTTTAAGGCAAGTATGTTAGCCAAACGCATCATTAACAGAGTAAAAGGCAGCACGCTTGCTGTGTCTTAGAACAATGTAGGGAGTACATTAACTATTATGTCAACCAGTTGGATAACTGCCAACTTGTATTATGTCACAGTAGTCATCTAGAATGTGTGTGCTGGCAACCCTTGCTTCTAACATGACCTCCATATATGTATGTTACTTGTGTAGCTGTGGTTGTCTGTAATATCATTAGCAAATCATTTTGGGCTGTAGTCTGATATTACTGGACCTCAACTGAATTACATACTTCAAAATCCTCTGGGAATGCATACTAATGCATGACCTGATATTCTATGCACTTTATAGTGTTGTAATAGGAATAGTTTAAATGTGGTCCTATCTGTAGGCCTTTGACTACCATTATTCAGAAGCAGACATTCCATCTGCACTGCTTTGGGTGGATACATTGGCGATGAGACAGTCATACATATCATAATTTATAATGGTAATGTGCACATACATGTATTTTAAATGCTAGACATAGCTGTATTTGAACCCAGGGCCATGTGGACCAGAAATAATGTTTTGAAAGCATTTAACAGATTGTGCTACCGAATCACTGTTATAACTGGTATATTTTTACATGTTGTAGATACAATTGGACACTTACGTGCTGTTACGCGCCTCACTTATAGCTATTATTATATGCATGGTTTTATAGTGATGTATTTCTTTAAGAGAGTCACAGTTAAACCCCTATTTTTCCATTAATCTTTTAGCAGGTGTATTTTTACATGCTGAAGATATAACTGAACACTTACCTGCTGTTGCATACCTCACCTACATCTATTTTTATGTGCATGGTTTTATATTGATGTATTTCCCTACCACAGTCCCAGTTAAACTCCTATTTTTCCATTAATCTTTTAACAGATTTGCACAATGTGGCATGATGCTCAGTATTGCTTAAACATGCTTAATGATGAGAAAATGAGAATTACTATGTTTTGCTTAAAACACCTGTGCCAATTAACTGGCTGTGTGGCTTGGTGTGTTGATGCACTGTTCTTCAGGTGCAATGGTACTGGGCCAAAAATAGGGAGTGGATGTCCTTTTTGAATGTGATTAATATGCTTTCAAATACTTTTGTCAATATACCACCATTTAGCATAGCTTAGCAATGCTACGCATAGTGCAGCATTGTGCAAAAATTCTTCAAAGAAAAGAAAATTGGGGAGATAGGATAGTGGTAAAATGGGGTGCAAGTGGGGGGAAAACATAGCGAAAGGCAGGTAGGTATGTGGAGGAAGGGTGGAGGAAAGAATAATAACTATCCATTTCTTCAACAGCAGCAACTGTGCACTTTAACAGATTTTAGCTGAATTTGGAATCTCACCCCCAGGGAGATGAGTGATGACAACATAAGTTGGCAAGCCAATTGGACTGAATTAAGTGTGTCCAGTGGACATTTGTGTGAAATGGAGAGCTATGTATATGACAATATTTTTTTTGGGACAGCTGCCCTTTTTTTAAGAAGAGAAAGGAATGTTGCGAAAGGGACATAGGTATGTGTGGGGAAGGTAAGTTGGGAAGGTGAGGAAGCTTTTGGAGACAGACAAAACAGCAGGCATGGTTGGCGTGGGTCACAAGTGGGGGGGGGTGAACACCTCGGTTGGAGGGTGTTGTGGGATCCCAGTCCCATGGACATCGAACATTGTAGCAGTGTTGACTCAACTCCTCACCCATTGGACCTTCACTGCTCCTATGAAGGCAGTGGTCAAAACTGGCACCTGGGGTGAGATCTTGCCTGGCAGTTGGTCTTGGGTGACAAAAGCACCCCCTCCACCTCAACTCCTAGAGGAAGGACCACCCCCCAGCCTGTGGGGTGGAACTACCTGATGGAACAGGTAGTGCAGGGGCAGCAGATGTGGTGCCATCAGGCTGAGGCCCAGATGTTTTGGGGCCCAGTGCATCAGTCAGGGGAGCCAAGGTAGTTGGATCACTAGGAACCAGCCTACCTTGCTGCTCTGTGGTAAATGAAATTTAAACATAAAGGTAAAATAAACATAACAGAAGAAAATTTCATTAATAACATAAAAGAAAACATTAGTGAGTAATAGAAACAAATTGAAAATAATATAATGAGGAACATACCAATAAATAATGTAAATGAAAGTTTTATAACAGCAAAGTCATATTAAATTATATATAAGGCCAACATAAGAGGTAATAAATAATATGATAATATCAAATAATAATAAATATATTTAGTAAATAAAAGAAGAGAAAGGGTGTTGTGAGAGAAAAAAGAACATTAGCAACTTCACAGATAATATAACTAAACAGACAACTACATACTTCTAGATATGTTAGATTTCACTTGTGAGAACACTGACCGCTTATATTGTACATATGATGTTCCATGTACATACCTCTCAACCTCTTAGCATGGGACATTATGGGCCAAGCCATACATAATGGCGGAACAAAGGCACAATGACAGGGAACATTCTCACATAGTGTGCTCATACAATAGCAGAAAGGTGTTCTGATAACAGATTTGCCATTAAATTGCATTTTAAATGATTTCATATGCATGTCAAAGGACCAGACATAATATGATAATATCAAATAATAAAAAATATATTTAGTAAATAAAAGAAGAGAAGGGGTGCTGTGAGAGAAAAAAGAACATTAGCAACTTCACAAATAATATAACTAAACAGACAACTACATACTTCTAGATATGTTAGATTTCACTTTTGAGAACACTGACTGCTTATATTGTACATATGATGTTCCATGTACATACCTCTCAACCTCTTAGCATGGGACATTATGGGCCAAGCCATACATAATGGTGGAACAAAGGCACAATGACAGGAAACATTCTCACATAGTGTGCTCATACAATAGCAGAAAGGTGTTCTGATAACAGATTTGCCATTAAATTGCATTTTAAATGATTTCATATATTTGCAAGTCAAAGGACCAGACATATGAGACAATATTCAGTGCATTCTGCAAAGATTATGACAGTTGAGAGGTATGTTCATGTACACTGGCTACACTTGACAGCTGGACATTTCTCAGTTGGCTGGTGTGGGATTAGAACCCACAAGCAGTGACTACAGGAATACTGATTTCATTTAAAAAAATAAATTATCAGACCACCATCTCCTTTTAAACTTCTATTGATTCATTTTGTGTCAGATCTTGCATTTACACATCTGCATAGCTGTGTAGGAGTTCCGTTACCTTACACATTTACCCTATTCATTTTTTGACTGCAACCTACAGCATATATCAGACAAACTGACCAGAACACAAATTGAGTCTTAATCTGGGTATTGCACAGCATTTATTTCTGATGTACTAAATCACTATTGCCAACTGCTGATATGTAAGATGGTTAGTGTTGGATTAGAAACCACAAGCAGTGACTGCAGGAATGCTGAACATTTTATTTGAAAACATTAACTTATCAGAGCAACATCTCCTTTTACACTTTATTGATTTATGTTGTTTCAAATCTTGATTTACACACATGCATAGCTGTGTAGGAGTTCTGTTAACTTACACATTTACCCTATTCATGTATTTGCTGCAACCTACAGCATATGCCAGACAAAATATGGAGAGCACAATATTGACTCTTAATCTGGGTATTGCACAGTGTTTATTTATGACATATGGTGAAACATTATTGAGTGCTGTACATTTATCAATTGGCAGTAACTACAGGAATACTGGACATGTTATTTAAAAAAAATAATTGCACCATCTCCTTCTACACTTTTTGATTAATGTCACTTCAGATCTGGCATCTACACACATGGATAGCTGTCTAGGACTTCTGTTAACCTAGATGTTAACCCTATTCATTTATCAAGTGCAATCTACAGCATATTTCAGACAATGAGCAGACCACAACACTGACTCTTAATCTTGGTAGACCACAACATTAACTGATGGTTGGAAGCTATGCTACACAGCACTGTATGCTTACTTGCTTTAACTTGCTTTACCAGTTCATATATGCAATGACACATTAATAAAAATGTATGATGCCCCAGGTATTACAACATCTGTATTTACTTTATTTTATTAAGTTATGCATTAAGTTATTACTTTATTTATTTTCTTACATACCACATGCTTGCCTCATCCTGGCCAAATGCCTTTCATGAGACTAAACATTACAAGCCCCCTTTTCTGCAGCTGTGGTAAGAGAAGGAAACCATTATGCATATTAGTTTTGCATAGATTTAGTTGTGTATTTATAAATTACTTGAAAACATACTTGCATATCTGTGGATGTGCCCATCTCTTGCCTCTTGGATCCAGGTGTCCAAGGTTCTCCTCTTCCTGTCATACAGGTCATAATAGTGATGGCAACACTGCTCACCAGTGCAGGGGATACCAATTGTACTGGTTTGATCCTGGCCAAACTATCGCAGGTCTCAGACTTACACTCTGAGCCCTGGTAGTCACCCTGCAACAGCTGGAGTTTGTGGCATTGTACTAGGAGTCCAATAAAAACCCTGGACACCTGCACACCCCACCTTTGTGGCCTAAAGCGCACACCTTCCCCCATGACAGCAGCCATATACACAGTCAATGTCAGGCTCCAAAGAATAAAGTGAAATTCTTACCTATTGTCCTTTAAATAGGCTGCATTCCTGCCCTTACACATCATACTGTAACTTTCAAAAATGTGCTGCATCACTTAGCATTGCACAAACTTGCACAAACCATGTTTAAGCAAAGCTTAACAATGCGCAAACTGGAAAGACACTTGACCATTTAAACACTGCTTAGCATCGCACAGCTTTTCTAAATGTAACAATTATTTAAAGTGAATCAATGTTTCAGTCAGTTGACACAGCTTCACAGCACTATATGTTAAACGTATTACTGCTCAGGACTCAAAGCCAGGATCTACTACACTGTAGGTCATGACTGAACCTATTTAGCCACTCGGACAGTGAAAGAAACATGTATATCTTCAGCCACACTGTGAAGGTGCTTGTAAGTGTAGTGCAGCTTCACTGCGTGGGTTTGCGCATTGCTAAGCACTGCAGAACTACAGCAATTGAATACATCCAGTTTCTATTTTTAGCTGTCTAGCAGATGTCTAATGCTTAAGTACGCCATGCTATACTTAGCTAAATAATGTGGCACATCATGCAAACAAGCACATAAAGTTAAAATTTAAAAATGAAAGTTAAAAATTAAAATTTAATGTATCTGGTTTCTATTTTTTGATGTCTAGTGGATGTTTAATGCATGAGTGCACAGTGCTAAGCATAGATAAATAACGTGATGAATCCCACAAACAAGCACACGAAATAAAAAAAAAATGTTAAAATTGAATCCATCCAGTTTCTATTTTTCGACATCTAGTGGATGTCTGATGTATATCTGAGCAAAGCTAAGCATAGCTAAGGAACGCACCACACCGTGCAAACACATAAATGTAAAAAATATATAAATAGATAAATAACAATCAGATTTAATAAAATGTCTTGTACACATTTTGGTCAAGGTTAGTGGGAGAAAGGTATGTGGCTGTGCCATCAGTCTTACACAGATTCAATATCCGTGTTGCTGTGATCTCCCTTAGGCACACACCATAATTAATACCTATGGTGCTCTTCCGAGAGGGAACCATAGTCCTGTACATGGATACATTCTGTATAGGCACTACACAGAGCCTACAAACTTTACTGAATCCTGGGGAATGATTATACTGGTCGATCTATAAATGTTAATAATGCATCTGTTTTCAGTGACACTGGCACGGATCAGAGTTTATTATTTATAGAAACTTTGAGGCAGCGTTTATTACTACATTTTCTAAAGACAGCCAAATAGTTGATGAGATTATTAACAAAAATTGGAGTGAGATAGTTAACAAGTTAGGTGATGAACACCAAATTATTTACAAAAAAGGAACTTGTTTTAAGAATGTTTTTGAAAACCTACAGATAGTGTTAACAGTTCCCCCATGATGTCTACTAGTGTTTTCTCTAATTATTGTAAATATATGTATATTAGTCTTTAACTACAACACCAAGGGTGCTGTATACATATCTGTGTGTCAGCAATGTCCAACCTTCTGTGAAGGCAAGATGAAGAGAAAAATGAAATAAAGTGTATATGAACATGTTTATGATATAAAAAAAAAGAAATTTCAGTGCATTATTTAAATATATTAATTCATATTCTTTACATATTTTTTGTGGTAGAACAAGCAGTTTGCATCCTAGAGGTGGATATTTGAATTTACTACTTTAAATCTTAATGCATCTATGTCACCTGGCTTAAATGATTTCCATTGGACACTCCCCCAGTCCCATTACATCAGCTCATTCTACTGTATAAAGTGAAATAACTTGTAAAAGCTCAACCCTTTAGCTTCTCAACCTTGAATTATCTTCTGTCTCCTCACTTTCTACTAAAAAAAAGGAAACTGTGCCTCTTCCTGCTTCATTTTGCTGCTTGTGCTTAGGAGGTCAATTGCATTTAGTTTGCCGCATTTATTACGGCTTGTTGGTAGTCTTATTAAATTGATGACAGTATTCTTCTGAATTGCTGCTTTATTTGAGCTGTCTTTACTGTTGTTATTGGGAGCTACTGTTTTAAAGCCATTTACTGGTTAACTATATTCCATTGCTATCTACTGCAATTCATTACTGTTTAACTGCATTTTACTGTAGTTGATTACTGTTTAACTGTATTTTTTCATACTGTGAGTTCTGTTCTTTTGTCTGTAAGTGGTTAATCTGTGCTTCTTTGTAAGTTTTTTTTACTGTGCTCTTAACCTTAAATTGAGTAGCATAGTCTAGATACAGGTTTGCTGCAGCTACAAATTTTCCCTAATAGCACTTGTGTGAGCACCTAGTAGCACTACTCTTATACCCTTCACCCTTTACCCTCTTAGCTCTCCCAGGCTCCTCTCCCTCAGTTTCTGACAAATATGGATGGGCAATTTCCTATGTTTTCTCCTGCCAGTTTGGTTGATATGGGCATCCTGAGACAGTGTAGCAGCTGCCTCATGCACATGGAAACCCTCTACTACTGCCACTTAGGAATATGATTTGTAAGAGATGCAATTACATCAGGCAACTAGTGTCATTGCTCTCTCCCCCACAAGCCAGTATATCTGGCACTGAGAAGGTTGTCAACATGAACACCACACCTCTAACACCACCCACACCTACACAACACACTCCCACATATGCAGAGATCCTTAACAAAAACATGCCCAAACAAAAGAGACGCCTGACGCACAAACACACGCAAACTTCGCTGCCCAGCACACCACACACCACACATAGTACACACACCTGTGTCTCACAGCCACTAAGGCCTAAGCATAAACCCAACATATTAGTCATAGGAGACTCCATTGTGAGGCACAGAGATGTGTCACTCACCAGGCTGGATAAGTAGAAAGTCTCAGTTAGTTGTTTGTCGGGTGCCAGAATTCACCATATCACCCATGCACTCATGTCTCTCAACAGGTACTGTTATGACTCTCTCATAGTCCATGTTGGCATGAATAATAACTTCAGATATACCTCCCTGGACTATATGAAGAAAGACATGATCAAGCTTGCTGAATATGCTTTCCAGGCAGGTATGTTCCTAGCCTTAAGCAGCATTCTACCATCACCCAGAATGATGCCTCAATGCAAACAGAAGATGATTGACTTTAACAATTGGCTGAGTTTATGCTGTAATTTCAAGGGGATCCAGTACCTGACAGCCTGGGATGACATGACTGACAAACCCCGATGCTTTGCCAGAGATGGCCTGCATCTGTCTCCCTTGGATTTCAAGCTCCTGGCAAAGGCTCTTGCCTCCTCCACAGTACCTTTTTTAGGCAATGCCATGAGGTCAAAACTATGGACATGAAACTTTCATCAAAATGTAAATTAAAGGTCATGCTGCTAAACGCTAGGAGTCTAAACATGAAACTGCACTAATTGCAAGCATTCTCAACCTTGGAAGATGCTAACATTTGTGCAGTCACAGAGACCTGGTTCAAAGCTACAGAGAGCACCCCAGCCATACTGGGTTACTCATCCTATCATACATTCAGACCGCAAACCATTGTCAGCAAAGCAAAAGGAGGTGGAGTTGCAATATATATAAAAGACATACACACCTCCAGGCTGGTCAAACAGTATGATGCACAGAAAACACTCCAGGTGCAGTTAACAATTGACAAGAACCTTATTCCAATCATAGCTAACTACAGGCATCCAAACTTTGACTCAAGATGCCCACTCCACCTACCTGGACATCTTTGAATCTATCAAGATTCAACCCTTTACCCAGATCCTGGGAGACTTTAACTATCCAACAATAGATTGGAAAAACTACTCTTGCCAAAAAACACAAATGCCCAGGGATTCCTTGGTTTCATCAATGCAAATGCTTTGAACCAGTTGGTCGACACCCCCACAAGAGGTGAAAATATCTTGAACTTGGTATTAACTAACATGAGTAACCACTGCAGCATCCCTACATTGTCATCATCCTTGGTAAGATCCAACCGCAAAGCGGTCACTTTCAAAATCACCATCTCCCCCAAACCCCCCTCCCAGCTAGGGTCAAACAAAAAATCTTCTTCAAAGTTGATTACAACTTCCTGAGGGAAGGTATAAACAGCTTCACAACCCCCTTCTCCTCCATAGGAACTGGCACATATGTCCAAACCTACACCAAAGCACTATATGAGCATTTATATAGCTGCATGGAATCAGGAATACCCAAAAGGATGAAATCCTCCTCCTCAAGAAGAGTAAACCTGTCTGGTGGACATCTGCAATAAATAAATTCTATAATAAAAGGAAAAAATTGCTGTCCAGGACCAAAAAGGAACAGCTGCCTAATTGGAAGCAATCTCTCCCTAGCCTGAACAAGCAAATAAGAGCACTAGTGAATTCCTCCAAAGCAAACTTCAAGTCCAAACTGGTCGCATCTACTAAAGACAATCATAAGGCTTTCTTCACATATATCCACAATCTCAAGGGAAGCACCCAGATCTTCTCAGAACTTTTGATCAAGGACACCACATACACAGACAGTGTAGATATAGCCAACCTGCTGTAAACCAGGACATCCCCAGTACCTGTTCCCCTCACCTTATCTCTAGGGAGCAAGTCATCACTGCACTCTTAAAGGCAAAAAATACAGTCTCCATGGGACCCAATAACATCCCAGGCTGCACCTTACATGAACTCAAGCAGGAACTTGCAGCATCATTAAGCACCCTATTCAACCAAACCTGAGTACCAGCTTCATCCCTTCCGAGTGGAGGACAGCCACTGCACAAAGGTGGCGCATCCACTGATCCAGGAAATTATAGACCCATCAGCCTAACTAGCCTGATCTGCAAGGCCATGGAGTGGATTATCGTAGACGTCATTAACAAGGACATTGACAAGCTCCAGACAATTGATCCCACACAGTTTGGTTTCATCAAGGATAGGTCATGCCTGTTAAATTTGGTCAACTTCTTTGAGGCAGCCACTAAGACCATGGACAAGGGGAAGACAGTGAACACCACCTAGACCTGACCAAAGCCTTTGATACTATTCCCCACTCAGGTATAATAGATAAACTCTCTCAACTAGGCATCAATCCATATGTTACTATATGGGTAGGAAACTGGCTCACTGAGAATATTTTGCAGTTGTAAAAAAATCTGTGGATGCCTGCAGTATGGTAATGCTATGCAAAGCAGCAGTAAGCAAAGAGAGTAACTATCACTTAGCAAATAGTTCTTGCACATTATAGTAAATTATGACAGATATGTAGTACAGTCATATCTGCTGTCATTTTAACACATTCCTTCTCATAAACTTGATTAATTGTTTCCATTTTCATGTAAACAACCAGGGCTAGCAGATATTACATCTTTTTTGGAGTTGCTTTTCTCTGAGTAACTGGCTTCATATCACTATGTAACACATTCTGTTTTATATGTGTTCATTCCTGAGTCATGTAGATGCCCCTATACTCTTGTGTGGCTCCTGATGGATTTCATTTACACAAATCTGTATGCACAGTTAATGATGTATTGTGATACTGCACACAGCAAACAGTTTAGGTTAAGTTCATAATGCAAAGGGCCCTTATACAGATGGATGCAGGTAAACAGCTGATTTAGAGATAACCAAATAATGGGGTTGCAGAAGCAATATGTTACAGTACACTGAGAAGGCTGTACTGGTGTAAAGTACATATGCATGTAAGCCGTATTGCATGAAAAACAGTGGCACTACAATTCAGAGGTCTCTGTATTGCACATGGTGGCTGTCTATAGAAACTGCACTGTTATGCTGTTACAAAGATGTATTAGAAGAGGAGATTTAACTGCACTGGTATAGCAGCACAGCCTGTGATGGCCCAGCCTATGCTTTTAACACTAAAGTATTCTATCATGTCTCTGCATTGAGCTGCTGCAGTTCTTGTAGCATATCATCACTATTAGTAGTCCCAAAGACACCACATACAAGGCCGAACAGCAGACAAAGCAGTTGCACATTATTCCATTGAGCTACCTTTATAAAATGTAGTCACAGAGTATCAAACTGAAATGAGGTACAACTGGGTACTAACATGATGGAATGGGTTATGAACACAATGCACATTGATAAGTTTCTGAATTGCATTGACTAACTGTGCACACTAGAAGGTGATTGCTATACATATGAACATGAACCTTTGCTACTTACTCTAGTGCATGCAGAGAAAGCTGTAGCTGGTTCAGTTTGTGCCCCCTGTGGTTCCATGATCTGGCCCCTCTCCACTATTAGTTGAGGAGTGAAAAAAAAGCTCAGTTCCCTGATCCAGCACTTCTCATCTCTCTTGCAGGAGTGACAGTTTCTCTGAATCTCTGCCCCTCTCAACTCTACTGAGGAGCAAAAAAAAAATAAATAAATAAAAATCTTCCACATTTTAAAAATGTACATTTATGGCAACTAACTTGCTACAGCTTACAGCACACACAAAATGCTAAATCAAGTGCTACAGTCCAGGCTCCAAAATCTGCATTTCATTTCTGCACCTCCAATCAGTAATGTTGGTACAGAAATTAAAGCCTGTACTGCACTTCCCACTGATTGGCATTTGCCAATCATGCCTGCTGACACCTTGCACCCTGGACAGCTGCCCCCTTTTCTGCATCATAGCTTTCTCTTCTGCAAACAGATATTGAATGATTTATATGCATACATGCATGCATGTGCATCAGATCAGTCCTCCATGTTATCTTATCAATATATCTGCCCATTTCTATGCCTGCGTATCAATCCTATCATCCTGCTCTACTTTAGTCCTCCCAGTGTCCTCTACTACCTATAACTGCATCCCTCCATACTCCTCCCACCACATAATATCACCTATCCATACATTCTAAATCCCAAATATACCACTACTTTATTTTCTATCACTAGCACTGCCCATTATACTCACACTCTCAACCAGCTATCACAAGTCTCTCTCTCTCTCACTGTTCCTTACCTCCACCTACCACACAATGCTTAAACAAGAATACCACAACACATGTCTCTAATATCTCCTCCAGCCTACATGACATTAGTTATATTAGCACTCTAAAATACAAACAAACAGCACATGGTCCTTCATTATCCAAAATCGTCTATAAACTCAATCCCAAATATGAGCGGCTCTTCAATAGCCACATTGATAAATGGGCAATAATACTGGGTGGGGATATACATCACAGTCCTGGTCTCACTCATCTCACTCATCAAACCCCATACCATACCAACCAGCCCCACATATCCCAAAATAGCAATAGGCTACCTCTACAACCATCTAAAATACTACAAAGTAAACTAAGAAGTCTCTATAACAAAATCACAGCTGTTGATGCCTGTATATACCACTACTCCCCTGATCTCTTCATAGCCATAGAAACCTTAAAAAGTCTACTACCAGGGATACAGAAATACTCCCTCCTGGTTATATTGCACTCAGACTAGATAGAACCAACAAAAAAGCAGGTGGAGTTGCTGTTTTCTACAAAACTGTTTTAGATCTCTCAACTTACTATGATACTATACACACTTTCAAAAATAGTGAACTTCTCATCTTAACTCATAAATCCCTAACCATCCTAGGTTTATACATTCTCCTGATTGGGGTTACCACCTGTCCCACTTTGCAAGGGACAGTCCCTCTTTGGGCAGTTGTGTCCTGCAAAAAAATGTAAAAATGGCAAATGTCCTGAGATTTTAAGGCAAAATTATTTCCTATATTTTATGTAATAGTTGCATAAAACAGTTATTCTGTATCTGAAACGCCTAAATGTTATAAGAAACAGAATAAGAAACTAAAATGCTATAAGAATAAGCTTTTATTTAGGCAAAACAGTGAAGTTCTGTCCTTTGTACTGGCCATGGGTATGTTTTGGCCTGCAAAATCAGATCTTTGTACCACAATTGTCCCACTTTGGACATTTGAAAAGGTGGCAACCCTACTCCTGATAACAACATTACCATCCTGGAAGAGATCTTGTCCTGGATCTCAGCCAAACTAACACTAGAAACCATCTTGCTAGATGACAACATAAACTTGCAAAAGATAGCCTTGAAAACTCAAAATTCAATTCAGCTATAAAGCTTCTCCAACTAGTTTTAACAAGGCCACATTTAAAGAATCCATCCTATACCAGATTCTAAAATCCAGACCGAACAATGTTGCCACAGTTGGCATCCTACCTGATAGCCCAAGTGGCCAGCAGCTAAGCTACATAATCAGACACCCCAAACAGCCTCACAAGGTTCATCACTATAACACAGTCAGAAACCTCAGTAACTTCAGTAAAGAAACATTTACTTCTACCCTGGTCCAGATCAACAGGACTTTACTTAAAACTCTTCCTCTTGATGAATTAATAGACACATTTAATACAATATTTCTAAATATTTATTTATTTATTTATTTTACATTTATTTTACATTTGTTGACCGGGCTAGTCCAACTGGATACATGTCCATTTTCAGTGGAGGCCCGGGGAGAAAAGCTCCAAGGTCATAGTTAGATTAACAAAAACATTGATGTTGATACACAAGATAATCTGCTGGTTAATACATATACAATTATAAACCTATAACATGTGAGTACAATTAAATACACTGATGCTTACAGACCAAATAAGAGAAAACAAGAATTATTAAATGATTTCACGAGGTACAGATTTGAACAGCCAGACAAGGAGGGCTAAAATAGAGTGTTCTTTGGTTTTGGGTTAGGCGGAGGCTGAGAGAAGCCTAGGTACGACTGAGATAATAGCTTATTAGTCTGGACTGGAGCAAGGGCATAACCATTTGGATTTCAAGTATGCTCTAAGATGTAATTTAAATTGGTGCTGAGAGGGCATAAGTCTTAGGTTGTTTGGTAGGGCGTTCCAGGATTTGCCAATGGAATTGGCATATAGTGCATCACCACCAGCATTGTTAGATTTCATGGTCCTTACTTGTAGACTTTTGGAAGACCTGAGGAGTTTAGGTTGGAGACGGGGTAAGTATTTTGTACAGTGAGGGAGTTTTACTTGGATGGTTAATAATTTTAAAAGCCTCAGTTAGCTGGTTGAATTTGAGTAAATTGGGGAGTTCCAGCCATTCGAGAGACCTTAAATTTAGGCAGTGATGAGTGCGATAGGGGCGTTCCTGTTATGAATCTGGCTATGTGATTATAGGTAGTTGTTAGTTTATTAAGTTCTTTCTTGTTTAGGAAGGAGAATATCGGGGAGGCATAAAGGAGAGTAGGTGGGTTCGGGCAATAGTCAGTTTGGGAGTTAAGAAGGCCTTTATTCTATACATCGACCCAAGTTTTCTGTTAACCGATTTAATAGTTAAGTTTACATGGATATCAAATTTAAGTTTATAATCTATGGTCACCCCTAGTAGTTTGGTATTGGGTACGGGGTAGATAATGGTCCCATTGTTGGAGGACACATGGAAAGTAGAATTGTTGGTGTTGAAGGGTTCTATAGTTTGAGCAGTCACTGAGGTGGGGAAAGAGAAGTAATTTGGTTTTGGCAGGGTTAAGTAAGAGTTTAAGTTCCGAGAACCATTTTTCTACAGCAGAGAAGCAGTTTTGGGTTGTGGCTTGGAGTTTGGCGAGAGATTCATCAGAGCAGATCAGGGTGGAGTCATCTGCATATAGAATACAGGTGGCTTTGGGAATAATTGAGTGTAGGCCATTTATGAAAATGGAGAAAAGAAGGGGACCAAGGATAGATCCTTGGGGGACACCAATATTAGTAGGGAGTAGGTCTGATAGGCTGTTTTGCCACTGGACTGCCTGTTTTCTACTAGAGAGATAGGCATTAAACCAACTTATGGTTAGTTTACTAAGATGTAGTGTTTCCAGTGCCTGAAGCAGAAGTTGGTGGTTGACCATATCGAAGGCTTTTGACAGGTCTAGAAAGAGGATATTAGTTTATTATTGCGATTGTGGTTGACTGAGTCTACAAAGGAGAGAAGAGCTGTGGTTGTGCTGTGATGGGGCGAAGCCATGTTGGGTATTTGATAGGAGGTTGTGATGTATGAGGTAGGAAATGAGTTGTTTATGGACACAGCGTTCCATAATTTTGGCTAAGGGAGACAGTATGGCTATGGGCCTATAGTTGGAGGTTTCTGTGGGGGGCCCTCCTTTGTGGAGGATGATATAGGAGATTTTCCAGATAGAGGGAATAGATGCTTCAGAAATGGTTTTGATCAAGATTGATACAGGGTAGGCTATGGCATCAGATGCTATTTGTAGGTATTTGGTCGAGCTGATCTGCCCATGAGGGTGGTTGGTTTCAATTTTTCAAGAGGGTGCGAATAAAGGAGGTGGAGATGGGTTGTAGGTTAAAGGCCGTTTGGGTTGTATTAATAATTGGGGTTGCCACTGAGGGAGGCGTGGGAAGCTTGCTGGCAAGGGACTGGATGGTCTCAGTGAAAAAGAATTAAAGGAGTTGGCTATTTCTGTTGGGTCATTGTCCATGAGTTTGTCGGGGTGGGGTAGTAGACTTACCAGGATGAATTAAAACCAGCCCAGAATTTTTTGGGATTATACTGATGTTTGTCTTGGAGGTGACAAAAATATTGTTTTTTATCAGATTTAACGGCTACTTTGGTTGAATTTCTTAGCTGGAGGAACTTGATGCGGTCTAGGGGGGTTTTTGTGGTTCTCCACTTATTCCAGGCCTGGTCTCTGATTCTAATTTTGGATTTAGTTTCTTGTGTTAGCCATTAGCCAGGGTGCTATACATTCCTTAGTTCTCATAAGTCGATTAGGAGCATGGGAATTGAGTATCTTGAGGAAAGTGTTATTAAAGTATGAAACACTTTCATCTAAGGATAGGGTTTTTAGGATGTGCCAATTACAAGCTTTGAGATCAGCTAGGAATTTGTCAGGGACAAAATTTTTGCTATTCCTTACTAATCTAGTTATGGGGGGAGTCTTGTTTGAACATTTGTGTTTTATAATAAAGGTAGCAAGGTGGTCACTAAGGTCATTGGGAAGGGTCCCTGTGGTATAGTTATTTGGATTCTTATTAGTAAGAATCCAGTCAATAATACTCTCCTTTTGTTGTGCATGTCCAATTCTAGTGGGAGAAAGAATATTCTGGGAAAAACCATGTAAGTTAATGGGGAGAGGATTTGATTGGGCCGAGTAGAGAGACCAGTCTATATTAACATCTCCTAATATTATTGTTTCTTGTGGATAGTTATTAGCAAGCCAACTAAGGGTTTGTTCAAAATTTTCTACATTTTGCCCGGTGGTAGGTAGGTTACTATGAGATTAATACTTTTTTGTCTGTTTAGGGATATCTTAAGAGCAATCAGTTCCAGGTTTGGAACTTTTGGGGGTTGCAGTGAATTCATTGTGATGCTCAAGGAGTTCTTGAACATCACAGCTATTCCACCACCCTTTCTGGTTGTACGATCAGCCCTGATGATGTTATATCCAGGAGAGATAATTTCCTCATCCTTGGTGCTTGGTTTGAGCCAAGTTTCTGATAAACACATTATGTCCGGGGAGTGGATATCAAGCATGGCATGCAAGCTATGTACTTTATTGTTAATGCTTCTAATATTGAGATGGAGCAAAAGTCTGCAGGTCTACTAGCTGCAAGGTGGAGGTTAGGGTCTGGGTCACTAAGAGGGCCTGGGTTGGGGTGGATGCTCCCGTCATTAGTGATGGATTATTTCAGATATTCTAGTATTTTTTGTAGTCTAGTTAGTAGCTTAAGCTGTTCTCTTGATGAGGATACTTTGGGGTACCTAAGAATAAAGTGTGTACTTTTAGGGATAAGGTGGGTAGTGGAGTAGAGAGAGGGGGGGATAAGAGTAGTGGTATTTTGGGAATACAGGGAGGTCTGACCCTTAGGAAGGTAGATTCTAGTTAGGGCTTGTGTTTCATAGGCTGTTAAGAGATATGATAGGATAAGGAGTAAAAGTACTAGGGGGAGGGTGGCAAATGAGGTTCTGTCCATGGTGAGGCTGATATCTCAGCGTCAATAGGGCTAGGGGCGATACCTAAGTCAGCAGGAAGCTGGAGGTAGTAGTAGGGTGAGATAAAAGGAGAGAGTTAGGCAGGTGGGCGGGTTAGGTTTAGTGGTGGGGAGTGGTAGAGAGATGGGAGGGGAGTGGACAGTTCAGATTGGGTAGTGGAAATGGGGATGGGCTTAATGACCAAATAAATGTAGAGGTAGTGGTGGGAATAGGGGCAGGGAGGGAGGAGCAAGCCGGATTTCCCTGGGTCTTAGAGGAAGCCAGGTTTAATGGTAGCTACCTAAATTCTACTATTGTTCCTTTGATTTTATTTCTTATTAGTCGATTTTTATGTAAAAGGAACCTGTATTCAATAGATTTTATACTACCTGGTACCTTTATTACAGTACAAGGTGTTTGGCAAATTATAATGAAAGGGGTAGTTATTTATTTACCCTGAGTCTCTTACTGGGCTATTTTAAAGTTGATTATGCCTTGCCTGGTGGGGACTTTTTAAAGTCGTTATGCATTCGCACTGGTGGGGTCCTGAGGGTCCTGAGTGCCACGGCGACTGGATTTGGGGCTACCTAAGATGGAGGCAACAGAAAGAAAATAACTTTGTACAGTGTTTGATGCAGTAACAGACAGAATTACACAATGCAGCAACAGTCAGATTTCACAGTGCAGTACGAGGATGATTTCAACAGCCTTTGTGAAGCTAAGCATTGGATAACAGCTAGTTGTATTATGCAGTAATTTACTTCCCTTTGGCGACTTAAGAATACACTACAACGCACTCTGTTTGTCTGATAAAACAATAGCTAAATAGCTAACATTAGGTGTTTGCAGCATAAAATATTTTGTATCAAGCTTGACAATGAGGTTACATCCTCCGACCAGAAAATAAGGTCTAACAAGCAACCACTTTCAACTGAAGCATTTGGCAGTATAAGTAAAACAACACGTGGTTTTCAGCTTTTAAACAGTCGCTAGTGCACAGCTGCATCCAGATCCAAACAATTAATCCATTTTCTAGAGTAGCATTTAAGTAAACGCTAATGTACATTTACTTTTACCACTTTTACCACATACTTTTTGCAAAACGCCAGTTGCATCTACACAGCGCTTACAATCATGACTTCAAGCAGGGTTACTTGATAAAATTACTAACAGTAATCAAAACAGCAGTAAAAGTTGTAGTTATATTTATCAATTTTATGTACAAACAGAGCAATATGCAATTGTTACATACCACGAGGGCCAATGCTGCCGCCCGATCGTAAAGCACAGTCAGTTTAAAAATATGGCGGTTTCTGAGGTCTCTTTCTAACCTCGGCTGCTACACCACAGGATTTCCCTGGGTCTTAGAGGAAGCCAGGTTTAATGGTAGCTACCTAAATTCTACTATTGTTCCTTTGATTTTATTTCTTATTAGTCGATTTTTATGTAAAAGGAACCTGTATTCAATAGATTTTATACTACCTGGTACCTTTATTACAGTACAAGGTGTTTGGCAAATTATAATGAAAGGGGTAGTTATTTATTTACCCTGAGTCTCTTACTGGGCTATTTTAAAGTTGATTATGCCTTCGCCTGGTGGGGACTTTTTAAAGTCGTTTATGCATTCGCACTGGTGGGGTCCTGAGGGTCCTGAGTGCCACGGCGACTGGATTTGGGGCTACCTAAGATGGAGGCAACAGAAAGAAAATAACTTTGTACAGTGTTTGATGCAGTAACAGACAGAATTACACAATGCAGCAACAGTCAGATTTCACAGTGCAGTACGAGGATGATTTCAACAGCCTTTGTGAAGCTAAGCATTGGATAACAGCTAGTTGTATTATGCAGTAATTTACTTCCCTTTGGCGACTTAAGAATACACTACAACGCACTCTGTTTGTCTGATAAAACAATAGCTAAATAGCTAACATTAGGTGTTTGCAGCATGAAATATTTTGTATCAAGCTTGACAATGAGGTTACATCCTCCGACCAGAAAATAAGGTCTAACAAGCAACCACTTTCAACTGAAGCATTTGGCAGTATAAGTAAAACAACACGTGGTTTTCAGCTTTTAAACAGTCGCTAGTGCACAGCTGCATCCAGATCCAAACAATTAATCCATTTTCTAGAGTAGCATTTAAGTAAACGCTAATGTACATTTACTTTTACCACTTTTACCACATACTTTTTGCAAAACGCCAGTTGCATCTACACAGCGCTTACAATCATGACTACAAGCAGGGTTACTTGATAAAATTACTAACAGTAATCAAAACAGCAGTAAAAGTTGTGGTTATATTTATCAATTTTATGTACAAACAGAGCAATATGCAATTGTTACATACCACGAGGGCCAATGCTGCACAGTCAGTTTAAAAATATGGCGGTTTCTGAGGTCTCTTTCTAACCTCGGCTGCTACACCACAGGATTTCCCTGGGTCTTAGAGGAAGCCAGGTTTAATGGTAGCTACCTAAATTCTACTATTGTTCCTTTGATTTTATTTCTTATTAGTCGATTTTTATGTAAAAGGAACCTGTATTCAATAGATTTTATACTACCTGGTACCTTTATTACAGTACAAGGTGTTTGGCAAATTATAATGAAAGGGGTAGTTATTTATTTACCCTGAGTCTCTTACTGGGCTATTTTAAAGTTGATTATGCCGGTGGGGACTTTTTAAAGTCGTTTATGCATTCGCACTGGTGGGGTCCTGAGGGTCCTGAGTGCCACACTGGATTTGGGGCTACCTAAGATGGAGGCAACAGAAAGAAAATAACTTTGTACAGTGTTTGATGCAGTAACAGACAGAATTACACAATGCAGCAACAGTCAGATTTCACAGTGCAGTACGAGGATGATTTCAACAGCCTTTGTGAAGCTAAGCATTGGATAACAGCTAGTTGTATTATGCAGTAATTTACTTCCCTTTGGCGACTTAAGAATACACTACAACGCACTCTGTTTGTCTGATAAAACAATAGCTAAATAGCTAACATTAGGTGTTTGCAGCATAAAATATTTTGTATCAAGCTTGACAATGAGGTTACATCCTCCGACCAGAAAATAAGGTCTAACAAGCAACCACTTTCAACTGAAGCATTTGGCAGTATAAGTAAAACAACACGCGGTTTTCAGCTTTTAAACAGTCGCTAGTGCACAGCTGCATCCAGATCCAAACAATTAATCCATTTTCTAGAGTAGCATTTAAGTAAACGCTAATGTACATTTACTTTTACCACTTTTACCACATACTTTTTGCAAAACGCCAGTTGCATCTACACAATCATGACTTCAAGCAGGGTTACTTGATAAAATTACTAACAGTAATCAAAACAGCAGTAAAAGTTGTAGTTATATTTATCAATTTTATGTACAAACAGAGCAATATGCAATTGTTACATACCACGAGGGCCAATGCTGCGCACAGTCAGTTTAAAAATATGGCGGTTTCTGAGGTCTCTTTCTAACCTCGGCTGCTACACCACAGGATTTCCCTGGGTCTTAGAGGAAGCCAGGTTTAATGGTAGCTACCTAAATTCTACTATTGTTCCTTTGATTTTATTTCTTATTAGTCGATTTTTATGTAAAAGGAACCTGTATTCAATAGATTTTATACTACCTGGTACCTTTATTACAGTACAAGGTGTTTGGCAAATTATAATGAAAGGGGTAGTTATTTATTTACCCTGAGTCTCTTACTGGGCTATTTTAAAGTTGATTATGCCTTCGCCTGGTGGGGACTTTTTAAAGTCGTTTATGCATTCGCACTGGTGGGGTCCTGAGGGTCCTGAGTGCCACGACTGGATTTGGGGCTACCTAAGATGGAGGCAACAGAAAGAAAATAACTTTGTACAGTGTTTGATGCAGTAACAGACAGAATTACACAATGCAGCAACAGTCAGATTTCACAGTGCAGTACGAGGATGATTTCAACAGCCTTTGTGAAGCTAAGCATTGGATAACAGCTAGTTGTATTATGCAGTAATTTACTTCCCTTTGGCGACTTAAGAATACACTACAACGCACTCTGTTTGTCTGATAAAACAATAGCTAAATAGCTAACATTAGGTGTTTGCAGCATAAAATATTTTGTATCAAGCTTGACAATGAGGTTACATCCTCCGACCAGAAAATAAGGTCTAACAAGCAACCACTTTCAACTGAAGCATTTGGCAGTATAAGTAAAACAACGGTTTTCAGCTTTTAAACAGTCGCTAGTGCACAGCTGCATCCAGATCCAAACAATTAATCCATTTTCTAGAGTAGCATTTAAGTAAACGCTAATGTACATTTACTTTTACCACTTTTACCACATACTTTAGTTGCATCTACACAGCGCTTACAATCATGACTACAAGCAGGGTTACTTGATAAAATTACTAACAGTAATCAAAACAGCAGTAAAAGTTGTAGTTATATTTATCAATATTATGTACAAACAGAGCAATATGCAATTGTTACATACCACGAGGGCCAGTGCTGCCAAAAGCCGTAAAAGCACAGTCAGTTTAAAAGGTCTCTTTCTAACCTCGGATGCTACACCACAGGATTTCCCTGGGTCTTAGAGGAAGCCAGGTTTAATGGTAGCTACCTAAATTCTACTATTGTTCCTTTGATTTTATTTCTTATTAGCCAATTTTTATGTAAAAGGAACCTGTATTCAAAAGCTTTTATACTACCTGGTACTTTTATTACAGTACAAGGTGTTTGTCAAATTATAATGAAAGGGGTAGTTATTTCTTTACCCTGAGTCTCTTACTGGGCTATTTTAAAGTTGATTATGCCTTAGCCTGGTGGGGACTGTTTAAAGTCGTTTATGTATTTGCACTGGTGGGGTCCTGAGGGTCTTGAGTGCCACTCGGTAGGCGACTGGATTTGGGGCTACCTAAGATGGAGGCAACAGAAAGAAAATAACTTTGTACAGTGTTTGATGCAGTAACAGACAGAATTACACAATGCAGCAACAGTCAGATTTCACAGTGCAGTACGAGGATGATTTCAACAGCCTTTGTGAAGCTAAGCATTGGATAACAGCTAGTTGTATTATGCAGTAATTTACTTCCCTTTGGCGACTTAAGAATACACTACAACGCACTCTGTTTGTCTGATAAAACAATAGCTAAATAGCTAACATTAGGTGTTTGCAGCATAAAATATTTTGTATCAAGCTTGACAATGAGGTTACATCCTCCGACCAGAAAATAAGGTCTAACAAGCAACCACTTTCAACTGAAGCATTTGGCAGTATAAGTAAAACAACACGCGGTTTTCAGCTTTTAAACAGTCGCTAGTGCACAGCTGCATCCAGATCCAAACAATTAATCCATTTTCTAGAGTAGCATTTAAGTGCTAATGTACATTTACTTTTACCACTTTTACCACATACTTTAGTTGCATCTACACCAATCATGACTACAAGCAGGGTTACTTGATAAAATTACTAACAGTAATCAAAACAGCAGTAAAAGTTGTAGTTATATTTATCAATTTTATGTACAAACAGAGCAATATGCAATTGTTACATACCACGAGGGCCAATGCTCAGTTTAAAAAGGTCTCTTTCTAACCTCGGCTGCTACACCACAGGATTTCCCTGGGTCTTAGAGGAAGCCAGGTTTAATGGTAGCTACCTAAATTCTACTATTGTTCCTTTGATTTTATTTCTTATTAGTCGATTTTTATGTAAAAGGAACCTGTATTCAATAGATTTTATACTACCTGGTACCTTTATTACAGTACAAGGTGTTTGGCAAATTATAATGAAAGGGGTAGTTATTTATTTACCCTGAGTCTCTTACTGGGCTATTTTAAAGTTGATTATGCCTTCGCCTGGTGGGGACTTTTTAAAGTCGTTTGCTTAAAAACAGCCCCTTGGTTAACTAAAAAAACAAATCAACTTGTGTGACTTAGAGACAAAGCCTGGAAGCCATGACTTCAAACCAAGTCTCAAACATCCTTGCAACAATATAGGTAGTTACAGAAACATAACAAACAATGCATAAAACAGGATAAAAAGGCTTATTATACCAACACCCAAAATTTATCAACAAACAATCCAAAAACATCTGGAAATCAATAAGTACATTGCTCACTCCTGGAAAATCAACCCAACCCAGCCCATCCCCAACCAATAGCTCTCAAAACATTGTTCACTGTGTAACTTACATTTTATAAATAAACAGTAACCTTCCTCCCACAAAACTACTACAAACCCAGCCATCCCACTCCAGTCATTTAAGCCACAACAGACATTCACACCCTTAAGACAACAACCACTGCCTCAGAACAACCTCCATCTGAATAACTCAAACTCATTACAGATAGCTTTGCATATCCTGTCTTGATTTTAGTAAACCACTCTATCCAAGTAAAATATGTCCCCACCTTATTGAAAAAAATCTATATCATAGCCCTCCATAAAGGCATCTCATCAACAGAGCTCACAAACTATAGACCGATCACCATTCTCTAGTCCTTATCCAAAATTCTGGAAAGATATATTCACTCTCAATCTACTGCGTGTATTAGTTCTCCTAATATTCTCTCTCCTTCACAGCATGGTTTCAGATTCAAATCACAGTACAACCACTGCACTTCTAATGTTCACAGGTATAATAAATCACAACAGAAATTCAGGTCTTCTAACCTCACCCCTGTTTCTTGGCATAGCCAAGGCATCCAACAAAGTCAATCATTAAATTCTCCAAACAAAACTCTCTTTCTATTGGTTATCACCATCATCACTTAACTGCTTTCTTAGTTACCTCATTAATGGATCCCAAACAGTGAAATGGCAAGATAATTTCTTCTCTTTCCTACCTATATCCATTGAAGTCCCACAAGGATTCATCCTAGGACCACTACTGTCAGACTTATTTATTAATGACCTAATACAGCAGACAAAGAGGCCACCATAGTACAATATGCTGATGACTCCACTCTAATATGTGCTGCTAGGATACTACCCATACTCCAAACACTCACCCAGAAATATTCCTCCTCCTCAGAAGCTTGGCTCACTAATGCACAGATTCCCCTAAATCAAAAAAAAATATATATATATATCACTACTACTGCCCACCCCAACTCCCTCTCTCTCCTCCCAAAAATGACCTTTAATATATTGTCATTCAACAAGACCAATATAAAACTGGTATCCACACCAATCTGCTAGTTGTGATTAGAGACAACTACGATTTCCACTTTTGGCAAGCCATAAAGATGACACACCAAAAGCTAGGCTACCTCTATAGAGTAAAACATTACCTTACTAACTCTGATAGACAAAACATAGCCATTTATTCCTTTACTCCTCACCCTATTATATGCCTCTCTTGTCCTAACCAATCTCAACTCCTATCAGACAAACCAAAACAATGTTTCAATAAAATAGCCAAATTTGTAAGTAACCAAGAATATAGATCACATCACTTCCTCTCTTTAAAACAACTAAACTGATTCAAACTAAATAACTCTTTATCATACCCATAATTAATTACAACATTCAACCTAGTGCACCACCCTGAAAATTTCTCATTTTGTTACTCTGCCATTCAACCTTATACTGCTATCAGACCTGGATGCAGCACTGACAAATCATTAATCTCCATAACCAGACTTAACAACAGTGCTGGATACTCCCTGTATTCACACAGCACTGTTAATAGCTGGAATACCATTTCATTCCACTTAAGATTTCTCTACAATATGAACAACTGTAAATGCCAATTGAAGCAACACCTGACAGGTAAATGGCTCTGCACCTGCACCACCCCTGGTTAAATGGTACCAATTTAGCTATATGAATTAGTTTTCTGCTGCACAAAACTTAAAGTACTATAATCACAATGATACCCTCCTCAATCATTTCCTTTATCTTCCTCGTGCATCCTCCCCTCCTTCCTTTCCTTGGCTGCTCTAACACTTTATCTTACCTTCTTAAATCCTGGATTTTGAACACGTCTTTCTAGTAACAAATATTCTTAAGTAAAACCTGACAATCTATGCATACCGCTGGTGCTACACTGCACTTTCCTTCCTATATTTAAAAAAATATTTCTATACAACCCATGTAACTCTTAGTTTTAATCAAAACTGTTTTCAAAAGGTGGAACTGATGTCAAGGATGTCTGAATAATGGAATTGCTGGTTATGAATTAAACCAACTGTAAAATGATAAAACAAGACAAAAAATGTCCATGACGTCTGTAAAATGGAACTCTTCTTCCTGGGCCTCCACTGAAAAAGGGCAATGCTCAGTTGGACTTTTCCAGTAAACAAATTTCATTCAATAAATAAAATGCATAAGTCATATACGACTGAAGAAAGATGATTTAAAGCACAGCTTTGACAAAATATTTGTTTCTGTTTTGTAAAAGCATACATTTATGAAAATATATACCATTATCAATACAAAGCGTAAGGGTACAGCATCATTGTCCCTCTCTATCACTCTGTTTAGCTGTCTAGAAGAGTATATTAGCTAAGTTTATAATATTGTCTGCACTCTCTGAAACTGACATCTCTCTCTCTCTTTATATATATATATATATGTGTATATATATATATATATATATATATATATATATATATATATATATATATATGTGTGTGTGTGTGTGTGTGTATATATATATATATATATATATATATATGTGTGTGTGTGTGTGCACGCATGTATATATATTAAATATATATATATATATATATATATATATTATTAAATATATATATGTTATTATTAAATAAATATATATATATATATATATATTATTATTAAAAAATATATATATATATATATATATATATATATATATATATATATATATATATATTCATTTTATAATTATTGATCACTGTTAACCTTGCATGATAACTGATATTAAAGTTCCATGCTCAGATTGTCAACATTTATGTTTATTATTCAAAAGCAAAAAAAAACGTTTTTGAATGGAACATAAAACCGTTCTCCAAATACTCTTATCTGTAGTCACACTACAGATATGGTCTGAACGAGCTAATAGGAGCTTAATCCACTTCAAGGGGAGTGGGGACTAACTCTAAAATAACTTTGAGAAAGCATTTCTGTTTTCATATCTGGAGCAAATAAACTGAACATCTACTGCTATCTGTGATGTTAAATTTTAAATAACCTCAGCTTGTGGATTACTTTCAAGTATTTGATTTTCTCATTTTCTTATGATTATTTTGTGAGATGTTTAGGCCCATTTCAGATTCCCTTCATGGAGATGTGTGTCTGTGGTTGAGTCTTTACACCACTGGAGTTGTGCTCATTTACATTCTAATTTTTATATCACTCTGACATTTTAAGCAATACTTGCTGCTGTTTTTCTTAACATATAATGTAGGCACTGCTGCTGAGTTAACTTTTGTCAATCTACAGTTTTTGCATGGCTTCTCACAGATGTCACATCTTAGATGATGGATGTGTGCTGTATCATCTTCAAAAGTGAAGTAAACTGCTATTAAGATTATTGTCCTTTTATAAAGTCAGGTGTTAGGGAAATCTGTACTGACACCTAAATCTTTAAAAATCAGATAACCTGACGGCAGTGTATTCTAAATGTTACATATTACCTGTCTTTATGCCTCTTTCTCTCATTTCTAAAATTTCATTGATGACTTAAGTAGTTCATAGGTTCATGGGAGGTTATTATAGCAATAACCCATGCCTGGGTGTGGGTAATGCCGGATTTACCCATGGTTGGGGTGGTTTGGTCGCCCTCGGGACCAAACAAAGACAACCGTGGGTAAATCCTGCATTACCCACACCCAGAAGTGGGTTATTGCTATTATGCTATGACATTATTTAAGAAAAGAAATAATTACTTTTCTTAAATAATGGCATTGTATAATGCCTCTTTGCTGCCCTTCTGCAGCTGTCGGGTCTCCGCGGCTGTTCTGATGTACTGCGCAAGCCTACGCAGTACATTAGAGCTGTGGCCAAAAGCAATGGAGAAAGCAAGATCACCATTGCGTTTTACTGTTTCGCTATGTTAAATGGGTTTAACATAGCAAGACAGCTTTAAAATAAGCAACGGAGATCTCCGTTGCTTATTTTAAAGCTGTCTCGCTATGTTAAACCCATTTAACATAGCGAGACAGGTTTAAAAAAAAGCAACGGAGAAAGCAAGATCTCCATTGCTTTTTTTAAACCTGTCTCGCGCTATGTTAAACTCTTTTAACATAGCGAGACAGTGTTTTAAAAGAGACTTATACTAATGGAAAAAGTCCGGGCGACCGGACCTTTTTCCATTAGTATAAGTCAATTTACAACGTGCACGCTGGCCTATCAGCATGCACGTTTTGGAATATTAATGGGGGGTCACGGTATAATATGTTATTGGCCCTAGGTCCTTTATAAGCCTAGCTATATTATGGCCTTGTTCCCTTATTGACCAAGTTATATGGTGTATATTTCCAGGGTGAGTCTATGATCAGCACCAACTGCTCTTATCCAAGACAGACATAGGTGACACCTCCGGGGTAAATTTATGGTCTCCCATCCAGTTGTATAAGGTGCTCTTAAATAGGGTCATTGAGGAGTTCTGTTTAACATGAAATGAGAGTTTGTTCCAGAGGAGTTTGAATTCTTGTGAGCCATATCTGTCTCTCCAGCATGACCTGTTAATGTCACAGACTAGGTTTAGATCCCTAGAAGAAGTGAATTTTGTCCCAGTTGGCATGTGAATGTGCAGCATTTCCATTACGGCAGGGTCTGAGACTGCTCTGTAGGCCAGGCACAAGTCACCTAACAGCAGTCTATAAGATACAGAGCACAATGACAGGGCCTTCAGTCTGTCCATGTAGGTCATGTGTTGCAGGCCCTGAATTTTCTTGGTGAGAAACCTATAAGGTCTCTCCTGCTGCTGCAGGTGTCTGGTGAGATACATACAGAAGGGAGCAGTGTACTCTGTCAGTGGTCTAATGAGGGATGAGTACAGGGGAGTTATAACATACTTAGCTCTGGATGCAATGTCCTTACTTATGAGATGTGCAATGTAAAAGGCCTTTCTTACCACTATGGACACATGGTGATTGAAGTTCCCAAATCTCTCACCACAGGGTTTCAGCCAAGGGGGTACTGTTAAGATTGTAATTTTCAGGGACTTCCCCTTTGCCGAAAGGGATAACACTTTTTGTTTAATTTTTTTTTTTTTTTTTTTTTGCATTTAGTTTAAGTTTGTGGATTTGGCACCAGTTATTTGTCTCTGTAAGCCCTTTTTGTTGTATGCCAAAATCATTGGGGGACTCAATGATTGCACCCAGTTTGCAGTCACTGGAGAACTTGATAAATTACATGCCATCTATTTTCATCTGGACTTCTGAGAAATAGTTTCCAAACAGTAGGGGATCCAGCACAGATCCTTGTGGTATACCACTGGTAACTGGTCTGCTGGTAGAAATGGAATCCTCAATTCTGACTGTATGAGTTCTGTCGGTGAGCCAGTTGGTTACTCATCTAATGACATATGGGTTCATTCCCAGTTTTTTAATTTCTCCAAACCTTTTGGGTTTCTAATACCATGAAGGGAACAGACCCCATTCCTAAGTCAAAGTATGATTAAAGTTCATGAAATTAGTATTAGGTTCATAGGTTCATAGGTTCATACTAGGCTATCTGCCCAAGGGCATTTATAAGCCTAGCCCATAGTTATGTGGCTTTCGCCACCCCTTTAGTTTGAATAAAAACTATGCCTATCATTTTGCTGTGCCTCTGTCAAGCAGTGACACTGAAGTAATCCCTGGGGTATATCTGCAATCTCCCATCCATTGGTCAAGATTCCTCTTGAACAAGGCCAGAGAGGTGCTCTGCCTCACATGTACCGGGATTTTGTTCCACAGCATAGGGAGTCTCTGGGTGATGAATCTGTCCCTCCAGCACGTTCTATTTATAACCGTGTCAAGGTTTAAGTCTCCGCCCTTGTGGTTCTGAGGGATCTAGATTTTTTGAGGTGAAGCATATTCATCAAATCTGGGTTTGACATGGCCTTATATGTCAGGCACAGGTCACCTCTGAGCAAGCGGTATGAGACTGAATAGAGCTGGAGTTCTTTCAGTCGGGCAGCATAAGACATATTTTGAGACCCTTTATCCTTTTGGTGAGGAACTTTTGGGGCCTTTCAAGCTGCAGCAGGTGTCTGGTCAGATACATTCTGAACGAGGCATTGTACTCAATCATAGGTCTAATGAGTGATGAGTACAGGGGGACGATGACCTCCCTTGATCTAGATGTGAATCCCTTCATGATCAGGTGGGCGATATAGAAGGTTTTCCTAACTACTTTAGCAACATGAGTGTCAAACGAAAGGCTACTGTCAACCTGGGTCCCCAGATCCCTGATGACTTTTTCTGTGCTCAGTGGATTGCCATCTATATGGTAGCTAGGGGTAACCTTGTTTTTCCCGAAGGGTATGACTATGCATTTTTGGCGTTTAACTTCAGGCCATGGCTCTGGCACCAGTTATCCGTTTCTGTGAGGCCCTTCTGGAGGATATCTGTGTCAGATGTGTTTTCGACTATGGTGCCCAGTTTGCAGTCATCTGCAAACTTTGTCAGCCATAACCCTCCTGTGTTTGCTTGTACTTCAGAAAAGTAGATGCCGAACAAGAGTGGACCCAGGACTGAGCCCTGTGGGACACCACTTGTGACAGGCTTTGAGTCTGACATGGCTCCAGCAACTCTGACCCTGTGGGTTCTGTCACTTAGCCAGTTTGCAACCCATCTTGTGATGTATGGGTTTACATTCAAGCTGATGAGTTTTTGATGATACCTGAGTGGGGTATTGTGTCGAAGGCCTTTGCCAGGTCGAGGTAGGCTGTATGGACTGCCTTTCCCTCATCAATGGCCTTGGTGACAGTCTCGAAAAAGTCAACCAAGTTTAAGAGGCAGGATCTGCCTTTGACAAAGCCAAACTGGGTTGGATCCAAAGTCTGCAAGTTCCTATGTCTTTATTTATGAGTTCCATTATGATCCTCTCCATGGCTTTGCAGATAAGGCTTGTCAAGCTAATGGGGCGGTAATTTCCAGGGTCTGTGGAGGCACCGCCCTTATGAAGTGGGACCACAGTCGCCGTGTGCCACTCCTTGGGTAATGCGTATCCTGAGGTGAGGCTAAGATTAAACAGCTGTCCTAACTGTGGGTTTAATTCCTCATTGAGTTCATGAAGCACACAGCCGGGGACACCATCCGGTCCCATGGATGCTGTTTCTTTGCCTTAGTGACGGCAGTTCTCACCTGGCCGTTGGACATCTTTCGGGGGCTACTATCCTCTGGAATAGTTTTCTCTCCTTTTGGGGAGGGCAGAAGTTTGCACTGAACCTGTCAGTCAGTATGTTGGCAATGTGTGTAGGTTCAGTAATTTTCACATCATTTTGAACTAATTCTGAGCATATCTGGGAGTTTCCTCCTAGGTTTCTAACATAGCTAAAGAAGGCCTTATGATTCTCTTTAGAGTCCTTGGTGATTTTTCTCTCAAAATTTGCCTTGGATGATTTTATGAGAGCTCTTAGTTTTTACTTATAATGATCAAAGGTATCTTACCTTTCAAGGATTTTGCTCTATCTTGTAGTAGCTTCCTCCTTTTGTTGTAGAGCTTGTTTATGGCTGGGGTCCACCAGACTGGACGCTTGCCTTTGGTACAGAGAGTCTTAGTTTTGTTTGGGATTGCCTGATCCATGCAGTCCTGTAGGTGCTGGTAGAAGGCATTTGTAAGTGATTCAGCGGTTTGAGTAATGTTTACCACTGGCTCAGGGGCCTTAAAGGAGACCACACTAGTTTTTAGAAGTGTGAAATCGGCTTTTGAGAAGTTTTTCACTGTGGTCTTTTTGTTTCAGGTGGGGCGGGATGAGGACCTCCAGCGAGATTAGTTTATGATCTGATCTCACTAGTGAGGGGTATACTTCGGTGTTGAACATTTTGATCCCATGTTCGTGATGATGAGATCAAGTATGTTTTCTCCTCTTGTGGGGATGGTGACTAGTTGTTCCATGGCATTTGAGTTTATGAACTCCAGGAATCTTTGGGTTAGAGTGTTCGGGCTTGAGTAGTGTTCCCAGTCTATATTAGGGTAGTTGAAGTCACCTAGTATGATGGTGTTTGGAGATACATTTATCCCCTCCAATGTTTTCAGGAAGGCCATGTGATGTTCCTGAGTTTGAGAGGGTGGCCTGTAACATGCTACAAATTGCAGAGCAGTCTTGCCTATGGTTAATTGCACCTGGATGGTCTCCGATGCATCGTGCATTGCCACCAACCTTGAGGTGTGGGTGTCCTTTATGAATATGGACACCCCCCCTCCTTTCTTGGTGTTGTCCGGATTTTGGGGCCGGAACGCATGATATGAGGTGAAACCTGTTAGTGCTGGGGTGCTCTCAGGTGCCTTGAACCAGGTTTCTGTCACAGCACATACATCAATGTTCTCCATATTGAGAAGGGCCTAGAGTGCGTGCATCTTGAGATTGAGACTTCTGGCATTGAGCAGCATTACCCTTAGTTTTTTTCCTTTTTGGCGTTCTAGGGTGGTAGGTTTAGAATTTGAGCCTTGCCTAAAAAAGGCACTATGGGGGTGGCAAGAGCCTTTGCCAATATCCGGAAGCCCAGGGGTGACAGGTGCAAGCCGTCCCTTGCGAAGCAGCGTGGCATGTCCAGCATGTCATCCCAGGCAGACAGACATTGGATCCCCTTTGAATGACACCAGAATTTAAGCCAATTATTAAAGCTGATCATCTTATCACTGTATTGTGGCATCATTCTAGGTGAAGGTAGGATACTGCTCAAGGTCAGGGTCATACCTGCCTGGGCTACATAATCAGAGAGCTCCTCGATGTCCCTTTTCATGTAGTCCAAGGAGGTTTTTGATGTCAGCCAAAAATGCTCTTCACAGCATTCGCAATGTGCCCAGTAATGACTCCTTCTGCAATTCTTATGGGGTTACATGTATTGGTAACATATCTAAATACAATTGGTAGATTCTTTTTTATAAGACCCCATTGCTCCAACTCCTATTGGAACTGTCTGGGTATCTTTCTTCAATATTCTCTCATTTCTGCCTGCAGATCCTGATATTATATGACTTTGTATCTCTCTGTATGCAAGACACTGTAGTCACTGGGTGTGGTGATTTCAGTGATCAATGCTACTTTTGTCTTCTTTTCACGGACAACTATATCCGGATTTCTAACATCTATCTTTTGAACTGTTGGTAATGGCTGATTTCATGTGATGTAGATTTCATCATTTTCTATGATGCTTTGTGGATCATGTTTCCAGTGTTTTTCACCCATTTCAATACCATAATATTTGCGCAATCCCTAGTGCAACAGTCTTACCACATTATTATGCCTTTCAGTATATATTCTGCCATTAGTATGTCACAACCAGCAATGAGGTATGCGACTGTTTCCAATTCAGTTTTACACCACCTACATTTGTCTGTTTCTCTCACATGTTCAATGGACTTTGTAAACCAATATGTACGTAGCCCACTATCTTGTGCCACCAATATTAACCTTTCATTTCTTAGTTTGAATTTGCCTCTCCTTAACCATTCCTGCATTCATTCCTGATCAATATGAGGTTCTTCCAGAAGTTTTCTATACTTGCAACAATATTTATGCATTTTCCCCATTTCTTGCATTCTCATCTGGTCCTCTAACTTATATTTTTCATTTTTTGACAAATTCAGTTGCTGCCTGATTTTTATCTACTTCTGGTTTGATTTCCATTCCTGCTTAATATATTTTATTTATTTAACGGTTGTTTCCTGGGAAAGTGTGACTTGGAACTAAGACAATTTTCAGTGGAGGGCCATTGAGAAACACTCCAGATACATGTCTTTGTAACTCGGGAGGAAACCAGAGCACCCAGATGAAACCCACATGAATGCAGGGAGGACATGCAGACTCT
Organism: Protopterus annectens; assembly: GCF_019279795.1. Taxonomy (NCBI): domain Eukaryota; kingdom Metazoa; phylum Chordata; order Ceratodontiformes; family Protopteridae; genus Protopterus; species Protopterus annectens. Next base: position 31,074,541 of record NC_056733.1, on the reverse strand, counting down.
GTTCAGTAGGCACCCCAGCTGAGATTCGAACCAGAGAACTTTATGCTGAGAGGTGACAATGCTACCACTGCACCACTGCACTGTTGATGCCAATATGCTTATGCTAGATTAAACAGAGAAGTCATCTTAGATTTATTCTTCTGATGTTTTAAAACTTTCACTACGTTTGGGTCTTGTGAGGTCAGCAGAAATGTGTGCAGCCGCACAATTGCAGATCTATAGTTGTAATCAAGTTCAAGTAGGCCCATCCCACCTTCAGAACAGGGAATATATAATTTTGGTATGCAATGATTTTTATAAATTATTTGGTGAGCATGAAGCATCCTTCTTGTTTTCCTGTCTAATCTATCCAACACATTTTGGGGCCAGGGAATCACTCCAATACTGTAAGTTAGGACAGGAAGAGCAAATTGGTTTATAGCTTGGATTTTGTTCCTAGATGTCAATGCTGTTTTCAGGATTAATTTTATTCTTCTAAAGTATTCCTTACTAAGTTTTATTTGCATTTGTTCATGTTTTATTATTACATATTACATATTTATTATGTTTTATTATTCCCAAATATTTATACACTCCATCTTGCTCAAGTTCTTTTACAGTATATCACATTATTGTCCCAAGCTGATGTTTTCTTTGTGCTGCAGTTTTCCTGCTTTAAAGGTTACATTTGCCCATTTATCAAGACCAAATGACATTCTTATGTCATCTGAAAAAGTTTTGCTAACTTGCAGTTGTTGTTTTAGTTCCTCATCTGATAAAGTATACAGTTATAAATCATCAACAAAGACAAGATGAGAAGTCTTTATACATTGTTGTTTTCTAGGACCCAAATTAAGCTGTTAAGTAGACAGCTTAATGGGTTAAGGGCAAGGCAGAAAAGCAATGGTGACAAAGAGTCACCCTGGAATATCCCCCTTTGAATTTTTATCCTTGGGATAATAATCTGTCCTTTATCATGGCTTAATTGCAAAGTGGTCTGCCACTGTTTCATGGTCACTGTAATGTAATTGATCAGTGTAGTGTGTATCTTATATATTTTTAGGCACTTTTTTATCCACGAATGTGGGATACTATCAAATGCTTTTTTGTAGTCAGTCCATACCATACCTAGATTCTTCACCTTTTTACAGTTCTCCACTATGACTTTATTTAACAAGTGATCCTTTGTTCCATATGATGTTTTTTTATTGCCCTTTTGTTTTATTGACATAATTGAGTTTTCTTCTAGATGACTATAAACTCTGTCGGCATCAATTCTAGTGTATAGTTTATACGTTGTCAGAAGGCAAATCATTGGTCTATAATTTTAGGGTAGCTTGCAGGTTCACTCTTAAGTAGGAGCATTGTTTTCCCTGTTGTTAGCCAGATTGGTGTCTGTTTGGGGTGTGCATATAAATAGTTCTTACTCATGGCTAAATCTTCATGCAAAGATGTTAATGCTTTTAACCAAAAGTTAGGTACTGCATCTGGACCTGAGGGTTTCCAGTTAGAGGCTTTTCTTAACATTGTTTTAATCTCTCTGGCTGTTACTTCATACCATTTCTTATCCTGCACCTTTAAACTTCTTATTCCTTCTTTTACTTCTTCTATCCATTTAGCATCTTTGTTGTTTTCCACAGACTCTTCATAAATACGTCTCCAAAATGTATCTATTTCGTCTTTTTTTGGTGGTCTTTCAATTCCTTTTACCTTGTTTCTCAATTCTCTATAAAACTTTATTGGGTCCTCATTAAATTGCTTATGTTACACTTTACCATTATATTTATCTGCATATCTTCTACATTTTTCCACCTGTACTGGGATTTTTAGTTTGTTATTGGCAATAATGCATGACAGATTCTGATCTGTTCTAATACTGTATATTGCCTTTATCACCTCCATCTTTCTAAGTATTTTTGTTTATCTGTTCCCTCTTCTATACTCCTTCAACTTCTTGTCACAATTGCTTTATAGTTTTCTCTATTCGATACTTCCATGATGGCATTCGATTTCTCACCTTCCTTCACCTCACTACCCCGTGTTCTTGTGGCAGAACTTTATCAGTTATCAATTTAGCTGCACAGTAATATATCCTGTTTACTTCTATTATATCGCATGGATCCCTATGAACAGTCCTAATTACTGTGTTCATTTGTTTTGTGAAACTTCTGACTTTTGGGGTTTTATTGAACTTCTGCAGTCAATTTCTTTCATTGATCTTAATATGTCTATCCATCTCTACCAAATCAAGCAACTCTTTTCTTAGCACATTTTCGTCTAAACTGAGGACGCATTTTTTGTTTTCCATTTCCTGCAGGCATTATATAGAAAGTTCTATAGCATCTTCCTGTGGCACATTCTCTTCAATTTCATCCTGTGACATCTGCTGCTTTGTCATATGGGAACTCAGTGGCCTATCACTCCTCAGCATTAACTGTGTCAGAGTTTCCACAGTTTCCTGTTCCTTCTCTTGCTGTCCAGCTTTAAGTGAATGTTTATACTGGTTTCTTGTGGAAGGCTCCAAAATATCTACATATGGCATCTGACCTATTGCTTCTCATTTCACTGGTTTCCCCTTAATTTGGATGTTCATTGCTCTATCCTGTTGTGGTGTTTTCTGAATTAGATTTTCTGCACTGAATACTTCACTCTGCAGGTACTCTATAACCTCAGTTTCTATTTCGTCCATTACTAATCTCCTTTCCTACTTTTCCTCTTTGCCTTTTTTTTTGTATTACAAAGTTTTCCATGTCCAGATTCCTTTGCCTGTTATTCTCTTCATATAACTTTGCTGCTGCACGGATTGATTTGTTTTGGTGGGTGAGTTTCTCAATAATGCTTGAATGGGGAATTGTGTCAAAGGCCTTGGCTAAGTAAAGATAGGCTGCATGTACTGTTTTGCCTTTATCCAGGGCTTTGGTGACATTTTTGAAGAAGTCCACCACGTTTAATAAGCATGATCTATCCTTAACAAAGCCAAATTGGGTTGGTTCAAGAGTTTGAAGGTCACCTATGTCTTTGTTGATAAGGCCCATGATGATTCTCTCCATGGCCTTTCTAGATAAGGCTGGTTAGGCTTATGGGTCTATAGTTCCCAGGGTCAGTTGATGGACCCCCTTTGTGCAAGGGAATTACTGTTGTTGTCTTCCACTCTGCTGGGACAAAGACAGTACTTAGACTGTGGTTGAAGAGGGTGCCAAGTGGCTCTGCTAGGTCCTGTTTTAGACCATTTAGTAGGCAGCCTGGGATGTTATCTGGTCCCATATAGGCTGTGTTTTTGGCGATGGAGAATGCAGTTATCACCTGCTCTTTGGAGATCAGATACTGGGTAGAGGAGTGCTGACAGGTATGCTTTTGGATATGTCTGATGGGGACAGGGGGGTGAAGTTTGCACCAAATCTGTCTGTTAGCAGGTTGGCAATGTCCTCAGGGTAAGTATGAGTTGTACCATCCACTACTAGTTTGGCAGAAATCTGGGAATTACCTTTTAGATTTCTGTTGTAGCTAACGAATGCCTTATGATTATCCTTAGCTAGGGATGCTAGTTTTTCTTTGTAATTGGCTTTAGAGGATTTTATAACATATATAATTTGCTTGTTCAAGCTGTGGAGGGTGTCCTTCCTCTGCAGTCAGTTCCCTCTTGTTCTTAGACATTAGTTTCTTCCTCTTGATGTATAACCTATTTATGCTTCATGTCTACCAGAGTGGCTTGTTTTTTGTGAGGACCTTGTTTTGATCCATTCAGGTACAGCTGAGTCTATACATTTGTATAAGTGTTTATACTGGGCATTTGTGTACACTTGTGTATAGGTGTCATTGCTGACAGTGGTAGCAGGGGGAATGAGGCTATAGTTTGCTTTGGAGAAATTTGTCATCCTTTTTGCTGAGCAGGGGGATCAGGTATGATCATTACTTTGAATGAGACTGATTTATGATCAGACCTTTCCCGGGAGGGAAACACACAGGGGATAGTGCAGAGACCCCCTATGTTGGTGAATATTAATTCTAGGACATTCTAGCCCCTTGTATGGGTGCAGACTATCTGTTCCAGAGCATTTGTATTAACAAAGTCCAGGAACCTTAGGGTGAGCATGTTTGTGCTCATATATGACTCCCAGTCATTGGAAGGATAGTTGAAATCACCCATGACCAAGGTGTTTGGCTGTATAGTGAGTGACTCAAGTAGGTCCAGATAGGTAGAATGGTTCTCATGGCTCATGTTGCGGGACCTGTAGCTAACAATGATATGGACTGGGATTTTACCTACAGTTAGTTGGACTTGGAGTAGCTCTAGGGAGTCCACTTGCCAACCTGGTTTTCCTGTTCTGGGATGTACCTGGCCCTGACACTAGACAATACCTTTAACCTGATGAACTACTTCCATTGTCTGTTAGTCTTGTAGTCTGTGTGTCATATCATATGGGTTGCTGTTTCAGGAACAGTAATTGAACTGGTAATGTTATGCTACGAATTAACAGAAAGTCACCAGGAAGATTGCAAGAAATGAGGTATAACTAAGGAATCATTCACTCCAGCAGTGCTGAATTACTGAGCTTTTGCATTTAGTGCCATCAGATTTATAGATTCATATACTAGGTTAACTGCCCTTGTGGGGCATTTTAAGCCTAGCCAACTATCCCATTTAAGAATCAAATCCTGTAACTTGCGTCAGTAAGGTAAACATCTTAGCCATTATGCCAGCCTTCTAGTTTTCCTGTCTTAAGTCTTGTACATGTTATCTAAATTCAGTTTACCCTGAAACTTGTTTTCTCCCTAGGGTTTTGATTTAGGAGGAGATATAATTATGTATGCAGCTACATGCACTAGTACTCATTTTTGTTGTAAGTCTAATGCTTCTAAGTGAAACAACAAAATTATGGTAATTACAGGTATTTCATTTTTGCAGAGGTAAAACATCAGATTTATTTTCCTTGAGGCAGCCATAATCCCCCTCTCATCACAAAGTAGTTGGCTATTAGAGTGATCCATATACTGGGCATAGTGATAGCTGAAATATTTGAGACACCATTTTTGCTGTACAGCTGCTTATCTGGAAAGTACCTTACTATTTTTCTGCCAATCAGAGTCTGAGAGTGCTTCAAAGATAAGCACTCAGTGATAACATTCAAGTTCATTTTCCCTATCGAGCATTCTATAAAGGAAAATCATGAATCTGCCTTGTGTGCAATTAATTTGGAATAGGTCAGCTGGGCCAATGGATATACTTTTGGGGAGAACGGCCCATTATTCAAGAATTAAACAGTAGTTCTTCAGTGAAAACAACCTGCATACAGCCTACTTTTGTTAATTCTGATTTTTTTGCCCTTCATTTGAAAATCTGGTATCTTTTCATTCACTGCCCTAGCTCACACCATTTACCACACAGTATATTAGTCTGTCACTTTCTTGTGGTACTGGCAGAGTCTTTGTGTCATTCTTTGTGAGGGTGGAGTATGTTTTCATGTTCCATCACTCAGGTCACTATGCCTGTTTTACTCCACCAGTCCTGTCCCACTCCATGCAATGAGTTAAGTGGGGTCTCAGTCATATAGTTGCTTGTAAACCCTTTCCAGTAGATAGCCTTCATGTACTACACCCTCTTAGCCAGCTCAACAGTTTGTAGTCCCAGTAGCAATCATTAGAAGGTGGCACATCTTACCTTAGAGCACTGCATTCCCTAGTTAATGCACAACAGGAAGACAAAAGGGTTTTACCTTCTCAGGTTTATGCTTTCCAGCTAATTCCTTTGCACCTGGATTGCTAGTCAAATCCATGTCAGTAATACAATACTCACACCCTGCCCAATGCCAATATACTAGCCACTAGCCACAGACTACATCTAATGCTGTACTTTGCAGGCAGCCCTTTTTGTCACAGGAGGACATAAGAAAAATATGAATTACTGTAACTTTTGCTCAAATGGCATGTTTTTCCTTAGTAAGCTTCAAACTAAGAACCTAATTGTTAATGTCAAACTAATCTCCCTGCCTTTTTAAGACCATATGAATAAATATGGCCCTATTAGTGGCCAGAGAAAAGCTAACTGTGTCAGGAGAATATGAACAGAAATTTAGGATACTGATTCATAAGGCAAATTAGAGGACAACTCCTATCCCAGGTTTGGGCGTTAACCCTTTTCACTACTCTTTGGTCTCTCTTCTGAAGCTTGTTAGTAATAAACAGGTTTCTGGAGTGATAACCTTGTAAACAACAGCACTTTGCAATAAAGAGCAAGCACATTTTTGTCATATGTTCCAAGAGACTGCATTTGTGGCAGAGATTAGACACCTCTTTAGTAATCCTGAACATGGTAGACAAAGAAACTCCATTTTTCTCTTGCTGTGATAGCATGAGCCCTGCTGCTCTAGGAAATGGAGCAGTTTGACCATCTCCGTCTCTGGGAATGGATTCATTGGCTTCTTGGATGCTTGCACTGCTGGAGGCAAAAACACCATTGCTGAACCAGAATGACACAGGCGATCATGAAGAAAGCAGAATGCTGCAAAATGTTCCAGCTGAGAGACAGCAATACATGATAGTATTAGAAAATGAAAGAAAAAATATAATGATATCAGCCTTCATAACTGTGTGCAGACATGGAAGAGCGTGGCACAAATGGTTATTGTGCCCAGACTAGAGAACATTTCTTTATGTGAGAAGTGAAAAATATCTGTCACATTACATTGTTTGGAGTGCCCCTCAACACACATATGCAAACACACTTTTTAAAGATGCATTACCTAAAATGGGTTGTTTCTCAAAATACCTGCATACCTTTTTAACTAACCATTGCTAAATACTACCTTTAGTGTACTTCATTATACAGAAGCACTATAAACAGCAAATGGACTTTTTATTTACTAAACAGAGAAAAGTTATATTAATGCATTTTCTAAGCAATGACAGGAGTGAGCCAATGGCAAATCTTAATAAACTGATGAATGAAATACTGATTATATCTGAATGATGCTTAACCAGCAAATAACCATTCAATAATGAACATGCTTGTCAGAGCAAGAGAGAGAAATAAATTACATGAATGCTTTATGTCAGCCATCTTGTGCTGACAATAGAGCTGGAAGGTAAAGTGTAAGAATAGTGAAGTGAAACAGGGATAGCAAGTATGTGTGGCAATCTTGTGCATCAGCAAACAGTCAAATAAGAGAAATATTTATATAGTTCCAAATTGTATGCTTTTCAGTTAACATAAGTCATGCTTGTGTGTGTGTGTGTGTGTGTGTGTGTGTGTGTGTGTGTGTGTGTGTGTGTGTGTATGTGTGTGTGTGAGACTATGTGAGACTGTGTGTGTATACACACACACACACACACACACACACACACACACACACACACACACACACACACACACACACACCTGCCCTCTTAGGTCAGACAAACCATTTCTGTACAGATTTTCCAAATAACTTAAGTACAACACAACACAGAAGAAAAAAACAATGAGTGAGACACAATGCAATCAAAGGAATCACTGTCTCCTCACATTTATATGAGTGGTAGAAGAATATATCAATAACAATATGAGTAAAGTAACTACTTTTGTTTAGCTGCATTTCACACACTTTCTTCTCTGTTTATTCTGTCCCACTTTATCTACCCACAGGGACAGATTAAGCATACCTTGGGTCCTGGCCTGTTTTCAATACACGAGTCTCCCTCACACCAAACTTTTTTTTAGTTTAATTATCTATTATTTGTTAACCAGATAAGTAACCCAGCCCAAGCACCCTTTTCAGCCATGACCTGGGCAATAAACGTATAGACAAAGTTACCAAATGTGCATTAATTTGTCAGTGATATAATGGATGACATTCATTTCTTAATAATACTGTGATATTTGTAACATTGCATAAATTCTTTTATAATAGAACACACAATTAAAGAGACAGTCAGGTCTGAAACCAGAGAGAAATTACAAAAAGAAGTTCAAAAGAATTAACTGTCATAAAGAACACAAAACTAGTGTGAAATTTATTTGTTTGCAGCTTTGAGTCAGTATAAATGCAAAAAAAAAAATCATGCTGGAATGTGAGTACTTTTCAGATATCCATACAGTTAGTAGTATGAAAACATAATAAATTTGTAAGAAATATCATTTATAATGCAAGTGCTCTTTTGAATTCACCTTCATGAGGCTCCTTTTCAGTTGGTAGAGGTGAAATTCTCTGAGCTTCAGTTGTCTGCAGGAAAAAACACTGAGAGATAGAATGTTGAACACTGTTCTCCATAGGAAATCATTGTCAGAGTGAGTTTTAAGTGTGCAGTGGCAATAATTCACTTCTTTTGGGAGATCTTTTCATTCTTTCATTTAGTTGGTGTGACAGTGGAGTTGGTATCTATACATTAATGGGGAGAGGTGCAGGGTGGCTTGTCCCCTTGTAAAACAGCAATTAAAGTTAACTGCTTTGCCTTTCGGTGTGTTTGGCAATCGTCAGCTTTGTGAAAGTTGATGATTCATAGTAGAGCTCTTTCCTGATTATATTTTAAACATCCAGCTACTTAATACTTTTAAGTTACAGTTAGCACTTAATAAAATAACTATTTTACATTTTCAGTTTGATAAAGCAAAAACTATATTTCTCTTGTTTTTTTTTTCCTCTTTTCAAGTTTGCCATATTCTTCATAAATCACACTTCTGTAATGTCTGCTGTCTACTATCCAGCTTGTCATCTAGTCCAGTTTTACTTTCTTCCGCTACCCCGTATTTTCAAAATAGATTTGTGTTACAAAATTGACTTACCAAAATGTCAAATATCACATCATCGAAATCAGGACATCTAAGCTTCGCTGTATTGGATGGACAGACCATTAACTACTCACAACATAGACTACATATTGCTGAGCAAGCCACCCTATAACCCCATGTTGGGGGCTGTGTCCACCACACCCCTGCCCATTATATATATTAAACCTGAGATCATACTAGTGCTGAAAAAGGACAAAATCCCAATCCCTGCTCGCACAAACTGCCATTGTTTGATGTTGTGAGTAGTTCATGTTTTGGCCATTCAAGACAGTGCAGCTTTGGAGTTTCACTCCTGGCAATATGAACATCGACTATTTGGTCAGTTGATATTCTGAAGTAGAACCTTTTAAAATCTGTCTCCTAACAAATATTCACCTGCATTTTTTTTCTGTACTACCTATATCTTTATCTTATTGTATGTAATGAACTTATGCAGCCTTTACTTACAGCAGCACCTCAAATCAGTTATTACTATTAGACATTTTCAACACACATACACACACACACACACACACACACACACACACACACACACACACACACACACACACACATGTGCACCCACACATAATCACACACACGCATGCACACACACACACCCACACACACACACACACACACACACACACACACACACACACACACACACACACACACACACACACACACACACACACACACACATGCACACATGTGCACCCACACATAATCACACACTCACATGCACACACATGCGCACACACACACACACACACACACACACACACACACACACACACACACACACACACACACACACACTGGCACACATGCATGTGTACACAGGCATGGACACAAAATATTTGTCAGAAGTACTCTTAGAAGTCTTGATTTAGGAATTCAGATCTAAAGGAGTTGTTAGTTTATATCACATGCAATGTTCATAGCTTACTTGTTAGTGTATAGCCATGCAACACTGACAAAGGAATCATTCAAAGTATTTTGGAATGAAATGTGCATTGTAGCGCAACATTTTATTCCAGAGAGAGAAAGAAAGAAAGGCAGAGAAAGAGAGAGAGAGAGAGAGAGAGAGAGAGAGAGATGCTACTTTTTATAGTGTATTATAGAAAATTAGACTTCTTAGCAATCACATTCCTAGGACTGATATCTTGAGGTTATAGTCTAGGCTCCATACATCTTAATTTTCCTGATTTTGCCTTGTATTTTTGATTTGTCCCTGTGAAAAATATTTGATTTTCTTCTAAATCACTGAGGTTTATAGTCAGTCATTAATGCCAGATAGCCATGTTTCATGCCTCATATGGTTTAAAATAATAGCTGATACAAAACAAACAAAGAAAAAAATTGCTCTGTGAAATTTGTAAGTGAATTAGTGCAATATTTAAAATTTCCCCTGATTTCTGGCCTCTGTTCCCCACTAGTTTTGACTTTGTGCAGAAATATTGAGCAAAGAAGCTGAGAGAGAGTTATGCCCAGCTCCCTTTAAAATGTACATGGTCTTTTAAATTGCAATAGTATCTGAAATGCCGAAGGCAACTGGAACAAGGGCTTTTTTTCTGATATACTCTTCAGCCCTTGGCAATATCCACTACATAACCAAAAAGGCATATGGAAAACTCTAAAAGGTCCACAAAAAAAAAAAAAAGAATCTAATTATATGCAGTTTGCAGCCATGACCTGAATATTTCACATCACATTGTTACAGTGGGGTGCTGTGTATGTGCATATGTAGATTGTAGTCAAGTACAGAGAAATGCTTGAGGAGGCATTTAAATGCCATTTATTTTATTTAAACATCACAATAACTGTTTATAATGGAAGTGATTGTTACAGTCTGCACACAGGCTATGTAAAGTGAGTTAGCGGTGCACCAAATGTAACAATGCTAAATAATACCATTATGTTTATGCAGTGCAGTATACTGGGTGGTCAGCTATGGGCTGTTGGTGGCCAACCAAATCACCAATATTACAATCAGTCTCTGTCTCTGCAGTACCCTAGACTTTCTAACTTACTATGCATGTGTCAGGTTTCAAATATAAGATCCATTTATATGATGCTTTTTCTTGAGACTTTTACTTTGTTATCTGCTGGCTGATGATATAGTACTCTCTGCCTTACTTACCTGTGTTATACTTTGTACACATGTCTAGACTGAATTGAGTCTTCAGTGAATCAGTCCTTTGCCTTGCTTATCAAGCATTAAATAAATGGGCAAGTTAGCAGCAGCCTTTTTGTGAATACTGTTTTTCATGAACTGTTATACCCTTTTAAATATGCACTCACACACACTAATGTATCTACACACTGACCTACAGCTGTAACATGGTAACCTCTGTTCGGTAAAAGCTAGTCAAAGTTTTAACCCAGCAGCTGTTCTTTCCTAATGTTATTATTTTGCACTCATTTTGTTATCTATCTTTTGTTAACAAGGTAGGTGGACTGACTAAGATACACCATTTTAGCTACAAGACACATGTGCATACACACACACACGCACACACGCACACACACACACACACACACACACACACACACACACACACACACACACACACACACACGAGTATCACTTTTGACCAGTGTCTTAGTTTAACAAGTTTGCTAAAGATATGTTTTACACTAGAAAATTGTTAAGACTTAGTAAATATGCACAGGCTTTCAATGACAGCACAATATGTGGTCAAAGGTTCAAGAGTGTGATTATACCAAAGGTTTCATCACCACTAAAAAACTTCCTGAATGGGATGGAAGAAGTAAATGAGTGAAGGATGCATGTGGACAGCACTGTACAAAATGAGTGAACCATGGAGATACAAGAGCTGAGCCTGCAAAAACATCAGGGGATAGGGCACAGTAGGAAGGTGCTGGGGTAAAGGTATAATTGTCTATGAGTGGGCCTCTATCTGTCAGATGAGGATGGAGGTGGTCCGGAGGTAGCTCCACACAATGAAGGGATAATGCAGGCAGAATGCATCCTAGTGGGCATTTGCAAGTGGTAGCAAGCACTCAAACTGTGTTAACATCACTGAATACTATATAGCCCCACAAGGTTAGTGACTACTTTTCAGGGAGACCCAAGGAAGTATTTCTACTACCAAGAGAAATTTGCCAGGACATAAGGGGACTGCCCCTACCCTCTTTGATAGGTGTCATATGATCTTTTGCAACCACCAGAGTTACCACCAACCCAAGCAGATGGGACCTTGGTTTAACATCTCATTTGAAGGATGAGGCACTCAGTATTGCATCAACCCCCTTAAGCTGCACAGCAGAGAGAGCAATCTAGTCTACTGGAATGGGAATAGAGCCCATAGCATTCTGGTTTTCCAGAAATCTGGACAAAGCTATAAATAATCGAGGGACAAAGGCCCAAAAATAGTGACAATTCTGAAATATTGCTCTTACAAATTTAGAAAGTTGATAGAATAACAAGTTTTGCATTAGCATGAATTTTCTGAAGTTTATGAAATCTGAATCTCAAAATGTCTGTCATTATTTTATGACTTCAGTCCTCAAAGATTTGGCAATGATTGCCAGCAAACCATAATTTTAAGAGTTAAAGACCAAAAATATGAGCAAAAAGTTATACAGTTGAGAGGTATGGCATCCATAATGAATGAGGGATAAAAGATATTATAGGCAGTCAAGGTGAATATGTATGAGAGAAGGTATGCATGTGATCTAATCAAATACAAAGATGTTTATCTATTTTACTATTTCATTGTTAGTGTTTTTAGATTTTGGCTATAGCTCAATCAAAACAATTATTAACAATGATAACAAAGTCTAATAACTCTGCAGAAAACTCACTATATTTCCATTATGTATCTAATCTCTAGAACACTGTCTTAACTTGAAACTTTTCCACCTTCAAGCCCTTATTAAAATAACATCTAAACCAAACTTGGACGTGTACATGGTCCTCAACTGGTTAACTCCATTTTCCTTTGTCAGCTCATACCCCCAATCCCTTTATAACTCTAGTTCCTTCTACATGGCAAACCTTTCTATCATTCCTCCTCGATTACTTTCCTATCTTAATCCCCCATACATTTCAGTTTCTATTTTTCTTTTTGTCCTTACTTTTTCCATCTCCTTCAAATGCTTTCCACCCCTCTGTTATAGCCAGTATTTTGTCATCATGTACCCTAGTATTCTTATCCTCGCTATCCGTGACTCATCAGTTATACAATGCCCCTCTCTCTCTTCTAGCTTTAACTACTATCTACCTGCAGACTCATGTTTCATACTCCTTACCTTCATTTTATTTATTCCTAACATCTATATTATAACCTTCCTTAGCCATGTCATATCTAATATCTGCCTGTCATATATATTGCACATGAACTGTGTGCATGCTGAATGTTTTATAAATAGAATGTAATATCATTTTTTAGTGTGTGTGTGTGTGTGTGTGTGTGTGTGTGTGTGTGTGTGTGTGTGTGTGTGTGTGTGTGTGATACTGAAGTTTGACATTTATTATAAATAGCATTGCTTTGGTTATTGATAAATTAATGCCCATATTATCAGTGTTAAAACATTCCATGGGTTTGTGGAGATTTTGACAAACACGTGATAAAAAGAGCGAGGAGTGAATTAGTGTTATTCTGTCTACAGCACAGTATTCAGGTTAGGCAAGTGTGTTGATATAAAATGAAAGAGATTAACAGTAATAGCCTTAGATCTAATGCCCAGGGATCTCCACATGGGGATAGGATAGATGAGAAGAGATCAAGAGCAACACTGACTTGAGTAAATTATATTTGAAAGATAGCCAAAATTAACCAAGACATGTTGCAATATCATGGATGTGTTTGGAAAGATAAGTGAAAATAAGAAGGTGAGAAGTGAAATCATAACATTTTTTTATCCAGAGGTATGTCCCTATTGAGCTTCCAAGGTAAGCATTCCTGTAAATCTGATTTGTAAGGGAAGTGTATGCAAAGTGCTAGTTTGTGCGTGGGGGAGAAGCTCTGCTAAGAAAAGGTGAACAACATAGAAGCCAGTGTACGTTGTAGCTTGCATATCATATTATTCTGTCGGAGCAAAAGGCAGGGTCAGTGAAGGTTGTACAGCACTGTAGACTGTGGACCCCGCAGTGTAACAACACAACTACAATGGCGGAATTTTCAAGTAATTACAAAAAAAGTGGAACTAGGAAGGTTATATTTATATGGAGACATGAAAAGCAGAGGTTCAGAAACAGAACCAAAGTTTTTTTCTAAGATCCAGAAACCTAACAAATTTTCTAAAGTAGGATTCCTGTAATTCTTGTGTGAAATGGGTGAGAACATAACCAAATGATTAGACCACACAGCAAATCAGGCTGTGTCTAATGTAGTGTTTTGCTACAATATAGCAATGGTTATATGGTGTAACATGTGCTGGGTGCAGAGGGTTGAATCAAAGGAGGGGTGCACAGTACAAAAGGCTTTGCACTCTTCTGTGTGATAGTGCAACTGACATTGTGTTGAGAGTTCATTAATTACAGAGTGGCACTATCATATTTATATTTGCAGAGGTCACCGAAAATTGTGTGGAGGGGGAAATATAAGTTGAAGGACTTTCTAAGATTCCAAAATGCATCTTCAGTGAACTCCTTATGGCCAACATTACCATATATATAGATATATAATATATATATATATATATATATATATATATATATATATATATATATATATATATTGAGTACAAGTTCGACAGTAATGATGTCTTAGCCATGACAGAATGCACAGACTGTTATTTTTAGCAATTTTCTTCCTGGTGTCTGCTGATAATGTTTAATTCTTGCCCAGTTAGACTATCCTGGTCAACATTTATGCATACAAATAAATAAACTGTTGTGTATTTGTTTGAATATGTGCAGTTGGAATCATATGCTTCTTCTATCCCACTTATCAGATGTATTTCGAACGGTAGGGTGGTACTGACAAATGTGTGATTCATGAATAGATTAACATATGTAAGTATGTCATTGGTGCAATGCATAATAAAATCTGGGGTGCATTGCGTAGGATCCCAGTGCACCAGTTATTTTAGTGGTACCTCAAGTACAGATCACAGCATGTGATGCTAGGGAGAGACATGATAGAGCAGCAGCCCAAGAGAAAGTTCACAGCATGGTAGCAGTGTGTAGTGATGTTTTTGTGTAGGATGAGGAAAGAACACAAAATTCTGATCCATCCATCCATCCTCAACCCCTTTTCCCATTTTTACACATGGGGTTGGGGTGTCACTTCAGCAGTGACAATCATCTCGAGCCAAGGTTTGCACCATAGGGTGGCTAGCCCTGCCATGGTAATTCATCTGTACTACTCACTCACAACCACATTTGCTCCTAGTGGCAATTTAGAGTGTCCAGTCCACCCAATGCATGTCTTTGGAGTATGTGAGGAAACCGGAGCACCCAGAGGAAACCCATGTGACCACAGGGAGGACTTGCAGACTCCACACAGAAGGTGTCCCAGCTGAGAATCGGACCAGAGAACCTCTTGCTGTGAGGTGACAATGCTAACTGCTGCACTAGCGGTGGACAGTAAAACACAAGGAAAGCTCAGATGGGGCATGGCATAGTGGAAATGGGGGAGATGTTGATAAGTCAACACTGAGTAGAAGAATGTGTGCTCTGCAATTAGTCAATAATTTATACATTGGCTGTAGAGATCATAGTCTAGTAAGGGTACACTGAAGATTGTGTGACATGCCATTTAAGAACATAAAGGACATTAGAAGAGTGTTTACATTAAGGTGAAAGAGAATGCAATGTTGCATTAAGGTATCTGGCAGAATGCCAACTTATTGCTAAGGTAGGGGAAGTGATATACATTGTGACTTAAGACATACATAGATGTGTGTGTGTGTGTGTGTGTGTGTGTGTGTGTGTGTGTGTGTGTGTGTGTGTGTGTGTGTGTTTCTGTCTCTTGGTAGATGTATCCATCCAAGTATCTCAAGCATGGGCATTAATGCCTGCCAATATACCAAAGCAGTTCTTCCAATAATAAGTGTCTAGGCTGTTGTTAAAAATATCTAAACTAATGCTTGGAATGTAATTTGGTAGTCTATTGCAGGCATCATCTGCTTTCTCACAGAACCATTTAGTACACTTCTCATTCCTATAGAATCTTCTACACAGGTTGTCTGATGATTCTCTAGTACTTTTTGATAACCCCAAACATTCCCAGAGGTAGTTGTCTCTAAATGTCCTATATACCTGAATAAGATCTCCTCTTAGATATCTATAAGAGACACTGTACAAGTTCAGATATTTTAGTCTTTCATAATAACTTAAGTTTTCATATCCATGCATGCCCTTAGTATATTTCTACAGTAGTCTTTCCAGTTTACTCATGCTTGTTTTCTTATAAGGTTTCCATATTGTTATTCCATAACCATACTCAAGTTTGGGTATAAAGTAACTAACAAGCAACAACTTTATCATTTCTAATTTCCTAGACTATAATTTTTTTATACAAACTATAGTTCTATAACTATCATTAACCAAGCTAGTCTACCCATATACCTAGGTCCTTGAATGAATCTATGGTTTCAATCACTGTGTGGTGTATTAAATATTCGCCTTTCAATTTATGTCTCCCAAATTTCATATGCTTAGTTTTGTGTATTTATCAGAATATTATTCTCTTGTGCTCAAATGATCAATTTAGTCATGTTCTTTTGCAGCAGTACCCTATCTGCAACACGTAATCAGTTTACCCAATTTCAAGTCATTGGCATACAGACTGTAGAACACCTCAGATGAAAAACTTAGATCTGAAAGATACAATCTAAACAACTATGGGCCTAAGACAGAGCCATGGAAGTACACCCCAACTGTAACCAAGAATTTTACCTGTCCAACTGTTGTATGATACTTGCCATACCCTATTTGTAAACCATGCAGCTATCAATCATATCAAGAGTACATCAATACCTAGTTGTTCTGATTTATTGATCAGTGCTTGGTGTATGACCCTGCCAGATGCTAAAGTTAAATTTATATAAATTACATCACAGCACAATTTTTCATTCATAGCTGTTATTATATTGTTATAGAACATCATGTTACAGGAGGTAATAGATCTATTTTCAACATATGCATGCTGATATATGGTTTCATGTCCCAGCCTTTCCAAGTCTGAAAATAATAAACCAACAAGCTGATGTAGTGTCAGAAGACCATCCAAGGAAAATAGCCAACAATAAAATGTCAATACATATATTTATTCCAAAAAAAATG
Source organism: Protopterus annectens (assembly GCF_019279795.1). Lineage (NCBI taxonomy): Eukaryota > Metazoa > Chordata > Ceratodontiformes > Protopteridae > Protopterus > Protopterus annectens. Next base: position 31,057,556 of record NC_056733.1, on the reverse strand, counting down.
GCGTGCGACTTCTTCAGAACCATAAAAGAAAACATGAATCCACCAATGCTCAAAAACTTAATTAAGACAGGTCATGTTGTAAATTTATTTATTTATGTATTTATTTATTTTATTTTACATTTGTTTACCGGGAAAGTCCAGCTGGACATGTGTCCTTTTTCAGTGTAGGCCCGAGGAGAAAGGCTCTGATGTCATGCAGTACATAGTTTAGTAGAACACAATTTTAAACATTAAATTGATACATAACTTTAAACCATTAACAGTGTATCAGGAATTAAAAAACAGGAACTACAGCAAGAACATTTCATACATCGTGAGGGTTTGTAGTTATATTCATTGCACATAACTTTGAACAGAGACAACAGAAATTGAGAGAGATACAGTTTGACATAAAAATAAGAAAGGAGTTAAGAGAATGAGTTCAAGTTTTGTAGAAGTGGTCTAGTGCAGTAGCACAATGAGGGTTAGAAGAGTGGTTTGGGAGGGATCTATCCTAGAGTGTAACAGGAGCAGAGACAGGATTTAGAAAGGTGAGCTTTTAGAAGTTTTTTAAATTGTTAGATGTGGAAGTGGTCAATAGTGAATTTGCAGACAGTTACAAAGCTTGTAAATATAGTTGGAGAAGAGGGCTTCACCTGCTGAGTTTTTTGCTTTGGTGACTTGGAGAAGAAGTTTATTGCCTGAGGAAAGGGATCTGGAAGCATAGCATGGTTGAATAATGTCTTTGAGGGCTGGGATCTTTTCTGGGTGGTGGAAAATTTTATGAGCTAAGCTTAGTTGATTAAATTGAAGGAGTAGAGGGAGTTCTAGCCAATTGAGCTGATTGGGTGATAGACAGTGATGGGACTTATAGGAAGCATTAGTGGCAAATTTGGAGATTTTATTATAGCAGGTTTCAAACTTGGCAAGGTCAGTTTTACAGAGGTTTGTTAGAACTGGGGATGCATATAGGAGTGTCTATAGAAGGTGTGTTCTAGCAATTGTGATTTTTGCACTGCTTGTTAGAAATTTTTTATTCCTGTAAAGGAGGCCAAGTTTCTTGTGTACATTTTTTGATGGTTTGGTCTATGTAGAGGTCAAATTTCAGGTTATTGTCATTTATAATCCTTAGCAGTTTGGTATAGGGGATAGGAGTGATCATGGTTTTGTTTTTAGAGAAGATGTGGAAGGTTGTGGAAGAATAAGTATTTCTAGTGTGGTAGAAGGGCATACATTTAGTTTTATTGGGATTTAATATAAGTTGGGAGTTTGTTAACCACTTTTCAACAGATAAGAAGGAGTCTTGGGGGAGGGATTGAAAGTCATTGAGGGTAGAAGCAGAGCAGATCAGAGTGGAGTCATCAGTGTATTGAATCACATTGGCATGGGGAGTGGCAGAGTGGAGCTCACTGATAAATAGTGAGAAAAGAAAGGGTCCAAGGATGGAGCCTTGTGGTACCCCTAAGGTGACTGGTAGGAGGGGTGAGAGTGACTGTTACCAAAGTACAGCTTGTTGTCGGTCTGTTAAGTGGCTTTGAAACCAGGCTATAGCTGGATCGTTGAGGTTGTGGGAGGAGAGGACATTAATGAGTTTGTTGTGATTGACCACACTGAAGGCCTTTGACAGGTCTAGGAATATGGCTGGCTCAAACTGGGAGTTATTTCTGTGCTGATTAACTATGTTTGTGAAAGATAGTAGGGCTGTTGTGGTGCTATGTGCAGGATGTCAGGTATGGGATTGGAGACTGATCTTGGAGTGTACTACTCATTCCAGGATTTTAGATAGGGGGAAAGGATGGCAATGGAGTGATAATTCATAAGTTCACAGGAGCTTTCACCTTTGTGCAGAGGCAAAATGTGAGAGATTTTCCAAATAGTGGGAAATATGCTTCTGTTATTGATCTGTTTATAAGTATGGTTATTGGGTGGGAAATAGCTTCTGATGCTATTTGTAGATATTCTGCAGGGAGATTATCAGTAGCTAAAGTGGTTGGTTTTATTAATCAACCCTAATTAAATTCTTTAATAACATCAAAAACTATTATTGTCATAACAACTGAATAATAAATAGTAAGAAAGTATTACATTTAATTTAAAAGACAACACATCATAAAAAAATTATGTTAATAGTAAATTAACCTATGTAAAATAAACCTGTATAGTATTACAAAATTAGTAAATATTAAATTAGTATGCACTTAGATCTTTAACTTAATAATGTAAAATATAAAAGACTTTGTGAAGTGTTATAATTTATCAGCTCTGAGTTTTAGAACTGGTATAATGGAAAGATGTTCGTTTAGACCATGGGGGGGGGGCTGAGGCATTAAGTCCCAGTTGCCAAATAAGTTCTCTGAATTCAATTTTTGTTTCCCAAGACTCTCCCCCTATTTGGGGGGACTCCCCCCCAGTCCTGTCACATAAGGATGAGAGATGGACTATAAATCTAAAGAGTTCCATACTGTGAGATGAAGGCAATTCTTTTTTTTTGAAAACAGCTTTATTGAGTTTTATGTTTAAACAGATTAAACATATGATTATAACATAAGTTTAACCTTTGATTAAATACACATGAACAGTTAACACAACAAAACTAAAGTATTTACAAAAACATAGAGCATCATTAAGGTTTCATGTTGTAATACATTCTTTTTTTAATAATTCCTGTAGACTAACCCACATATTGTATGGGTATGTTTTCCTAAATGATCTTGACTTAATTGTCCAAAATTCCATGTGACATACTTCTGTAATAGTATTTTTAAATTAATTGAATGTTGGTGGAGTATCTGATATCCGATTTCTGGTTATGATTTTTCTAGCCACAGTAAGAATTGACCACAACAAGGGGAGTCTAACTTTTTTAATACAGAGATGAATAGATGTGTTAAAGAGGATCATAGATTTGGTTATATTAAAATTCTCAGTAAACATAGCTTGCAAAAACTCATTTGTCTTTTCCCAATAGCATTTTAATTCCTTGCGGTCATAAAACATGTGTGCCGAATTGGCATTTCTTTCAATTTTACATCTTTTACATAAAACTTCTTTATTAGCAATCTCCCTCATAGTGAGGGGTGTATAAAGAGCCCTGCACACAAATTTCCATGTATACAGCTTCCACCTGAGTGAGGATATTGTTCTACTAGATGATTCAAGAATTTTTTTATCTTGTTTGGCAGGTGATTAATCATTAATAGAGGTATAGTAATTCCATAAAAATTCAGAGCTACTATATGTATTTAATTATGTAATTATTTTATATAGTTGTAATAACTTGCCTATAGATATGGATTTGTATTGTATATTCATAATGAGATAATTTACCAACAAAGGAACATATTCTTTATTAGTGGGAGGCATTAAATCAAGCTTATTTAAAAGGAAATGTCTATATGCTTGTAGTTCTAACCATAGTTTTTTTTCTAATTTGAACTCTTGAATTAAGTTATCTGTTGATTTGATTTCATTATTTAACATCAACTGGAACCAATATATCAGGCTCTTTTCTTTGAATAGTGATATTTTAATAGTGTTAAAAGATGAAACAATTCCTTGTGTATAAGCTATAGGGCATAAGAGAAAGAACCATTCTTTGTATATTGCAATTTTATTTATAAAGATTCTGAAATTAGTTAAAAGATTTTAAATATAGCTAGTCCAAAATACACATAGGTGTAGTATGTGTTGTAAAGAGATCCGTTGATATCCATACAAAGGTGTTGTTTACAGTATTAATTTTATACAATTGAGGACTAATAAATATGTCTGTGCAAATTGCTTCCCAGTAATTTTTTCACTTAGCTGAATATTTGGGATCTGATAGTAGTATTATAGATTTGGTTATAGAAGACATTGAGTATAAATCTAAATCACAGAAGGCAATACCACCATTCATCCAACTATTTAAATATTTTAATGCAATTCTAGGTTTGTTTGGAGACCATAAAAATCTTAATAGCATTGAATTTAGTTTTTTAACTATTGGTTTTGGGGCAAGTAAAGAAATTGATTGAATAATATATAATATTTTTGGGAAAATTATTATTTTAATTATTGTTAATCTTTCTTCCATTGTAAAAATTTTATTCCATTTAGATATGAGATTGAATATTGTTAAACGAGCTATTATAGTTAATTTGTATTATATTTTTAACATCTTTTGCTAATGTTATCCCTAAATATGTAAACTGGCCTGAATCAGGAATGAATTTAAGATATTCATTTCCAAGTTTATTTTTGTTAAGATAAATAGGAAGTATTTTTTTATTGTTAAAAGTCAGGCCTGCTTTTTTGTGAAAAATGTCCATGGAGTCAAATAGGGCAGACATAGATGATATGTTTCTATTTAATGTAATGAGAACATCATCTGCAAAAAGTTGGATTTTAGATGTGATCTCAGAATTTATGTTGAATCCTTCTATATCTTTGTTCATTCTTATGGTACTAGCCCACAGTTCCATTATTAAAGTAAATAACAAAGGGGAAAGAGGGCAACCTTGTTTGGTTCATTTTAATATTGGGATATTTTGAGATATAGAAGTACCTATTTTGATATATGCCTGGGGGCCCCTGTCTAAATACATTATTAAGTTTATAAAGTTATCATAGAAATTTAAACATTTAAGTAATATAAACAGATAATCCCAATTCACTGAATCAAATGCTGAATTTATATTTAAACTTATTAGAATTAGGTCCTTTTTACTCCTATTTGAATAATCTATTAATGAAACTATTCTTTTAATATTATCAAATGTATTCCTATTTATTATGAAGCCTGTTTGATCATCGTAAATCAGGTTTGGGAGAAGATTCTGCAATCTATCTGCATACATATTCATAAACATTTTGTAATCCACATTCAGTAGAGAGTTCAGTCTATATGAGGAGCATTTTGCCATATCTTTGTTTGGTTTTATTATAGGTTCTTTAAATGTACATTTCCAAGATGGGGAGCATATAGCATCAGTCTGTGTTGTTAAAAAGACATTTTGTAATAATGTAAGAGCTCTTTTGGGCACAATTTTATAAATTTCTGGTATAATTCCATCATTTCCTGGAACTTTATTTAATTGAACTGTATTCATTTGTGTCTGAATGTCCATGCAAGAAATATTATTGTCTATTAATTCCGCTTGTTGCTTATTAAGATATTTTTTGTGTATTCAGTTATAAATTCTTTCATATTATCTTTTGAATCCATAGAGACTACATTTTGATTTACTTTGTGGAAATGTTCCATAAACTCTTCTAATATGTCTTTTACATTATGTACCCTTCTCTTCTTCTTTGTAGAGTATGTTTCTTTAATGTGATTATTTTACTGAGTCTAATAGTTTTATTTTTAAGTCTATTTAAATATTTAGGATTATTGGAAAAAGCAAGAAACTTGTGTTTTTCTAGGCATATCATAATTTTGTGACTAATGATTTATTGTTTAGTGTGTTAATTTTCTCTTTGATGTCACTATTTAAATATTTACCATGTTGTTTAATATTAAGGTTATCTAACTTATTCTGTATTAGATTTAGCTCTGTATCCCAGAATTTTCTTTTGCTGTTATACCAATTGATTATTTTCCCATAAAGATATGTTTTAAAGGTGTTCCAGACATATATCACTGATGTATCAAATTTGGAATTTATTTCTATAAAATTATGTATTTTGTTTATTATAAATTCTTTAAAATCTTCTAATTTAGTAATGTATGCAGGTATTCTCCTAAACTGTACATTTAATGAGGAATTAACATTCAGTTGAAAAGTTATGGAATTATGGTCAGATAATTGGCAAGAGATTATTATAGATTTAATAATATCATTAGTTAGTTGATTAGAAATAAGGACTCTATCTATTTTAGAGTAGGAACTATGTCTATTAGAGCAGAATGAAAAGGGTAATGATTTCGGGTCTGCTTGATTGTTCATATCATTAAGGTAAAACAAATTCAAAAAGTCTTTTAAATGTTTGGCCTGTGATGAAATCTTTCTTTTGTTTTAGTACTAGATTAATTTTCATTCAAGATACAATGAAAGTCCACTCCCATTATATTTCCTTTTGTGAAAAGAATAATTTGATTCAGATGTTGTTTGACATTATCTATTCCTATAGCTAGTATCCAGTAGTTGTTAACCAAGGTAAAGATTTTTTTTATTTATTTCCACTACAACCGTGCACAACATGCCTTTATCATCTTGAAAGGTGTTTATTACTTTAGGAATAGGCAATGATTTGTTCCATAAAATGGCTACATCTCTTTTCTTCTGAGAGTGTTTAGAGCTTGATATAACCATAAACTTATTTGTTTCTAGTTTGGATATGTCCTTTTTCAAAAGATGTTTTCCTGAAGGAAGATTATATTAGATTTGTGCAAATTTAGGTATCTAAATAGGTTTCCTCTTTTACATGGGTTATTTAAATGATTAATTTTAATAGATATACTTCTTAGCAGAGCCATTTTGATTTTTTAAACATTTTTAATGTGCTTCATTTTAGTTTGAGTTCCTTTAGTTATTTTGTTATTCTTGTTAAATTTCCCTTTGTTATGTACTAGTATAAGTATTTTATTTGTGTGAGGGTTTACTTTGAACAAAGTAAATGAGTTACATCTTTGTAAAATTAGAGCATTGTATATAATACAAATAATGGATGTCTTGAAAAGGTGTTTTTTTACAACTAAAAATTATTTGCACAAGTTAACCTTAAATACCAACCCCACACCAAGTTTGGAGTTATAAACTCCTACGTTAAGTAGAATCAGCCACTCAACTTCACCACCCAATAAATAGCAGCAGGGCCTCAACTCCACCCAGTATTTATATTTGGTGGTTACTTCTCAATTAACATTTGTTAATATTTTTTAATTAAACTTATGTGTTAATATCTGACATCAACTTATATACTTATTTTAAAAATAATAGTTGATTAATATGTGCACAAGATTTAAACTTATTAACATCGTTAGTGTTATATTTATCAGATACGAATCTTTCTTTTATAGAATAGTTCATTAAATTTCATTTTTTAACCATTTCCTTTGTACATTTTTGGTTTAGTGTTAAAACCATGAGGAATCAGTATTCACTTTAAACTCATAACTGATATTAGTAGCATAACTTCAAAGTAATATGTATTACTAACTCTGTTCATAAATAGTTCAGTATCAACAACTTTCCTGTATTAATCATATATTAATAACAAATATATAAGTTGACAGTATGATACAATTCAACAAGATTAACAAATACCACAAATAAGTAAACACATTTTGTTTTAGCTTTCTCTCATTGTATTCAATCTATTACTCAATATACATTTTCCTACTTATTGTCTAGTGTCAGACAAGCAATTTAAATATTTTTTTTATTAAATCAATAAATTAACATGCTAGTTAGCCGTATTATCTGACTGACAAAAAATTATGGTTAGCTTTGACACCCTTTTCATCATCTTCAGCATCATGCTATTTGCGTTTGTGCATGTTTATATAAATTCCCATTGTGTCTGAGTGTTTTATTACTGTCAGTAATTGTATTATTACATACTATAGTCACATCTATCAAATGCAATCTATGTATTTGAATAAGACTTGAAAGACACCAGTAATTAAAACCTCTATAACCATCAACTCTGTACTAATTTATTATTTTATTTATTTATTGCTTTGTTGCAACTGGTGCATCATCACCTGACAGGAGATGCAAGATGTTGAATATGAATGTCTAGCATGAACTAGGTATAAGCACTTTGCATCAAATAGAACTATTATTACATTCATTAACTGTATTGTCATATATAGTATATTATATAAAGAAAACAACAAACATTAACAGTTAGCTTACTTCAACAATATCACAAAATGATTCCATTCAAAGGATTAGAACCATATCACCAAAGACATTAAAATAACTAATGATTTAGTAAAATATCAAAAGAAATTTCAACCTGTTTAAGATATTTAGGTAAATCTGAACAATATGCCAAAGCCACACATTAAGTATTTCATTATTTATGGCTAAAAATCAATATGTAATCAGGGTTCTAATCAGTATATGATATATACCATAAAACATCTTCACTCTTTCTATCAGTTGTTTAAAAGAAATACATTTCATACACTAACAACTGTTTTACTATATACTTTAGCTTTTAGGTTTATAAACAAAAATCCTCTTATTTCACTCAAAAATGGAAGCAAAATGCTTTTGTTTTAATATTTATATGAGTTGGGTTGTTTTATAAACTTTAAACTTGCTATTTTTATGTAAAATTCCATTTTTCTTCTATTTCTTCTTCTGTGGCTGTTTCACTTCCTGAATCTGTACACCCAGTGTCCTCTCATCATATTTACATGAAGCTGAAGGTCAAAGTTCACTTTTTTGCAGCAAGCTTAACTCAGTGAATCAATGGAGTATGCAGGATGATTTCTCAGCTCAAGACTGTGCTTCTCGAGCCCGTGGGGACCCAAAATTGTCTCTTTATGTTGTTTAAGTGGGAAAAAAGTAAGTACAACACACTTTCGCAGCTTTTAACTGCTTTTCTAAAGATATATGCACAAGCCACATAATATGTGTCACAGACAGCCTTTATATTAATTGCAAGACTGAGAATAACCATTTAAGCATATAGTGTTAGTGCCACCAAAACCAATATATTAAACCCGAAAACAATATAAAATCTCATAAATAATTCTTCTTAATGTCCTTAACACAAGCACTATTGTCAGAATAAATAAATATACATTTTTATACTTATATTAATACCAGTATGTTTATATTACATTATAGGAGGGCTTATAATGATGTATAGTATTTAGTGATGAAGTCATTAAAAGGGAGAAGAAAAGGATATATTTTATATATAACATAATTGACCTTCAGGTATGAGTTCATTTTCTTGGATATTCAACTCTGAAACATTGTATATCCATACTGGCTAACTCCTTTGGTTTACATTAAAGCAGTGGTCATAAATTACATTATACATATGAAAGGCAATTCATCTTTAAGTATAGCCGGTTAACTATGCATGTTATTATTTGTTTTTCAGTCTCTTTTGTTTGTCAACAGTTTTCCAACATGTATCCGATGCCATTCTTTTCAGAGAAGGACTTGTCCATTCCATTTCATCTATTTTGTCTAAAAATCTTATGTTTTTTGATGTATGCCAAGGCAGAGTCTAAGTCTTCAAATACTTTAGGTCCTTCTGGTACAAACACCTTTAGTTTAGCAGGAAACTGGAGATAACTTTTAATTTGAGCTTTCTTTATTTCTTTTGCTAAAGGTAGAAATATTTTTCTTTTGGCTATGACCATTGAGGAATAGTCATTATCAAATCTGATAACAACTTCATTAACTTTAATAGGTGCTTTTGTCCATGCAGTATTAAGTACCATCTCTTTATCATGTATCGAAAAAAATCTGACAATTACTGATCTAGGTGTTTTTTTTTATTTACATTTGAAGTGGATAGAGACCTATGGGCTCTTTCTATGCCAAAAGATAAGGCTTCTGGCAAGTCTAGTATTTTAGGTAACCAAGAAAAAAATCTTGCCATATTTGTGCCTTTGATGTTTTCAGGCAGTCCACAGATTCTCAAATTATTCCTTTGAGCCCTGTTCTCTAGGTCATCAAGTTTATTTTGCAGTAAAGTATTTTTTAAGCAGGAATTCAGTGTTGTTTTCTCCCTCCTGAATTCTGTTATCCATGTCATTTAATGATTCCTCTATTCCATTTATCTGTGCTTTTTGTTGTTGTAGATCTTCGTGTAATAAGTCCATTTGCTTAGAGCAGTTTTCTTTGAAGTTATCAAATGTAGAGTCTATTTTGTCTATTTTTGTTGTCAAGACTTGCATATTTGATATCAAAGTTTGTATTTCCTTTCTGAACAAGGTATCTTGATTGTTGCCCTTGGAGAAACTCATTCTGTAGCTTATTGATGAGATGAAATATTCCCAAAAGAGTTTTGACAGGAATAGTTGTCTAAATCATTTTTTTTATATTATCCTAGAATTAGGTATCCAAAAACTATTTATATAAAATAATTTTTTCTAGAATAACTTAGAAATTATTTTTCCTGTCATAAAAAGTAAAGTAAGGTGGAGCTGAAGAAATCTGCTGCTATCTGGTGCTCATCTTGGCCAACACATAGATGAAGGGAATTCTTGACTGCCAGCCATGATGTGAAGTCAGCATAAGTGGTGCTCCTTTTTAATCATCTTGCTCAGGTATGCCAGCAGAACTTATGTTATGCACCCACAAGGTGAATGTCACATGTTTTGTTTCTGGAAAAGGTAAGCTGGCCACCTACACTAATTTCTCTAGCATATGGACTCCTAAATAAAAGCCAATTAATAGTGTCACAGATGACAGCATCTTTCTTGGTGAACTGACTTATTTTTTTCTGTTCTTTTACTCTCTCTTTAGGCTAAAAAACATTCTTATAATTTTACATTACTCACTCCATTTGTGGGGGGTTGGGAACAATGCATCATGGTCTATACATTCATGATTAATGCCAGTCTGCTGACCGAGTCTGCAGACAATCTGTTTTGGTACCCCAGGTTTCCTTATGCTTAACTTCATTGTGTTCCCCACCACTCCCTCTCTACTTCCCACTTCTTATATCCTTAAATGACTACATCATCAGATCTTACCCACTTAACTGTTTAAACCAGTGCAATTTCAAACAGCAAGAAATCAACCTAGATACTATAACAACTAACTGGCAGATATCACCTGTCAAAAGAAAAGCAGTATGGTGAACCAGATCCAAAATGTAAATAATGATTATGGAAGCAAACTGTAGTATTAATTCTCCTAACCCACAGTATTTTTGTGATATATTGATCAAATGTATGCCTGCAATTTTTCTTATTATACTAAGATTTCAAAGAACCGAGCAATGGACCAGCAAATACATTCATAATAAAAAAGCGATCACTTATTTGACTCACACAATACATAATGGCTAAATGAATCATACTAACACAAAGATGTATATGGATTATAATACCACAAATGTAAGCCTAGATAAAAACTTGATATCCTAGCATCAAAATCTCAGAATCTTGGCGGAAACCTGATGTGGGATGCAGCAAATTTATCATGCCTGATTGTGAAGTCTTTACAAAAGATAGATAGAAGAACAGACTTGAAGGAGTTGTAAATTTTAGTCCATGCAGACTCTAGGTCAAAAATGTATCCAGCTCAACCACTGGACATAAATTGAAGAGAAGACTTAATATTAGCTAAAAACTTTATTAGCTATAAGTCTGGCTAGTCTCATATGCAAGGCCATAGGAAGAATTATCACAGATCTGATAATGTCAATGCAGTCTACAAAGTTTGGTTTTGTCAAAGGCAGGTCATGCCTACTTAACCTGTCACTAAAGCTATGGATATGGGATACTTCAGCTAAATATATACTGTATGTTCCTCTACATAGACTATGAGTGAGAAATAGCAATCTGCCATGGACCACTACAGTCATAAAGAATTGCATGTCCACAAGTGACAAAACGTGGAAATAATATAAAGAAAATAACAATGTTATCTCATTCAACAAGTATAAAGAAGATTGTAACATATGTTAGTGATTTAGAAAAGCTAAATGGAACTACTTCTGCAATTTACAACAAGCTAACCTAAGTAAACCTTTAGTGCCTCTGCAAATCTACTCCTAAGGTGCTGGACATTCAAACACTACTGAGCTGAACCTACTGAACTGATTTTTTCCATTTCTGAAACTGAAATTCATTTCACCCAAAAGATGACTCTGTCCAATCCACCAGAGCCCATTTCAATAAACCCACTTATTTATTTGCCTAACCACCTAAGTGCTGGACAAGATGGAAGGTCAGCCTTCTAGTTTCACCACTGTTCTTAGCCTTTCCTAAGACCAAGGGCAAATGCAGGCAGGTGCAAGGGGGAGCACTTGCACCCTCCTGGATTTTGACTAAAGTTATTTGTGATTTGTTGAAATCAGAAAATGTACCAGCAAAACTGTACATTTTTCCATTTCAACTTACATTTTTTCTTCTTCTGTGAAACTGCATTGGAAATGGAGATGTAATGTTATTGGAGGTTGCTAGGTTCCAGTCACATGATCCATATGTCGAGTGAGCCTCGATTCCTTTTCAAACTGAACGTTAACAGCTGCAATAGAGTTTTGATGAAAGTGGGCAGATCCATATGATGAGTCACAGACATGCCTCAATTCCTCCTCAAACTACATCTCCGACCCTGACTGTTAACAGTTACAGTACAGTTTTGATGAAAATGGGAGGCAGCAGCCAGTTGGCAGATCGCAGATGGTATTTGGTGGCATCCCGGGCCAAAGATTAAATTTTGTGACAAAAGTAAGACAAAGAGTGCAGCAGCATGTAGTTTTGAACAACTGAAGCTGTCAGGTCAGTTGATCACATGCAGAGTTGGAGTCAGAGACAAGAAAGAAGATCCCAGCTAGGTAATTTTTTTTTACATTGAATGGCAGCTTCCTGCTTGGCGCCAAATGTGAAAGCAACGCACTTGAGACTGTGTGTCTACTAGTTTCCCCAAATGTTTAGTGCCTTCCCCATTCCATTCCCATCCCATTCCCATTCCCATTCCCATCCCAATGCTTGTACTGCTGTAGGTGCAGAATAACTTCCTGACACATTCATGATGCTCAATTGCCCATTAGCCCGTACTAGTTAAGTTCAACTTCTCATGACCTTTTCATAGGTTCATAGGTTCATAGGTTCATACTAGGCTATCTGCCCTAGGGCATTTATAAGCCTAGCAAGAGTGTGTTTGGCTTTCGCCACCCATTTTAAATTAATTTTGCTATGCCCTTTTTCGAGGTTAATATACTGTGCCTCTGTCTAACAGTGACACAGAAGTGATACTCGGGGTAAACCTACGATCTCCCATCCACTCATCAAGATTCCTCTTGAAGAGAGTCAATGAGGGACTCTGCCTAACCTGGACTGGGATTTTATTCCAGAGTAAGGGAGCCTCTGGGTTATGAATCTGTCCCTCCAGCATGTCCTATTTATTTCAGTGCTGAGGTTCAAGTCTCTCGAGCATGTAGATTTGGATTTTCTGAGGTGCAGCATGTCCATTAATTTCGGGTTGGACATGGCTTTATACGTCAGGCACTGATCGCCTCTGAGCAGGCGGTATGCCACTGAGTAGAGCTGGAGTTTTTTAACCGGGCAGCATATGGCATCTGTTTGAGCCCTTTGATCCTCTTGGTGAGGTACTTTTGGGGTCTTTCCAGTTGCTGCAGGTGTCTAGTAAGGTACATCCCAAAAGGGGCATTGTACTCAATTATGGGCCTGATGAGGGATGAGTAAAGAGGCACGATGACCTCCCCTGATCTAGATGTGAATCCCTTCATGATTAGGTGGGCTATATAAAATGTTTTTCTAACCACTTTGGCCACGTGGTTGTCAAATGAGAGATTGCTATCAACTTGGGTCCCCAGATCCCTAATTACATCTTCTGTACTTAATGGATTACCACTTATGTGGTAATTTGTGGGCACTTTGTTTTTGCCAAAGGGGATGACTATACACTTTTTGGCGTTTAGCTTGAGGCCATGGCTCTGGCACCAGTTGTCTGTTTCTATGAGGCCCTTTTGGAGGATGCTTGTGTCGGCTGGAGAGTTGATTATGGTGCCCAGTTTGCAGTCATCTGTGAACTTGGTCAGCCACAGTCCTTCCATGTTGGCCTATACTTCCGAGATATATATACCGAACAAGAGAGGTCCCAGGACTGAGCCTTGTGGGACGCCACTTGTAATTGGTTTGGAGTCTGACATGGCTTCAGCAATTCTAACCATGTGGGTTCTGTCCTTGAGCCTTCCAAGTTCTAGGAGGTGAACCATGATTCCTGTGGTCGGTGGAGAGACCAATACAGAAGATTTCCCCAGCAATGTTATTTGAACCCATAGATCCAAAATGTATTTGTTATCAGTGTCTAGTTTCTCTAATTGCAGAAGAAATTAGTGTGCCATCCTCTTTCTATAAATGTATGCCATCTATAGTAGTGGGAGAATATGTACAAGACAATAGTGTATGTTTCACAAATAACCATGGAAAGGATTATGAAGCATGCATATTTAACATGGATTGACTCTGGATTTTTTTTTTAAGCTTGGAAGGTATTGCTACATTCTTTTCATCTCTCATTGCATTAGCTGTATTTTCCATCCTGGCCTGAATGTGGAAAATCAGTTTGTGTTGTTTGCCTGCACATATCCTTTGGCTATCATGAAATCACTTAAAGTAATGTGTGTCTTCTTGCCAGCACTGTTTTTAGAAGGGCTGCATAAATCTGCTGTATTTGTCGATGCACAAAGATAGTTTTGGTACATTGACTTTGGCACATGCAGCACATTCACACTCCTGCAGTATTTTAAATGAGATTTTAAAACTTCACTGGCTTGCTGCTTCATGTACAGTGACAACCAAAGCATACCTTCCTTGTGTATAACTCAGTGAAATGTTGTCTTGTTAAAACCTTCTGCTGCCTTTAGAAATGTTATAGGAAAGTACTATGCAATCAGTCGACAGACCATTACAAGCCTAGCCAATAAACCATTTTCAAAGCTTTCCTCCACCTTTAAGTAGGGTATTACTCGACAGAAAAAAGGAGAAGTGGAATTTGAAGTTGTCTATAAATGATCTACATGGCACTAGTGCTTCTCTGCTGTGCTTATAATGGAATATTTTCCCTAGAGAAATGGGGGATTCATTGGTATGTCAGCCTGTCACATCAGTGTAATTTAACTGTCTAGAAGGTGTAGATTCTTTTACTTTCCTATGCATCTTGCAGTTATCTCAGTGGATTCTGCTTTTAAACATTAATGACATTTTTGAGGTGGTCATGGAACAGTTAAAACCCCTGACATGAGCATTTTCAGTTTCATTAATGGTTGGTAGGAAGTTTTGCATTGTATTGGTGGCATAGCATTTAATAAATTTGTTATTTTCAAACAGTGGAAAACCTGCCACAAACCATTTTGTAGTTTTCCCCATTTATGGCAGTTACATTTTACAGCTATGCATTGAAGTATTTTTCAGACATTACTGATGTGGTATGTAATTGAGGTGTCATTCTGTTACTGTAAGATCTGTAGTAACAGTTGGTAACAGTGGGTGACAGAAATGTCCAAGAAGACTAATGTATAAGAAAATATGACAGCAGAAACGAATTTCAATGAGTGTCCTGGTAAAGAATCTGTACTCTAATCTAATGACTAAATATAATCAATCACAATGTTCAATCACAGCCTCACCTCAGGCTTTGTCCCTACTGAATGGCACACTGCTACAGTCATCCCTCTCTACAAAGGAGGAGCCACTACAGACCCTGGGAACTATCGCCCCATTAGCCTGACAAGTCTGATATGCAAAGCTATGGAATGCATCATCATGGACCTACTAAACAAGGATATAGGAAATCTCCAAACTCTGGATCCCAGACAGTTTGGTTTTGTGAAGGGTAGATTATGCCTGCTCAACCTGGTCGACTTCTTTGAGTCAGTCACCAGAGCTGTGGATGAAGACAAGGTGGTTCATACAGCCTATCTTGATCTGGCCAAGGCCTTTGATACCATCCCTCCACTCAGGAATCACAGAAAAACTCACTAAGCTAGGCATCAACCCCTATATCACTAGGAGGGTTGCAAACTGGCTCACAGATAGAACCCACAGTGTGAAAGTAGCTGACTCCAAGTCAGACTGACAACCAGTCATGAGTGGAGTCCCACAGGGTTCGGTCCTGGGTCCTCTCCTGTTTGGTATCTGCTTCTCTGAAGTCCAGGCCAACACGAATGGACTCTGGCTGACAAAGTTCACAGACGATTGCAAGTTGGGAGCCATAATTAACTCCCCAAGTGATGCTGACATCCTACAGAAAGGCCTCACTGAAACCAACGACTGGTGCCAGAACCATGGCCTTAAGCTCAATGCCAAAAATGTGTTGTCATCCCCTTTGGGAAAAACCTGGTTCTCATGAATTACTACATCAATTGTAGTCCATTGAACAGAGAAGGCATCATAAGAAATCTGGGAACACAGGTTGACAGCAACCTATCTTTTGACCACCACATTGCCACTGCGGTCAGAAAGTCCTTCTATGTGGCACATCTCATTACTATGGATTTTGCATCCAGGAAGAAAGACGTCATTGTCTCCCTCTACTCTTCTCTCATTAGGCCAATCATTGAGTACAATGGCCCATTTGACATGTACCTCACTAGACACTTGCAACAACTGGAGAGGCCGCAAAAGTACCTCACAAATAGGATCCTAAGCCTTAAACACTTGTCCTATATGGACAGACTAAAAAAACTCCAACTATTCTCTGTCTCATACCGCCTACTTAGAGATGATCTTTGCTTGACTTACAAAGCCATGTTTGACCCAGCTCTGTTAGAACTGCTACATCTAAAGAAGTCCCAATCCCTCCACACTACATGCTCCAGAGACCTTAACCTCATTACCACAATCAACAGATCAAGCTGGACAGACAGGTTCATAACCCAGAGACTGCCCATGTTATGGAATAGGCTTCCCATACATGTCAAGCAGAGTGCCTCACTGGCCCTTTTCAAGAGAAATCTTGATGAGTGGATAGGAAACAGAAAATTCACCCCGGGGATCACTCCAGTAGCTCTGTTCAACAGAGGCTCTGGGAACTAAGGTCAGGTGACACAATGCCAGGGTAATCCTATGGGCTAGGCTTGTAAAAGGCTGCAGGGCCATTAGCCTAGTACACACCTATGAACCTATGAACCTATAAGATTCTAATGGACCCAGATCTGCAGTATTGGGGGGGCTCTGACTATGACTAGATGACCCAAGTTCACATAGTTGCTTGGGAACTGGAAGACACAGGCAGGAAATGACGAAAGTGAGCTGCTGATGTTCGCTGTTCCATCTCAGTGGAGGGAGAGGTGGTTTGTCATCTGATTGCCGACATACAAGTAGAGGCTTGCACAACCATAGAAATAGTTAGGACATGAGATTTGAGCTTAGCCATCTCAAGTTGCTGATGACACATTAGCATGTAAGTGGTAATGCCCACCTATGGGGATGGTGTAGGAAGCTGTGTGGGGATGAATGTGCTCATGTTAACCAGGGGGTTGGCTTAGAACATTACTGAAAATGTCCTCAACACTTTACCTACAAGCAAGGCAGAGGTACTGTAGAGCCATGCACCTTTACAATGTGAAAGTATACCATGCAAAGTTATGAAAATGTAGTATTTATTTATTTTATTATTTTGTTTTACTTTTGTTGACTGCGATAGTTGGAACTGAGCACAATAGACCCTTTTCAACAGAGGCCCAGAAAGAAAAGCTCCATATGACAAATACATAAGTAAAAACAAGTACTTGGTTATAGGAATAATTATAAATTATGCACTATGCAGGATATGTAACAATCATATCAGTAATTTGTGCATTAGTATATAAAGTTACTTCAGTAGAGTCGGGTTACAAGAAGCAGTTTCTGCATATGACAGAGCCAGACAGGTAAATGCAGTTACAGTGCAAAGTAGGGAGCTTCTGTATTGGGTCTATATTATCATATCGCACTCTCAGAAGAGCGAAAAACAGATAATTGACCCCATGTAAGCGAAAGCTTACAACGTCAAAACTTCAGAACAGCGATTGTTTTCCAATGGAAAACAATCGCTGTTTTGAAACAAACAAACAAAAAAAAACAGTAAAACATTACTTAACATGGGGGGCTTTACCCCCCACACCCCCAACACCCCCCTACTTAAATTTCCCAACACCGAGATCGCACTACAGTGCCGAAAAGGCAAAGTAGTGAAAGCGGCCAAATGAATTCTTTCCCAGGGAAAGAATTTGCTGAAATGCTGTTTCACCATTTTGCTTTTTCGCACTTTACTATTCGACAAAGACGCATTTGACAACCTGCATCTGCGATGGTGTAATAGGGAACCTCTGTATTTAGGTATTTAGTAGACAAGACATTAAACATATTTTAAAAAAAATATTTTATGAGGTTTTTTTCCCCAAGTAAAATTTCCACATAGTATTTCTTAAGTTTCTTTCTAAGTAAGAGGAGATTTTTGAGGCTCAGTATTTGAGTGTGGATGTGCATGTACCATTAACCAGGTGACAGACATTGACAGATCCAGGATTGTCTTGGGTATTGTTTGAGCTGTGACTTAAAAAATTGGGGTTATTTAATTTACAACATGTTTAGCAATATAGCTATGCAGGATTACATACAGTATTCTACATCACAGCTGTAGCTGCATTTGTTTTCTCTTAATCATGGAAAGGCCAAACTATTAAAATGCTATGTGGCATGGTTAATATACTGCCCACATGGGAATCTTGAATGGATTTATTTTCCATTTTTTTGTATTGTTATCAGTGTTATACTTAGTTTAATATAAAACTTGACCATATGTTATATTTTATTTTTGCATGGTTCTAAAAATGTGTGCAAGGGGGCATATGATTCAAAACAGCCCAAAGGTAAGCTTAACCTGCCATGGGCCAGATGCATTTTCTTTCAATGTGAGCATCAATGCTGTTTCAGTGAATGTGAGTTTCAAAGGTAAAGCGATTTTAATGCTAAGTCTGTTTTCATTGTAAGACTATTGCTTTCTTTAGGTTTAGCAAATGTCTATCAGTGTTTGTGCTATAAAATTTGAAATATATTAAATCCAAATATCTGTAATCATTGTAGAAGCGAAGCAGAAAACAATATGCACACTGAGAGTTTTGAACAGTTTTTATGACAAATGGGGAGAAATATCCAAGTAATGGGACACTGGAATGTGTGTGTGTGTGTGTGTGTGTGTGTGTGTGTGTGTGTGTGTGTGTGTGTGTGTGTGTGTGTGTGTGTGTGTGTGTGTGTGTGTGTGTGTGTGTGTGTGTGTGTGTGTGTGAGGGATGGAGGTGGGGAGGTGCTGTGTGGGGGGTCTGGGTTTGCACCCCCTGCAAAAAATCCTGTGTGCTCCCTTGCTTAAGACAGTGTACAATTAGCTTTATATTTACATATGTTGAACTTGTACCCAACACAAATAATTCCATCTGTGAGCAGCATAAACGCCTAAACAATCTGGTGACTGACTTCTGACTTCTTGAAGGCTGTTGGGCCAAGGCACTAAAGTTTTGTACAACAAAATCTTTTGGATCAGTACCCTGTCATTTATTTCAATTAATTTCCTTTATTTGGTGTTTTTTTATTAATCTTGAGGCTTCCCTTTAATCTAAAAACTTTCTCTCTGAGCTTCATACTTTTCCAAAATGATGCCTCTCTAATCACACCAAAATGTCTTATGCTAAGACTGTAGAACACTCACACCCAAGGACTCCTAGAAATAAGCAGATATCAACAAAAATCAGGCCACTTACCAATCTCATGATGCCTTGAAATATATCATGTTTGAAACACAGCAAAGATATATATATATATATATATATATATATATATATATATATATATATATATATATATATTTATATGGATTCCATACATTTGGTGGAATTACACTTAGTCGAAAATGATTCCAGGCATTTCACTTCACTTTACTGAAAGCTCACTTGACTGAAAGCTCACTTGATCGAAGTTCATTTGGTCAAAAATGGAATATAGCCCCTGCCCCACTGCAGTGCAACCCTGGAGTGAGAATATTAAATAAGGGGGGAGTGTGGGGGGCACAGCCAATAGTTTAGTTTTCTAAAGGTATATATATATCAATGCATTTCTAATGGATATACTTTCTTATAATAGTGAATACATTAAAATTATGTGAGGGGGCAAGGCACTCACAAGGCTGGACATGGAGAGGGTTACAGTGAGTTGTCTTTCGGGTGTCAGGATCTCTGACATTACAAGGGCCCTAAGGACCCTAACTCTTGACAAATATGACAACAGTACGGTAGTGGTACATGTAGAAGTGAATGGATTAAGACATAGAATCTGAGGGATATGTAGAAATTCATATCAGAATTGTCCATACATATTACAAATGTGGATAGGAAGTAGTCCTGAATGGAATGTTTCCTTCACCTTGAATGATGGTTAGGCATAAATAAAAGATAATAGGTTTCAATAATTGGTTAAATAGCTGGTGTTAGTCCACGGGGATCTACTATGTGTGAGCATGGGATGAGATGTTTGGCGGTCCAGTCTGCTTTGCTAAGAATGGCCTGCATCTCTCATTCAAAGGTTTCTTCAAACTGGCTAATGCATATGCTACCCCATAGTACCTTTTTAGGTATAGTCTAGTAGATGGGCACTCCAGTGTGACTAACATATGATTCCTGTAACTGGATAATGTTAAGGTAGCTGTTGTCAATGCCAGATTTCTAAACAATATATTAGCTGATCTTATGGCACACCTGCATTTGGAAAACATCCACGTCTGTGTAGTTTAATGAAACTTAGTTTGAATCTAAAGATAGCACTTCCCTTATACTAGGGCTTTGCAATTTTCATACCTTCAAACCCACTGGCAACTGTGGTGGGGTCTCCACATTTGTCAAGAAACTTACTACTTCCAGGCAGACTCCTAGGAACTCACAACCAAACTCCTTCAATTACAGATCATTATAGATATGATTAATTATCAGCAAATACCTTGATACAGAACACCTTTGTCCCCTGATGACTATGTGAGATTCCTCAGTGTTCTAAATTAACTCCTGATAGCAAAAAACTGCTTTATTCTGTCTGACTTTAACTACCATACAAAATCCTGGGACACTTATACCTGCAATGTAGAATTTGTAGACTCCTAGACTTAATAAAAATACCAATGAACAGTTGATAAGTAAGCCTCCTAGAGGGCACAACGTTCTTGCCTTGATTATTACTAATATTACACTACTCCTTTAGTATCACCTTACCCAGTGAAATCTGACCATAAACATGTGATCTTCTCCTTTAAACTCCCAAAAGATCCTAGAGCAAAACCCACTGAAGTTAAGGACTACAAGAAGGCACTCTAAACATACTCGGTGATAAGATATCGCAATTCACTTATGGCTTCACCTCCATGACTTTAATACAGCAGCAAGCTTCTCCTAAGGAATTCTGGACCCATTTAGAAAATGCATAGAGCTGACAGCCGCTACCAGAACCAGGTGTGACAGGAAATTTTAAAGCAAGAAACTACTTAAGCTGCTTGCAGATCTTAACCCTGTCTTCTCAATCATGATATTCGACAAATATTGAAGAATGCTATCAAGTCAGCAAAAGATAATTAGAAATCATAATTTAGTGATGGTAGAAAATGTTAAAAAACCTACATTGTTCTGAACTTATTCATAATGACACCTCCACTTATTCTGACCAAATAGATATTGCCAATACCTGTGCTAACAAATTTAGTGCCAACTTCATATCTAAGACTGCTATTCAGACCTAAGACTTCTATTCAAAGGCCCAAAATATCTCTAGACATCTTACTCCCCCAATTATCTGTAGAGATCATTTACTGAAAGTGCTAAACAAGACAGAAACTATTTCCTCAGTGAGGCTTGACAATATACCAGGTTGTTTAATTATTTAATATTAGTAAACTTGCCCTTGCTGACACACTCCTTAAACTGTTTAACCTAAGTGCAACCATTGGTTTTGTCCCTGATGAGTGGTGTATTGCAGTGGTGATGTCCCTTCTGAAGGTATCCTTATAAATAACTTGTAATTATCACTCTTATAAATCTCATATGTAAAGCCATGGAACATATTATAATTAACCTCATAAACTGTTATTAGACTTGACCCCCAACAATCTGGCTTTGTGAAGAGTAGTTTCTGTCAGTTTAATCTGGTGATTATCTTCTAAAGGGTTACAGAGGCTGTAGATGCTGGTAGCACAGTGCACCCTATGCAGCTTAACATTGGCAAGGCCTTTGTCACCAGTCCCCATGCTGGCATTAGATAGAAGCTAAATGCTTTAAAACTCAACTCGTATGTTATGCGATGGATGGCAGATTGGCTGAAAAGCAGAACCAACGCAGTGCAAATTGCAAGCACCTCATCAGAAAGTATGAAAGTGACTAGTGGTATTCCTCGGGGCTTGGTGCTGAGATGTCTTCTTTTTGGTATTTACTTCTCACATTTCCAAGCAAACAGCCAAGACTTCTGGCTAACAAAGTAGGCAGACATCTCCAAACTAGGGGCTGTTGTTAAGTCACCCTATGACACTGAAATCCTCAAGAATGAACTCGCATTATTAACTCCTGCTGAACTAAAATTGGGCTCAAGCTAAAAATGTGTAGTACAATCACTTTTGGTAGACAACCACTCCACCTGGCATACTACATAGCGAATGCACCACTACAAAACAAAATGTAGTCAGGGACTTAGATACTTAGGTTGATAGCTCCCTCTCTTTTGACCATCATGTGAGGATGGTTGTCAGGATATGCTTTTATTTAGCCCAGCTAGTTGTTAATGGAATATCATGAAGGTCTAAAGAGGTAATAACTTCCTTATACTTAGCATTGATAAGGCCAGTTCTTGAGTATGACTCTTCCTTTGGGCCATACCTCGTTAAATGTATTGGACAGTTAGGAAAACACCAAAGGTTCCTAACCAGAAAGATCACAGACCTAAAGTCCTTGAACTACTAAGAGAGTCTAGAAGATCTATTCCTTTATTCAGTGTCATACATACTTTTGAGTGGTGATCTATGCCTCACTTGCCACCCCATTAGAGACGCAGTTATCCTGGAATTCCTATATTTCCATTCATCCAGTGTCACCACCAGTACTAGAACTGGGACCTAAATCTTCACCAATAAATAAATAAAGCATGATCCAGAGACAGGTATATAACCTGGCCCCTCACAAACCTCTGGAATAAACTTCCACTGCAATACAACTCACTATCATCCTTCAGCAAGCACAATGTTCCCTAGACCTAGCACACCACCACCACACTCCTAAAAATTGATCCAGGACTTGCAAACCTATATAGACAACAAACAATGATTTGATCACCATGTATCCAGTATTATAAGAAAGTTCTTTTTCATTGCATAGTTTATTAGTAATGGTATGGTGCCTAGGTCCAGGGACATGATCATTCCACTCTATTCGGTATTTATTAGGCTGATTGTGAGTATAATGTACCTATGGTATATTCCTTTCCAAGCATTTAACACAACTTGAATGACCACACTGCTTTTTTAGCAAGAAAATCAAGGGCCTAAATCATAAAATCTACACTGATCATCTTAAAGCCTTGTCTTTCTTCTCTGTATCATACAGGCAAGTGAGGGGCAATCTCTGCCTTACATACAGACCCTCAACAGATTCTGTCATTTGAGATTTATTGCACATCCACAACTCCAATTGTGGTGTAAATACATGGTCAAGAGATCTTAATCTCTTCTACAATATAAATAGAACACATTGGAGGGATAGATATGTATCACAAAGAGTACCAATTTTTGTAATTGTCTTCTTCTCAACATAAAGCAAAGTACCTACCTTGTTCTATTCAAATGTAATACATACATACATACAAATATTTCAACCACAGGCATTAATGCCTTTATAATTTGCCAATATATGAAAACATTTGTTCCCATAATAAGTGTCCAGGCTGTTCTTAAAAATATTTAATGTAATTTGGTAGTCTGTTCCATATATCAGCTACTATGTCAGAGAACCAATTAGTACACTTCTCATTCCTATAGAATCCTTTTTTTTTTTTTTTTTAATTTCTCCAAGTCTTTTGGGTTTCTAATGACCATGTCAGGAATGGACCCCATCCGTAAGTCAATGTAAGATTAAAGTTCATGAATTTAGTATTGTTTCAATCTTTGATGTTAGCCAAAAGTGCTCTTTGCAGTACCTGCAATGTGCCCAGTAATGACTCCTTCTGCAATTCATGCAGAGTTACACGTATTGGTAACATATCCAAGTATGATTGTAAATTCTTATTTATAAGACCCATTGACCCTGCTACTATTGGGACTGTCTTAGTATCTTTCTTCCACATTGCTCTCATTTCTGCCTGCAAATCCTGATATTTTATGACTTTGTGTCTCTGTATGCAAGACACTGTAGTCACTGGGTGTAGCAATTTCATTGATCAGTGCTGTTTTTGCCTTCTTTTCATGGACCACTATATCTGGTTTTCTTCCATCTATCTTTTGAACTGTTGGTAATGGGTGATCCCATATGATGTAGACTTCATAATGTTCTATGATGCTTTGAGGTTCATGTTTCCAGTGTTTTTCAGCTACTTCAATATTATAATGTTTCCACAATTCCCAGTGCAACAGTCTTGCCAGATTATTATGCCTTTTATTATACAGTGCTTCTGCCGTTAGTAGGTAACAACCAGCAACAAGGTGTGCAATTGTTTCTAATTCTGTTTTACAAAACCTGCATTTGTCTGCTTCTCCCACATGTTCAATGGACTTTGTAAACCAACATGTGCGTAGCCCACTATCTTGATCTGCCAATATTAATCTTTCATCTTTTGGTTTGAATTTGCCTCTTCCTAACAATTTTTGCACTTGATCCTGATCAAAATGAGGTTCTTCCAGGAGTTTTCAATACTTGCAACAATATTTATGCATTCACATTTCTTGCCTTCTCATCTGATCCTTCACCTTATATTCCTTATTTTGTTTTTTTGGCACATTCAGTTGCTGTCTGATTTTTATCTACTTCTGGTTTGATTTCCATTCCCACTTGACACTGATATGATTTCTCTTAGACTAAGAAGGGAAATCATCTTAGATTTCTTCTCCTCATGCTTCAAAACTTTCATTATGTTTGGGTCTTATGAGGTCAGCAGATATGTATGCAGTCCCACAATTGCAGATCTATACATGCAATCATGTTCCTTCGGAACGGGGAATATATAATCTTGGTATGCACTGTTTTATACAAATCATTTGATGAGCATGAAGCATCCTTTTTGTTTTCTTGTCTAATCTACCCAACACCTTTTGGGGTCAGTCAATCACTCTAAAACCATAAGTTAGAACAGGAAGAGCAAATTTGTTTATAGCTTGATTTTTCTTCCTATATGTCAATGCTGTTCTCAGGATTAATATTTCTTACTAAGTTTTATTTGCATTTGTTCATGTTTTATTGTTGATCATTCATCAGTTCCCAAATATTTATATACTTCCTCTTGCTCAAGTTCTTTTATATCACATTCTTGTCCCAAACTGATGCTTTCTTGGTGTTGAAGCTTTCCTGCTTTAAAGGTTGCTTTTGCACATTAATCAAGACCAAATTACATTCTTATAATATCTAAAAAAGTTTTGACTACTTGCAGTTGTGGTTTCAATTCTTCATCTGATGAGCTATACAGTTTTAAATCATTGACAAAGAGAAGATTAGATGTCCTTACACTTTGTTGCTTTCTGGGACCAAAATTATAGCCATGACCTAATCTGTTAAGCAGACAGCTTAATGGGTTCAGGCCAAGGCAAAAGAGCAATGGTGATGGAGAGTCACCCTGGAATCTCCCCCTTTGGATTTTTATCCCAGGAATAATAATTTGTCCATTAACATAGCTTAACTGCAAAGTGGTTTGCCACTGTTTCATGGTCACTGTGATGTAATTTATTGGTGTAGGCTGTATCTTATATATTTTTAAGCAGACTTTTATTCATGAATGTGGAATACTGTCAAATGCTTTTTGTAGTCAATCCATGCCATACTTAGATTCTTCCCCTTTTTACAGTTCTCCACTATAACTTTATTTAAAAACAAATGATCCTTTGTTCCATATAACTTTCTTTTATTGCCCTTTTGTTCTATTGCCATGATTGAGTTTTCTTCCAAATGACTATAAACTCTGTCACCATCAATTCCATGTAGAGTTTATACATCATTGGAAGGCAAGTTATTGAGCTGTAATTTTTAGGGTAGTTTGCAGGTTCACTGTTAAGGAGGAGCATTGTTTTTCCTGTTGTTAGCCAGGTTGGTGTCTGTTTGGGGAGTGCATATAAATAGTTCTTACTCATGGCTAAATCTTCGTGCAAAGGTGTTATTACTTTTAACCAGAAGTTAAGTACGGCATTCGGGCCTAGGGTTTTCCAGTTAGAGGCTTTTCTTAACTTTATCTCAATCTCTCTGGTTGATACTTCATCCCATTTCATATCCTGTACTTTTGAACTTTTTATTCTTTCTTCTACTTCTTCTCTCCATTTAGCATATTTGTTATGTTCCACAGGATCTTCATAAATACTTCTCCAAAAATGTATCTATTTCTTCTTTATTGGTGGTCTTTCAATTCCTTTTATATTGTTTCCCAATTCTCTATAAAACTTTTTTGGGTCATCAATAGCTTGCTTATTTTGTACATTTCCTTTATATTTATCTGTGTATCTTCTAAGTTTTTGTACCTGTGATGATATTTTTAGTTTATTATTTGTGATAGTGCATGATAAATCCTGATATGTTATAATACTGCACATTGATTTTAAGTCTATCTTTCTGAGTATTTTTTTAATCTGTTCCCTCTTCTATACTCTTCTAACAGTGACACGTTTTGTCTTAATTGCTTTATAGTTTTCTCTATTCGATACTTCCATGATGGTATTCGATTTCTTTCCTTCCTTTTCCTTACTACCCCGTGTTCTTGTGGTAGGATTTTATCTGTTATTAATTTAGCTGCACAGGAATATATCCTATTTACTTCTGTTATATTGCATGGATCTGTATCGACAGTCCGAATTACTGTGTTCATTTGTTTTATCACATTTCTAACTTTTTGTGTTTTATTGACCTTCTGCAGTTTATTTTTTTCATTGATCTTAATATATCTATCTATCTCTATTAAATCAAGCAACTCTTCTCTTAGCTCATTTTCTTCTAAACTGAGGGCACATTTTTGTTCTCCATTTCCTACAGGCATTCTATAGAAAGTTCTATACTATCTTCCTGTGGCACATTCTCTTCAATTTTATCCCATGTCATCTGTTGTCATCTGCTGTTCTGTCATAAGGGAACTCACTGGCCTATCACTCCTCAACATTGACTGCATCAGAGTTGCCACAGTTTCTTATTCCTTCCCTTGCTGTCCAACTTCAAGTGAACATTTATACTGGTTTCCTGTGGAAGGCTCCAAAATGTCTTCATATGACAACTGACCGTTTTCTTCCAATTCCACTGGTTGTCCTTAACTTGGATGTCCATTCCATTGCTCTATCATTCTGTAGTGTTTCCTGAGTTACATTTTCTGCACTGAATCCTTATTTCTTTAATTTCTCCATTTTCCTTTTTTTTTTCTTTTTTTTCTCTTTTTCTTCTTATTTTTTCTTTTCTTTTCTTCTTTTTCATAACTGGATTCCATTGCTTGTATTTCTCTTCAAATATCTATGTTGATGCTCTTTTTCTATTATTGAGATTTGCTGGCTTTACTTAAATATAATTATTACAATTTTAAATTTTTTTTTCTTTCTTTTGTTTTTATTTCTTTTTGTCTTCTGATCTTCCTGTTCTTGATCTTCCTGTTTCTCCTTACTATGGGGATGTCCATTGCTCTATCCTGCTGTGATCTTTTCTGAGTTAGATTTTCTACATCAAATCCTTCCCTTTCTCCTCTTTCCCTTACTTCAACTTTTTTTTTTTTTTACTACTTTTTTACTTCTCTTCTTTCTATCCCTCTTTTGTGATATTACTTTTTATTGTGAAATTTTCCATATCTGTTCCATTGCTTTGTATTCTCTTTTCTTATCTCTTCTTTGGGGCTTTTTTTTTTGTATTGGTTAATTGCTTTTTTGTCTTTTTAATAATTGCACCATATAAAACTTGTCTTTCTTTCCCATGTCCATATTTCTTTTTTTATACTTTTCAAAACTCTGACTGCGGTGGTGGTGCTGCAGTAGCGTTGTCACCTCATAGCAAGACATTGTCCCGTTTGATTCTCAGCTAGAGTGTCTTCTGTGTGGAGGCATACGTGAATGGGGTGTGCCTTCATTGAAGGTTGTGCGTCAGGGCTGGTAACCCGGTACGTAAAAATCCACTACCAATCATTAGCAGACCGGAGTTCCACTGTGGCGACCCCTAACTGGGAAAAGCCGAAAGACACAAACAAAAAACTTTTCAAAACTCTAGTTGTTGTATGTATTTTTGCACTTCCTCAGATGCTTCTTTTTCCAAACAGATAGTTTATTGGTCTATATACTATTTTTCACAAATCTATTGTACTAATGAACACAGAATTTTTATTTGAAGCTTCTGACAGTTTTTCCTGTTGAAGTATTTTTCTTTTGTCTAATTTCTCTCTTAATCTTTTTGTATATCTTGTGTCTGGAAACTCTGGGCTTCTTGCATAATAGTAACAATACATGATTTCTTTCTTATCCTCAATAGTCACCTCTATCATCTTTATAGATCTTGCTTGGCCTGTCAGTTTTTGCGATTTTTGTGGACTGCTACTTCCTTCTACAAAAGTGGGGCCATTCTAACCCCGGACCTGACCTGGCCCCATTGTAGGAATGTTTCAGTATTTTGAGGCTTCTACATTGTCATTTTTTTCCAGTACTGGCACCAATGTGCCTACCAGGATTGGACACTTTTTAATCCTGGGTCTTGTGCATCCAGCTATCTTTTTTAATTTTTGAGTTACTTCTGTCCGTAATATATGCTATATAAAATACAGTTTATATATCAGTGTCATCTTGTTGAGATTTTATGAAAAACAGGATCCACCTCATGAAGGTGCTCACCAGGACTTGAGGATGAATTCAGTTTCAACAATACTACTCTCCTTTCCTTGCTGACGTATCATCTTTTCATTCTTCTACATAAGTTGTCTGATGATTCTGTAATACATTGTCTCTAAATGCCCTGTACACCTCAGTAAGATCTCTTATATATCTATAAGAAATACTGTACACGTTCAGATATTTTAGTCTTTCATAATAACTTATTTTTTTCATCCATGGCTGCCCTTGGTATATTTCTGCTGCACACTTTCCAGTTTACTCATACTTGTTTTCTTATAGGGTTTCCATATTGTTATTCCATATTCAAGTTTGGGTCTAATGTAACTAACAAACAATGGCTTCATCATTTTTGATTTTCTAGACTTTATAAATCTTTACGTACAATCTATAGTTCTATAACTGTCATTAACCAATTGGTTGATATGATCAGAAAAACTCATAGCTGGATCTACCCATACATCCAAGTCATTAAATGAGTCTACAGTTTCAATCACTATGTGCTGTATTAAATATTCCCCTTTCAATTTATGTCTCCTAAATCTCATATGCTTAGTTTTTGATGTATTTATCAACATATTATTCTCCAGTGCCCAAATAGTCAATTTAGTGAAGTTATTTTGCAGACATGCCTTATCTGTAACACATGCAATTAGTTTACCCAATTTCAGGTCATCTACATACAGACTGTAGAACACCTCAGATGAAAACGTTAGGTCTGAAACATACAATCTAAACAAGCAAGGGCCTAGGACAGAGCCCTGTGGGACACCCTGACAGTAACCAAATATTTCACCTGTCCAGTTGCTGTACGATACTTGCCATGTCCTATGTGTAAGCCATGCAGCTTTCCATCTTATCAAGAGTACATCAGTACCTAGTTGTTATAATTTATTGATCCATGTTTTGTGTATGACCCTATCAAATGAAGTTAAATCTATATAAACTACATCACAGTACAATTTTTCGTTCATAGCTGTTATTATATTGTTATAGAACATCATGTTAAAGGTGGTAATAGATCTATTTTTAACATATGCATGCTAATATATGGTTTTGAAGTCCCAACCTATCCAATTCTGACAATAACTTATCCAATATTACCTTCTCCATTATTTTTCCACAACATGAAATTAAACCTAAGGCTCTATATAGCTCTGTGTTTGTCGTACTCCCCTTTCCCTTAAAGACAGACTTAATAAGCACATGTCTCCAATCTTGAGGAATCTCCCCATATTTATATGGCCTAGTGAATAATAGATATAATGGTACTGTAAGTTCTTGCTGAAGTGTTCAGAGGTAATTGTTACTAATTCTGTCTCCTCCCTGTACTTTGTTTGGATCCAGTTTATGCAGTTCTTTCTCAATATAATCTAATTTGATTCCAGTATCTGAGGTTACCTGGATGTCACTAAGATGACTTATTACCCCTTTTGTGGAGCCAAACTGCTTTGCATAACATTTTGTAAATAAATCTATAATCTGTTGTGTCTGAGAATAAATTTTAGAATCTGCACACAGTTTATCAATTTGTCTGCCTTTACTCCTTCAACATTTTATGTATCTATAAAAAGTTTCCTATTATGCTCAATATCTTTATATACATTTTCTTTAAATTTTTCTTGATCTTGTCTCATATTATACTTAATCCATTTGTCCAGCTTGTTTATTTCAGTTTTTTAAGTTGTAGTTCGACCTATCTGTCATTTCTTATATTTTTTGTCTCTCACCTTAATCAGATATCTTGTTCTTATGGAAATATACCCCCCCCTGACGTTGTATGCCTAGATCCTTATATTAAACATTTTTTTGATTTTTTGCACTCATTTTCTCTTTAAAAACGTTCTACATTCCATCTATAGTTTTTCCACTGAACACCTCACTCCAGTTAGTTTTACATAGTGACTGTTTTACTTCCATGCAATCTGTAATTAACCTTCTGTACATTTATTTAGATTTAAGTTTGTCAGAATTATCTAGGAACAAATTAACCTTTATAATCCCATGATCACTGTGCATCAACAGTGGTAAAACTTGACTTGAAGTAACAGTAATTTCTTTAGGAACACAGACAATGCCTAGTATGTTCCGTCCCCTTTTTTTTTTTTTTTTACAATCGGAAGCAATTGTTGTTCCTGAATATATGTTGTGAATAATTTCCTTAGTAATGTTGAATTAATATTCTTCTAGTCTGTGTCTGGTACATTTAAGTCTCCAGCTAATATTATTCTTCCCTCCTGATTTCCATGCAAGAAATGTATGAATTCCTCTAGGTCATCTGCACTTGACTTTGGTGGTCTATACATTCCAACAAATTGTTATATGTTCCAGGGTTGTCTTTATTTTCACAGTTACACTGGGGTAATTCAGTAATGCTTACACGGAGCTAATTTCCATGTTAGCATAGTGCCATGGCTCGAACCCAGAGTTCGGAGCCTGTGCAATCCAGTAAACAAGGCTGGGGCCATGCACGAGTCTCCCAGCACTATTCTAGCATCTCATTTGCTGGTGCAAACCATGCAAATGAGGTGAATTTGTGATCCAGGAAGCAGACAGGTATCTGTGCTGGAGCTGTGTCTGCAGCAGAAATGTATGTGGGTAGTAACCGTGTACATTTCTGCAAAAATAAAAACTCGGGTATGGCAGCTTAAAGTAAAGCATGTATAATGTTCATTAGGCATGTCAATGACCAAAACTATGGCCACTGGCATGCCAAAGTGTTGCAAAATTGCAAAAATCAAAAGTTTTTTTTTGGGAAGATTTTGGCCGTTTAAGAGGAGAGCAGTGGCGTGCAAATGCTATCATGCAAAAAAAAAAAAAAATTAGTAAAAACCCAATTAAATGTGAAACAGTAATTTTGCCATTATAATGGGCAGCACGCAGACTCATAACAATGACAGGTAACAGTGTTTGCTAAGGACATAGGTTCCAGTAAAGTGGTGTAACTAGGGTATAAGCCATTAGGGGTATGTAAATGAGCTAAATGCATTAAATAGCAAAATGAGAGACCATGTCCATGAATACCTAACTGTGTAGGAGCTATAATATGGTGGTGTAAGCAGAAGAAGCAGCTGACATGAAAAGGGGGTGTGTCATGCTTTGTGTAAGCACATTGGAGCCATGGCTTCTATTTGCACTTTGCTAAGCACAGCTAAGCAAGGGTGTGTGTCTGAAGCTGCTTAGCTATGCTTAGCTGGTTTAAGAAATGATGAGCTTGTTTGTGTCCAGGGAAGGGCCCTTTCTGCTCAGCAATAATTACACTAGCTGAAACAGTTTGCACTGTCTGCCGCAGGGCTTAAACACAGCAGAAATAGAAAAAAATAATAATAGCAGAATAAAGGAAATGAACTACAAATCACTAATATGGACTCTGCCACTCACAGTGGGAAATTCAAACCCCTCAATAATATAGCTGACAGGTGGAATGTATCATAGTCAGCGAATCACACAGGGAGCATCTGCAGCACACCAGTATAAAGTATGCAAACACCTTTCAGTCTGTCTTTTTCCCACAAACTCTGCACCATTGGTGTGCAAACTTGGGAATTTTAACTGACAAAATCATAGGGGTTGCTGCTGCTTTGCTACATCTCTATGTGCTACAGACTGAGGGCCATGATGAGGATAATGCTGATAACTGGTCCAGACCGAGGACGAGAAGAGTGTTTAGACCCAGGGTAACCTTCCAGGAGCTACATAATCTGGAGATACTAGAGTGCTACAGGGTGGACAGTGGCATACTTCAGCAACTCATTGAGCTCTGCTGGCCTCACCTCAGACCCAGAGCCAACAGAGGGAACCCATCCCAGTTGAGACAAAGGTATGTGTATCCTTAAGAAAACAGGTACTTTCCAAAGACCTACTGGGGACATCATGGGGGTCTCACAGGCATCTGCATCCAGGGTACTCCACCAGTTCCTGGATGCCATGCTACCACATGCCAGTGAGCACATTTATTTCCCCAGCACCCCTGAGGAGAGGACCAGCAATATGTGTCTCTTCCACTGTGTAGCAGACTACTCAGGGGTACGGAGTGCCATAGACTGCACTTATGTCCACATCAAAGCACCACCCGGTGAAGACGGTAGAGTGTATGTCAACTGCAAGGGCTATCACTCCATCAATTGTCAAGTCATGTGCAATGCACAGAGCATTATCATGAATGTGTGTGCTGGCAGCCTTGGCAGTTATCATGACTCCCACATCTGGCATGCCTCACAGGTGTACCAGACATTTGCCAGGGGGGACATGTCGTATGGCCATCTCATGGGGGATGCTGGCTATGCAGTGGAAATATGGATGATGACACCCATCAGAAATGTACACACACCCACTGAAGAATGCCATAATGTCGCACATGCACAAACTAGGAACATTATAGAGTGTGAGTTTGGGATGCTCAAGTCATGGAAGTCATGGTTCCACTGCCTTGACATATCTGGTGGAGCCTTGCAGCACTCTCCATCCACATGTGCACACATGTTCATAATATGTGCCATGCCACACAATGTGATCCTGTGGAAACAGCCATGGCAGGAACATCATAGGGAATAGGCACACAACTCCCCCCCACCATTGCCAAGGTCTCCACAGGCACAGAGGGACTCAGAGGAGGAACCCCCTGAGCCTGCCCCTGTAGGCAGATGTAGGCATGCCCAGTATGCCCTGGCCTTGGCAAAGAGGCAATGCATAGCACATTCACTGACACCCTAGGGACCCAGGGACTGAAACCTCTCTCTGACTCGCACACACAGTAAAATGGATGCCACACACATCACACTACCTGCACCTTACCATGTATAGGCTGTGTACTGCATGCATCCGATAGAGTCAGTCCTCAAGCAATGTCCTCACAACTGCCGTAGACACAAGGAAAGTCACTGTTCTTAACAATAGATGAATGGTAGTATGTTTTGGCAGCATATCTAAGGTATCCCTGCATATATGCAAGGGAAGGGGCTGGCCTACCAGGATAGCAGTAGACAACTGACAGCTATGTGGGACAACAGGAAATGTCCGCCTAATACTGGCATCCCCAGAGTATGCAGCAGTCCACTAGGTATCAAAATTCACTGCAGTGTATGTGGGGGACTAATAAACTGAGGGGATCATAAGTCACATGCATGGATGTCAATGTTGGGGTCCCATACTCACTCCTCAGCCTCTCCCAGCAAGTCAGCTGTAGAAAATCATAAATAAATGTCTGTCAAAAGCCCACAAATAGGGACAATGATGAAATAATCCTATTATAGACTTACACAGTGATATCGCAGCAGGTCTTGCAGTTGCATGGAGTCTCTGAAGGGTAGGAAGTCTGAAACTTAAATGCCTGCCATTACATTCTAACCTTTAGTCTTTAGTGATATGCCAGTATTCTGCAAGACAGTCACAGCACTATGCTAAATTGTGCAAATGTGCACAGTTAACAGGTTTGCCTCCCTGCAACACACCCATGTCCCCATAGAAATGCAGTTACATGTATGTTTGTAGGGTAATAGCAGCAGAGCACACATTCCCAGGGCTGTCCCAATCAACTTGATAACTTGTTGCATGTCCACAATATGCAGGGGTCAATGAGCTAATATATATGTTGTTAATACTGTCAGAAAATGGGAAGCACTTACTCTTGGCTGCTATGACTTAGTGGCCTAGGAACAGTACTGTGGTTGACAGGGTCCATGTTCCAAGACTTTCTGTGCCAACTATTTTGCATGCAGCTACACCTATGGTAGGAGTTTTACACACTGCTCCGAAGTCAATATCTGTCACTGCAGGAAAGCTGGACAAGTCAAGGACAGGTGGACACACATATGGACAGTGTACAGCTCAGAGTAACTTGCACAGTGCCTGGTAGGACATCAGGTACCTGAAAGTCAGTGTACTGCCAGGTGTGAAATGGCTGGCACCTTACTTTGTCAGCACTGACAACAAGTCACTGGCCACCATCCATACCCCCTGGAATTACAGGCTGTCACAGAAGGACCATAAGTATGCCTCATATATCTCTTCTGCTTGTCCTAACATTGCATTTGCCTGCCAACCTATGCGCCAAACAAGAAAGGTTCATGTCAAAACATCAGTGGCAGACAGTGGAGAAGCAGATGTCATACCCATAAGAAAATGCAAGCAAATATCAAACCAGTCTCCCAGCTGTCTATGTTTGGCAGAGCATTATTAACACCCTGTCCCTATGTGTGGGCCTGTGTCTGACTGTCATATATGGGCCTGTCCAGATGTTAGTCTCTGACAGGTTGACAGCTAGGGCCAACATGTAGCCTCATAATAACATAGCAACACAAACGGATTATCATGGACCTCATTAACAGGGACATTGGCAAACTCCAAATACTTGACCCCACACAGTCTGTCTTTCTCAAGGGGACATATGTCAGTGAACTCTGGATGACTTCCCTGAGACATGGATGATAGAAAGATGGTGCACTCTGACCACCTTAACTCAGCCAAAGCCTCTGTCAACTAGGCAGTAATCCATATGTTACCAGATGGGTAACAAACTGGTTCATTGACAGAACCCACATAATCATAATAGGGGTAGCCAACTCAAGCAGTACACCCGTAGTGAGTGGCGTACCTCAGGGATTGGTCTGGGGGCCTCTGGTATATGAGATATACTTCCCTAAGGTGCAGGCCAAAAACACTGGCCTGTGGCTGACCAAGTTGGCAGATGACTGTAAGCTGGGAACAGTCATCAATACCCAAAGTGATGTGGACTGACATCCCCACATATTTTTGCATTAACAACAATGTCCTACATACACAATCAGTAGTGAGGCATTTGGCCACTCAGGTTGATGGCAACCTAAGTCTGAGCACCGTGTTGCTTTCATTGTACAGAAAGCTTCATAGATAGGCCATCACAAAAGTAAGGGTATCTCATCCAGGGACAAAGGTGTCATAAGATCTATGTATTCTAACCTTATAAGGCCAATTATTTTGTACAATGATCCCTTCGGCATGTACCTCACAAAGCACATGCAGCAGCTAGAGAGACCTCAGAGGTTCCTCACCGGGAGAATCCAGGACCCCAAACACCTACCCTACACAGAGAGGCTAACAGCACTGTTCCTCTACTCAGTTCCATACAGACTCCTCAGAGGTGACCTCTGTCTGGCATTCAAAGCAGTCCAGACCCTGCCTTGATGAGACTGTTGCACATCTGAAAGTCAAGGCCCACTCAATCAACCTGTAGGTGCAGCATCAACCTGGTCTGTGATATCAATAGGGCTTATTGGTGTGACAGATACATGTCCCACAGACACCCCCATCTGTGGAATGCACTCCCTGTCCGCATCAAGCTGAATGCCTCAATACCTCTTGTGAAGTGTTCCCTGTATAAGTGCATGGGAAACAGAAAATTCAGTCCTGTGATTCCACCTGTGTCCTTGCAGGACAGGGGCTCTGGGTGCTGACATGTCTTAACATGGGCTACACTCTTATCTGTAAGGGTTATAAAGGCTTCAGGGCAAATAGCCTAGTAA
This sequence comes from Protopterus annectens, assembly GCF_019279795.1. Classification (NCBI taxonomy): domain Eukaryota; kingdom Metazoa; phylum Chordata; order Ceratodontiformes; family Protopteridae; genus Protopterus; species Protopterus annectens. The sequence goes on along the minus strand of NC_056733.1, from coordinate 31,021,384 downwards.
CCTCATATCAACCTATCAATGTATAAACAAATGTCTGTGACTGGTTCACCATATTACTCTATACTAATCTGCCACGGACATACCAGGAAATCAGAGTGCTACGTAGAATCTACCACACATATAATGGACACCTCTGCTCAGTAGAATGCACTCTGTACCCACACACATACCTCTTAACCTCTAAGAGCAAACAATCTGGACAAGGTCATAAATAACAGTGGGACAAAGGCCCCAAAATAGGGACAATATTTAAATATTGCTCTCACAAACTTAGAAAGTTGATGAAATAATATGTTTTGCATTAGCATGCATTTTCTGAAGGTTATGAAGTCTGAAAATTAAATGTTCTGTCATTATTTTCTAACTTCAGTCTTTAATTATTTGCCACTAATTTGTCAGAAAACTACAATTTTATGAAAAATGGATCAAAATTATGAGACAAACATGTGGACATTCTGCAACAAAACTGTACAGTAGAGAGATATGAACCACACCAGGATATGACTTTTCAGTTAAGAAGAATAACACACAAGCAGGTGATGCCCAGCCAGTATATCACTAAAGTGCTGGACTGTTTACACAGTTTCATCATCCAATCGTCTGTAGCCACACCTCTCAACTGGCTGGATTAGGCAAGAATGTTTATAATTTGGTCATAATTTTGGTCTGTACATCATACATCTTGTATTTCTCAGGTAAATCACTGTAATGATCTGAAGATTTCTGTCACTAAGTAATGACACAATACATTTCAGTGTCAGACATCATATATGTCAGAAAATGTCTGCCAAAACAAACCCTGTTACACTAGGAACTTTCCGCATTAATAAGAGCAATATTTACAGTATCTCCCTATGTTTGGGACATTGTACTCCTATTTTGGCTGGCTATCTCCAGATTCCTTGCACTAACAGTTTGAAAAGTATGGCTGTAGCACACAAAACCTGGGACAGAAGCACAACTATCTCTGGAATGGAGTCCCACTCTTACTATAGAAGGTCATACAGGGCATGCTCCTATATTTAGAGGATTACAGCCCATGTCTAAACCCACATCAGACTATATAACTGTATTGCGCATAGATGTCTTTGCACACAGCTATGTACACCTTAACTGACTCTACCTACACCCATCAGACAGGATTACCCTCAGCTAGCTGTAGGTGGCCCATATGTGATATATCTGCATCGGTTGCGTGTGATACACAGACATATATATGGGCAACATGTAATAATATTTCAAGCATACACACACATAGACATGGGGAAGAGAGAGACAGACAGTGATAAAGTAAGACACACAGGGAGACACAAACACAGAGTGAGACATAGAGAGGGATAACCTGAAAGTCATAGAGGGATGTCCTGCTGCGGACATTTGCATACCATTTGCAACCAGTTGCATGTGCCAGCATGAAGGTGAGCTCCATTGTATAATAATACTGAGGTAGGGGTTGTAATATCACATTACCTGCCTTTGTGTGTGTGTGTGTGTGTGTGTGTGTGTGTGTGTGTGTGTGTGTGTGTGTGTGTGTGTGTGTGTGTGTGTGTGTGTGTGTGTGTGTATGTGTGTGTGTATGTGTGTAGGTTAATGTATTATGAGACCTTTCCCACTCAGTACACTTTCCATTGCCCTACTTTACAAGATCTGCTAATGTCATTCACCTTAGACGTACCTTTGGACAGCCATCAGCTCTATAAGCTCCATAGTGGGTGCAAAAATCACATAACAACATAGTATAAATAACTAGATAAACAGGGGGTCTAATCTCAGTTCTGGCAAATGTGTGTGTTTGTAAGTGTGTATGTTTGTAGGTTAAAGTATTTTGTGGCCTTTGCCACCCAGTTCACTTCCTATTGCCATACTTGACAAGGGTTGATGATGTTCACCTTAGGAGTACCTTTGGAAAGCCCTTAGCCCTATAAGCTCCATAGTGCATGTGATAACTGCGTAACACTGTAGTACAAATAACTAGATAGGTAGGGGTTCTAATCTCAGCCCTGCCAAATCTAAGTGTGTGTGTGTGTGTGTGTGTGTGTGTGTGTGTGTGTGTGTGTGTGTGTGTGTGTGTGTGTGTGTGTGTGTGTGTGTGTTGGTTAAAGTATTTTGATGCCTTTGCTACCCAGTACATTTCCCATTGTCATACTTTACAAGGACTGCTGATGTTGTTCACCTTAGAAGTACCTTTGGACAGCCTTCAGCCCTATAAGCTCCGTGGCACATGTAATAACTGTGTAATACTATAGTACAAAATAATTGGATAGGTAGGGGTTCTAATCTCAATACTGGCAACTATAGTACTTTGTGTGTGAAGCATATCCCCTGTGTGCATTGGTTATACCATTTTAAGGCCTGTTGACTTCCTCCCCATGGGCATCTGCCTTACATGCATCATGTTAAACTATACAGGCTATACCAGTCATCTGTACAGATGTATATGGAATATCCAGATGTTTGCAACCCATATGTGGTCTGTGTCCCCTAACAATGGGCATTTATGAGTAATCATTGCCATATATGTCACAGTCACCATAGTGACAGGCATGTCAGTATCAGACTTTATACCAGTCTGAAACATCATGCTGATACAACGTACATTACTTTATCACTTGTCCAGGTATGTAAGAGCTATATATGAGACCAGTTGCTATTTTGGGTGTTTTATCCTACCATCCATGAAGGCATTCCCAAGATTACTTGTTGTAAGAGGTAGTATGTTATGTCTCCAGCATATAATCTCTGTGGTGCATGTAATGTGTACGTAGCACTATAGTACATACAAGTGGATACATAGGGTTACTAACCTATTGGCAACTGTGTATGTGTTTCTGTATGCATATCCCCTGTGGCTGTCTTTACTGTGTGTATGCGATGGTTATACCATTTTGTGTGCCTCTTCCTCCCTGTTAACTCCCCCATTGCCCATCTAGTTTCAGCCCCTACAGATGTAATCCACCTTACAAGCACAGTTACACAGTTTCTAACACAAAGGCACTGTGGTGCATGCAATAGTTATATTACTGTGTATTGTACATAAATATATAGGTGGGTCATCTAATATGAGAAATTTGAACTCTTTGTGCATGTGTGTTTCAATGCATGTCCCCATGCAGCAGTGTGTGTGTGCTTCGGGTGGGTCTACCATCTTAAGGGCCTCTAAACCCACCATTGGCAATCCTAAGAGCCCCTGCAATTGTCACCCACTTGAATAGTAGTGGCAGACACTGCAACACTACATTACCTCTGTGGTATTTCTGTTATGAATCTAGCAGTATTGTTTGTAAAACTGGGCAGGTAGAGGTTCGGCTCTCAGCAGGGGAAGGTCATGAATCTTTGTGTGTGCATGTGTGTGTGTGTGTGTGTGTGTGTGTGTGTGTGTGTGTGTGTGTGTGTGTGTGTGTGTGTGTGTGTACTTATGTACCAGCATACCTCTCAACCACTCACAGAAAGACATCTGGTTAATGCCATATGGGAAGCTGGGGCAAACAGCAAACATTGAGCACACCCTTCACATATTGCTGTGACACACATGGGAAATAGCAGAACAGGTCATGCATTTGAATGGACCTGCCAAAGGGTATGTGTTGTTACATGACAATATCCATCATTAATCTGTAATGTCAGTCTGTCATGATTTTCCAAAACGTTGGCCAGAAATCCACAAGTTTATGACAGATGGAAAGAAATTATGTGTCAGACATCAGGACAATGTGCAGACATATGCAGAGGTCAGAGGTATGGCCACCATCTGTATCCATGCCTCCTAAGCCCTTTGAGCAAGAAATTTTACAAAGCCATAAATAATGGTTCATAGGTTCATAGGTTGGTACTAGGCTATCAGCTCTAGGGCCTATACAAGCCTAGCCATAACAATTCCCTGGCTATTTCTTCCCACACTATTTACTTCCCTGGACACCTGTCTAGCAGGGTGACTGACATGATCCCTGGGGTAAATTTCCTTTTTCCCATCCAATCGTCAAGGTTCCTTTTGAAGAGGGCCAAAGAGGCATGTATGGGCAGTCTATTCCAGAGTCTGGGGAGTCTCTGGGTCAGGAACCTATCCCTCCAGCATGTTTTGTTTATTGTGATGACAAGGTTTAGATCCCTGGAGTGTGTGGCTCTGAGGGATTGGGATTTCTTTAAATGTAGCATATCCAACAGCTCTGGGTTTGACATGGCCTTGTATATTAAGCAGAGATCACCTCTGAGTAGACGATATGCGACAGAGTATAGTTGGAGTTTTTTAAGGTGGTCAGTGTAGGGCATCTGCTTTAGGCCTGTGATTCTTTTAGTGAGGTATTTTTGTGGCCTTTCCAGTTGTTGCAGATGTCTTGAGAGGTACATACCAGATGGGGCATTGTATTCTATAATGGGTCTAATGAGGGATGTGTACAGTGGGTCAATGACCTCCTTTTTCCTGGATGAAAAGGCCTTAGTGATGAGGTGTGCCACATAGAAGGATTTCCTGAGTGTTGTGGTGATGTGGTTATCGAAGGTGAGACCACTGTCCACCTGTGTCCCAAAGTCTCTTATCACACTTTTGGTGTTTAGTGTATTGCCACCTATGTGGTAATTCACGGGTACATGTTTTTCCCAAAGGGGATACCTATACATTTCTTGGCATTGAGCTTGAGCCCATGGCTCTGGCACCAAGCATCTGTTTCTGTAAGGCCCTTTTGTAGAGTATCCACATCATTTGGGGATTCAATAATGCCTCCCAGTTTGCAGTCATCTGCAAACTTTTTTAGCCAGAGTCCCTTAGTGTTGGCCTGTACTTCAGAAAAGTAGATGCCAAACAAGAGTGGTCCCAGGACTGAACCCTGAGGTACTCCACTTGTCACTTGTCTGGAGCTGGATTTGGAGTCGGTTACTTTTACAATGTGGGTTCTGTCAGTAAGCCAGTTGGCAACCCATCAAGTGATGGAGGGATTAATGCCCAGCTTAGTAAGTCTATCTATGATTCCAGAGTGGGGGATGGTGTCAAAGGCCTTGGCGAGGTCCAGATAGGCTGTGTAGGCCACCTTACCCTCATCCATGGCTCTAGAGACTGATTCAAAGAAGTCAATCAGGTTCAGGAGACAAGATCATCCCTTCACGAACTCAAAGTGGGTGGGTGTTTGAAAGTTGCCAATGTCTTTGTTTATAAGTTCCATGATAATACGTTCCATGGCCTTGCAGATCATGCTAGTCAGACTGATGGGGCGATAGTTCCCAGGATCCAAGGTGGATCCCCCCTTGTGGAGTGGGATAACTGTAGCTGTGCACCACTCAGTGTGCATGAAGCCTGAGGTGAGGCTATGATTAAACATGACACTTAGGTGAGGTGCCAGTTCATTTTGTAGTTCATGTAATACACAGCCCAGGATGTCATCTGGTCCCATGGATGCTGTATTCTTAGCTTTGGAGAGTGCGTTTTTTACCTGTGTGGTCATTATTACTGGCATTTGGCAATCTTCTGGTATTGAGATGGGCTGTTTAGGGGGTGAGAGGGGGTTGAAGTTGGCACTGAATTGATCTGCCATGATATTGGCAATATCCTTGGGATCAGTATATTTAATGCTATTCTGTTGTAGCTCAGAGCAGATCTGAGCATTGCCATTTAAATTCTTGACATAGTTATAGAATGCCTTGTGGTTGTCTTTGGAATATTTGGCAATTTTATTTTCATAACTAGCTTTGGAGGATTTTATGAGGGATCTCAGCTTCTTACTGAGGCTGGTAAGAGAGTTTTTTGCATCCTGGGATTTTCCTCTTTTCTACAACAGTTTCTTCCTTATGCTGTAAAGTTTGTTTATAGCAGGGGACCACCAGATTGGCTTCCTTTTTTTGGAGGAGAGCATCTTGGTTTTATTTGGGATGGCACAATTCATGCATGAGTGGATGTGCTCATACAGTGCCTTAGTGTAGGATTCAGCAGTCGAACTTTCAGTTCCCGTCTGCATGGGTGTCATGAAGTTTGTCACGTCTGACTTGAGTAGCATGAAGTTGGCTTTGGAGAAGTTTTTTATGGAGGTTTCCTTACTGGGGGGTGGGGGTAGGATGTGGATGTTAAGGGTGATTACCTTATGGTCAGACCTGACCAATGAGGGGGTGACCATAGGTGTGGAGCATCAATTTTCCATGTTGGTAATGATCAGGTCTAGGATATTGGAGCCCATGGTGGGACTATGGATTAGTTGATCCAGGGCATTGGAATTTATGTACATGTTTACCAGGTGTGTATGCATGCAACAGTGTGGGAGGGACACTGGGGGCAGACAGTGGCATGATAAAGGCCACATAATATGGACACTTTTCAAATATTGCTCCTACAAACTTATAAAGGTGATAGAATAACATATTCTGCATTAGCATAGATAGTCTGAAAGGTATGACATCTGCAACTCATAATGTCTGTCATTATTTTTTGAGATCAACCCGCAATGATTTGGCAATGATTTGCCAGAAAAACACAGGTTTATGAGAAAATGGACCAAAAATACGAGGCAAGAATCTTGACATTCTGTGGAACTCTGTACAGTTGAGAGGTATGTCTGTACCACCCTGCAGGTTGCAATCCATGTTTAGCAAGTTGTAACCTGTGATAACAATTGAAACAGTGAAAAGATGTCCCAAGACTATAGGACAAGAAACGTGTCATACAGTTCTGTACTGATATAATAGAGCAGTTTTTGCACATCAGAAACACCTTAATGTTATGAGAAATATTTTAAGCTAAGGTGATTTCACACAAAGAATGTGTAATAGTAGCAAGCCAGAAGAAGTCCTGTGTGTTGCCCTTGCCGTGGACATGCTATGTCCTGCCAACTGTCACATTAATATAAGTTGTATCCCACACTCCACATTTGATAATGTCACACACACATTGTGTGTTGCCTATGTGTGTGCAATATGTAGACAAGTGAAGGCCCTGTGACTACCTAGTTCCCACAAGATAGGTGAATGTGTTGGGGTTAAAGTAATGGCTAGGCTTGTGAGGGACCTAGTGCCAGAACTCAAGTAACCTCCTCTGTAAGTATGAGCCTGAGGTACTACAGAACATCCAGGTGACATGTATGAAGGCTAGCTGGCTGTGTCAAGGGGTATGTATGCAAGATCACACTGTCTGCCCCCAGTGTCCCTCACACACTGTTGCATGCATACACACCAAGTAAACATGTACATATACAGCTGTACCTTGGCTATTAAAAGGTCATTGTGTTTCCACTCTGCCATACTCATCATTGGTAATGTCATCAGGCCCACAGCCTGCAGACACACAGACACCTGGAACACAAACAAAATACAGTATGTGAGAATACAGTCAGTCAGCAGTACTAACAGCAATAATGCATCAAGGCTAAAAAGGTAAATACACTTCGATGTGTACCCATAACAATTGCCAGCAGACAGCACCTTAGACAGCATTACAGTACTACACTGTACTATATTCACCCAGTGCATCAGACCCATATTAGCATGTCCCTGCATCAATGGTATGGATGGTATGGATAACAGGGATATGGCACAGGTATCATCACATGCACAGGATGTGGTGTGGGTTTGTCAGAGGCCTAGGCTGGGCCATACAATTGACATCATGCATGTGTGTGTTTCTGGAGGGGTGGTATTCAACTGGGCCATGCAAAGGAGCTGTGTGTGTGTGTGGTGGTGACCTACTTGTGGTAGAGATGTGTGAGTGTTTGTATGCACACAGTCAAGCTATGTGGTTGCCCTACACAAGCGTATTATGGACAGCCGTGGACCATACATGGCAGGATGTACAGTTCACCATCTCCGGCCACGGACATGGGAACTGGTTCTACCAGGAGTCTCACTGAGACCTCCAGGCCCAAGGCCAGATGCAGTACCACTCCCCGATGGTGATAGCTGTCTGCTGGATCTGTGTCCCTGACAGGACTGGCTAGGACCATGTGCCCATGGCCTGCTTCATTGTGGTGTGGACAGCACCCTCCCTTCAGTAGTGCTGGTGGCACTGCCACTACAGGAGTGTGAATGTGCATGGCCATGTGGATTCTCAGCTGATCTTGTTGCTGACCTACGTCCATGTGGTCGACGCCATACTCCCACCACATGCTCAAGCACAGACATTGCATGGGTGAGCAACGGCAATGTCTCACCCCACCTTTTATCCACAACATCAGCATAATAATGTATGGCATTACCAAGGCTGTGGAGGTAATCATGCATGGCAGGAAGTGTTGCATGCATGACCCTGAGCATCTGTCTTGTGTTGCATTCAGAACATGCCTGTGCTTCCATGATGGACCAAAATATGCATCTGGTGACACCTGCTGTGACATTTGCGACAGGGGCTTAATGGGCAGCAGTCCTCCTTCGAGCACCCCTGTCCATCTGTCTGTGTGGGACCTTGCCTGCTGTTTGGCTATGGCTAGTGTCTACACTCACACCTGCCATAGTCACTACAGTAGCCTGTTCCATACCACCACCCTCCAACTGTCTATTATCTGTAGCTGCTGAGGACTGGGTATGCATGGGCATACTGACTCTGTGCAGGGACATTGTGGGTGAAAGTGGGATACCAACTAATGGCACAGATTCACCCCTGACAACCCCACCTATGCCTCACTATGACCACCATCATCATCAGTGTCTGCAAAGACACTGACATCAGGTTGTGAGGGGGAGAGACACCAATCACCATGTTTAGCTGTGAGGGTAAGACAACATATGTAAATTAATACCTGCACTATAATGTTGCTGATACACACACACACACACACACACACACACACACACACACACACACACACACACACACACACACGCACACACACGCACACACACACACACACACACACACGCACACACACGCACACACACACACACACACACACACACACACACACACATACACACAGGTGAGATGGCACAAAGGCAATATACAGACCACACAATTTCTAAATGATAACATGCATGACACACAATCAGACCACAAGAGACACACTCTGGACAGACCCGCAAAAACATGCAGTGCAGTTATGTCCTCTTAATGTTGCTACTAATATACACCTCTGAGATACGTGAGGAGTGGTAGTATGTGATGGACTTTCACCTAACAGACACTGCACCCATGTACACAATATTGATGTACCCCTGTATAGCACAGTGGCAACACTTACAGGAACGTATGTGCCAATATGTTACAGCTCCTGCAAATAGGCTCCTGTGATGACCACTGTGATGCACTGTAGTTAACCTCGCCACAAGCGAACATGCACATATTGCAATATGGCTAAGAGTAACAGTTGTGTGGATGGAAAAATGCATGCCCTTAACATACCTACGGTATTGGTGAACCACAACATGACATTTCAGTACCAGTACTCACCGGCTTCAGGCAGCTGTTCCCCAGCCACACCAGATGGACCTATGTAGTTGTGGGGGAAAGGTAATGTCAACACACTCACATGTGTCATTGGTACAGGATAAATGATGCATTTCTGAACATGTACTGCACAAGTTCTGATACTACACAATTTGCTGTCATTCACTATAGATGTGTACTTGTGTGCATTACAAAACCCCACCCACAAATGCAGTTTGACCTGGCATGTGCATCTAGATACTCCAGGGATGCCAGTATGAATGATACAGTACTGAGTGATGTCCACTGGTGCCTTACCTGGATGGTCCTTGCCTGTTGTCTGGGTGCCACTCACCTGCATGACATAGATGTGTACAGTTTCCTGTGGTGTGGCGGCTGCCCCAAAGTTGGCAAGAAATTCCTCTGTTGGTTTCAGTGGGGCCTGCATAGCAGGACCCCCACTTGTGGCTGCATGGTCCCTGGCCACAGCTGCAGCCCTTTACTGGGCATGGTGGATAAGGTCAGTGTCCCTGTGCTTGACCTGTATATAAGTTCACCCATGCTGATCCAGATTGTTAACAGTTGCCAGTAGTTCTATCCACAGGGTGGTCCATTCTTGCAGCTGCTTTCTGCTCCTCCTGAACATTACTGTGTGATGCAGTCTTAGGGCATCCAGTATTGCTGCAGTCTCAGCGTCAGAAAAGGCTAGATGCCCCTGTCAAGACATTCCACCTGAAAGACATGAACAGGGAAACACATCACAGGACCTGATACATTGGGCACAGTTATGTACAGATCCTGTACATCAACTTTTGCTAGCAGTATCCACCAGTAACACCCACATCATACCCCTTCCATCTAGCAGCACAGTATGTGTGTGGGTAGTTTCTCCATACTGGCATTACAGCATGCATTGCACCCCTGATCCTGATGTTTCATGTTCCCCCCAATGAGGACCATTAATGTGCATAATCCTCCATTCATCATTCACATCACATGGCACATGCTGCAGCTGAGGACATCACAGAAGTTCCCTACTAGGGCATACCAGTCCATCAGACATGTACTGTACACCTATACGCTATGAGGTCAACCCTCTACCCAGTATTATAGATACCCCTCAGGGGTTATCTCACGCTGGCATACCAGGCAATCAGACACTCCACATTTCTCGGACTGCTGCACGAGTGCAAGTCATGCTCCACTCTGTTAACACACACACACACACACAGACACACACACACACACACACACACACACACACACACACACACACACACACACACAAAACAATCCTGTTAAAGTCTGGCACAACTTTGCTACCTATGGGCCCTTAAGCCCAGACTTTAACGTAGTTCTGACTGCTGCAATCAATCTCATTAACAGCTACTGTAAGGCCCTCAACAAAGGGTGACAAATCCTACTGTGTGATGAGCCTATTAGCAAAATGGTAAGTGTGACCAAGACCAAGGCTATTGGTGTGAGCTATACAGTGTCTCTAAGAGATGACTTAGTGTTATATAGACCAGACACAATGACAAGGTGTAATGATATGTGATAATAACTAATAAAGGAACAAGGAATACTCTAACAATGCAGTAACTACACAGTTCAGACTCACAGGGATTCATTTACGACAACATTGCAGGACAGTCTGCAATACATACAGGAAATATTTAAAGTACTAGGTGCATAGGTTCATAGTATGATACTAGGCTATTGGCCCGGATGTCCTCAGAAGCCTAGCCCAGATTTCTGCCCATGTTCCTTCAAAGTCAGAACCTGTTTCCCCTGTCCAGCTGGGACACAGGTGGAATCACAGGGGTGTCTTTTGTGTTTCCCATGCAGTCATCCAGCTTCTTCTTACAGAAGGCTAGAGAGGTACTCTGCTAGACATGGGGAGGGAGTGTAATTTACAGACAGTGTATTGTTTGGGACACAGATCTATCCCACCAACAAGTACTATTCATGTCACAGACCAGGTGAGGGCCTTGCGTTCAGGTTGCGCGAGTGGGGTTTGTCCACTGATATACAGAAACTCCATCAGGGCTGGTTTGTGAACGGCATTGTATGCCAGACACACGTCACATATGATCAGTCTGTATGAGACTGAGTACAGGTACAGCAACAGAGCTTTCAGTCTATCTTGTAAAGGATAGGTTTTCCAGACTCTTGATTTTCCTGGTCAGGAACCTCTGTGGTCTCTGCAACTGCTGCATGTGGTTGGCAAGGTACATGCAAAATGAGCCATTGTACTTGGTAATGGGTCTTATAAGGGAGGAGTACAGGGATGCTATGGCCTCCTGGTTCCTAAATGACATACCCTTATTTGTGAAGTGGGCCATGTAGATAGCCTTCCGTACAATGGTGCCAATGCGGTGGGAATCTGTCAGGTTGCTATCAATCTTGGTGCACAAGTTGCCTCATTTCTGATTGCATACTCAGTGCATTATTATTACTGTCATAACTAGTGTGGATGACATCTACCACAACAGATATAATGATGCATTCCCTGGCATTCAGTTTGAGGCAATGCTTCTGGCACCAGTCATTAGTTTGGGTAAGGGCCTCTTGGAGAATACTCACATCACTAGGGGGATGTATAATAGTGGCCAGCTTGCAATCATCTGCAAACCTGGTCAGCCACAGACCACTGGTTTTGTCTTGCACCTCAGACAAGTATATCCCTAACAGTAGAGGCCCCCAAACAGATCCTTGGGGTACACTGCTTTTTAAAGGTGTACTACTAGGGGTTGCTTCCACTACTTTGACTGAGTGGGTACTATCATTGTGCAAGTTAGCTACCCATCTGGTAACATACAAGTTGATGCCTAGCTGTATAGGCTTATGTATTATGGCCAACTGGGGATTAATGTCAGAGGCTTTGGCTAGGTGAAGGTTGGCAGTGTGCACCATCTTTCCCTCGTCCATGTGTTTGTTGACCACTTCAAAGAATTCAACCAGGTTTAACATGTCTGATCTCCCTTTGACAATACAAAACTGTGTGGGCTCAAGCATTTTGAGGTTGGTGATCTCCCTGTTTATAAGGTCCTTGATAATGCCTTCCATGGGCTTGCAAAACAGGCTAGTTAGGCAGATGTGCATATGATTGGCTGGGTCAGTGGATGCTCCACCTTTGTGTAGAGGGATGACAGTGGCTGTCCTCTGTGTAGATAGAATAACAATGGTGCTCAGGCAATGGTTGACTACAGTGTGTAATGGAACTGAAAGCTCATTCCTGAATTCATGTAGGATGCAGCTGGGGATGTTATCAGGTCTCATGGAGACCTCAGTTTGTTACCTTTGTGAGGGCATTACAGACCTGCTTCCTGATGATGAGGGGAGGGGGGTAGATGCTGTGCATGTCCTCCTTTACTGATGGAGGACAAGGGGGTGAATTTTTCACTTAACCTGTCTGCAGCAGGTTGTCTATATCTATGGTGTATGTGTATGTGGTGTTACTGACCACTAGTACAGAGCAGATTTGGATGTTGCCTCTGAGATTGCAGACCTGTGTGAAAAAAGCCTTGTGATTGGCCTTGGTGGATGTGTCCAATTTGCACTCAAAGCTAACCTTAGGGTAATTCACCTGTGACCTTATTTGCTTGTTCAGACAAATGATGTGAGATTGCTTCCAATTTGGCACCTGCTCCTTCTTGGCCCTGTGCAGCCAATATTTCTACCTATTATGGAGTTTGTGTATTGCTGCTGTCCACCACAGAGGTTTACCCTACCTTGGGGGAGATGATTTTGTCCAATCAGGAATTGCTGAGTCCATACAGCTATGTAGGTGCTCATATAGATATTTGGTGTAGGCTTGGACACAAAATCATAACACAGTTAAACACTTTTGCAATTTCAACCTAGTAATTATAATCAAACTAGTAATTATTTATGTTTCAAGTCAATACAATAACCTGTAGCTGTAGACATTTATGTCTGTTTGATGCACTGAAACTAATATTACACATTTTTAAAACAAGTACAGCTTATTTACCTGACATTTTGCAACTCATGTCTGTATGTTTGAGGCTTCCAGCTACTACTATTGCTACATACATGTGCACAGGTAATACTTGATATATATTTCTGTTCTTTGTCAATATGGCAGACTGTGTTTACACTTTTGCAGCTCAGTCATACCTCTCAACTGATTAGAGCAAGACATCTGGACAGAGGCACACATAAATGGGGGGCAAAGCCCCCAAAATAGTGACATTTTATAAATATTGTTGTAACACACTTAGTTGATAACAAAGTAGGTTTTATATTCACAGGAATACTCTGAAGGATATGACATCTGACATTCAAATGTATGGCATTATGTTATGACTTCAGTCTTTCATGATTTGCCAGACAAAACACAACTGTATGAGGAAATGACTACAAATATGAGGCAAACATGTGGTCAGTCTGCAAAACTCTAGACAGTTGAAAGGTATGAGCTCAGTATATAACATACAGTTCAACACAAACTTCTGCACCAGTTATTTACTATGCACATACTCTATACAGGTCTCTTACATTTGTAAGACAAGCATATGTATCATAGTAGTATTCACAAGTGACATATGAATATTTACAACATCTCAGGTAGCTGGCCTGGCAGTGTCAGTCAGTATTGTACAACAGACACTCCAGTAGTAGCCATATGTGAGCTGACCTTTGCTGGGGTGACTCCGGGGCCAGAGCTGAAATCTATGTCACTGCAGAAAGAACCATCAGGGGTGGCCATAGGTGCTGGACAGCAACATGACAGTCCAGCATGTCTTGTTGAGACCTATTGCTTAACTTCCTATTTCCCATTATTGCATCCCCTTCTGCATTCCATTACATGCTCAATTGTTTGACATACCTATTATAGTGCTGCAGTGTTTTCTTAGAGTAATCCAGAAGTATTACTTCCTTTATTTGCAGTCTATCTTTACATAGAAAGGTTCAGACCTGTTTTGCATAGGCAGCAGCTTGCCTTTTGTAGGTAATGCTCATGAGCAGGTGGTGGCCTGTGCACCTAGTGGTGTCTCCCACTTGCTAATTGCAGTCAGAATAGCTGTGTTGTCTTTCCATTAGCCAATGACATGACAACACAGTGCTATAATTAAATCTTTCATGTGGGCCTTGCCCCTTTTCCTTGCCTTTGAGGAGGACATTATAGATGTTTGTTAAAGCAGTCGTTATATTGTAGAGGTCAGTTGGCTTACTGGTATGTTGCTTTGACTAATGCAAATGGTTCTGAGTGGCCAACTTCTCACTGATGTCTGTTTTCCCCTACAGTTACATCCCTGTAGTGCATGATATATTTACAGCATCACAGAAGGGAGGTGGAAATACTGTCCACTGTTTGGATTGATGTGCTATGTCCACAGATTTGCATGCTGTGTCTGCATACCTGTCAACCTCTTAGCACAAGAAATGTGGAGAAAGCCCAACAAAATGGGGGACAAAGTTCCAGAATTTGGGACAGATTGTAAGTATTGTTGTTATGCAGTTAGAAACTTACTAGATTAACAGGGTTTGTCTGGACATGCATTTTCTGTGTGATATGAACTCTGACACTGATATGTATATGACATACCTCTCAACTGTCCATATTTTCACAGAATGTCCAGGGGTTTGCCTCTTATGTTTGGTCTGTTCCTCATACAATTTTTTTTTTTGGCAAATCACCAGGATGAACTGAGGATTGAAGTCACTAAATAATGACATCCATTTGTGTTTCAGACTTCATAGCCTTCAGAAAAATTTATGTTAAAGCAAACCCTGTCACTTCAGCAACTTTATCAGTTTATAACACCAATATTTAAAATATGTCCCTATTTTTGGGCCTCTGTCCCCCAAGTATGTCAGGCTTTGTCCAGATTTCTTGCATTAAGAGGTTGAGAGGTATGATATATCATTATTTAGTAACTTCACTCCTGTTATCATCCCAGTGATTTAGCAGAATCCCAGAAATGCTATGAGAAAGAGACCATAAATATGGGCCCAAACCCTGGACATTCTGTGGAAATCTGTACAGTTGAGAGTTATGTATGTCTGGCCATTGTTAACAGACTTTCAAGATTGTATAGCAGTGTAGTGTGTAAATGTTTGTTGGGCTGAATAGGGAGAGAAGCAGATGTGAGTGCCATAGATCCTTTTCTACCTGACTGTGCATGCTGCTGCAGTTGCTGTTGGTCTATCAGCTGTATATGTTTGTAGGGGCAGACTGAGACATATCCCTTAAAACCTCAGGATTCCATGTACACTGTGATTTGGGGCAGTATATATAGGAATAGTGTGTGACTGGCAATCAAGATATGTTTGTTAAAGCAGTCATTATATTGTAGAGGTCAGTTGGCTTACTGGTATGTTGCTTTGACTGTAATGCAAATGGTTCTGAGTAGCCAATTTCTCACTGATGTCTGTTTTCCCCTACAGTTACATCCCTGTAGTGCACGATATATTTGCAAATGCATCAGCAATTCCCCAGAGCTGATTTGGCATAGTGTTGTGTTCCTCTGACTGTAGTTCGGAAGGTGCTGTGTGAAATGCTTGGCAGCTCAGTGTTTATTCCGTAATGTTACATGACTGCACTCATACCTCTCAACTATCCAAATTTTCATAAAATGTCCAGATGTTTGGCTCATATCTTTGGTCTGTTCCCCATAACTGTTGCGGATTTCTGACAAATCACTGGGATGATGTGAGGACTGAAGTCACTAAATAATGAGAAGTATTTGGGTCTCAGACTTGAAATATTCAGAAAATATATGTTAAAACAAACCGTGTAACTGTAGCAACTTTCTAAGCTTATAAAATCATTAATTAAAATATGTCCCTATTTCAGGGCATTTGTCCCCCCCACTTTGTCAGGCTTTGTCCAGATCGTTTGCACTAAGAGGTTGAGTATGTATGTATATATATATATATATATATATATATATATATGTGTGTGTGTGTGTGTGTGTGTGTGTGTGTGTCTGTGTGTATAACATTACTAATTCCACAATTTTTTTTCCCTAATGTTGGATGACCAACCTGCATGATATATTTACTGAAGCATTACTTAGTCTCACAACTCATATAGAATAGCGATAGCTGCTGTGACTGGAGTGTACAGGCTCCTGAGTTTAAGACTTGCCAGGGATTTGTATTTTTTCCCTTTAGTTAAATGACTGTAATGCATGATATGTTTGTAAAAACATTACACACAGCTCATATGGGGTAGTGGTATGTTGCTCTGACTGTAGTGCACAGGGAGTTGCATTCAAGACCTGCCAAGGCTGGGCTTTTTATTGCTAGGCAGAACAGAGGCTGAATGACACAGAGTGATTAAAGCGGTTTTAAGCAGTTGTAAGCAGGTTTGTGCAGTTTTGCATGATGCTAGGTTATGCGGCACTTAGTCCATTTTGGCTTCACTTAGCACTGCGTATTCCCGCTTAAACCCACGCTAATTTCAAAAAAGAAAATAAAAAAGGATGATAGGAAAGTGGTGAAATGGGGGCAAGCAGGGTTAAAACATTTGGAAAAGCAGCTAGGGATGTGCAGGATGGGTGTAGGAAGTACCATAACTCTACATTTCTTCTGCAGCAAAAGATGCGAATGATGTGGAAAATTTACAGCCTCACACCCCACAGGGAGGGGTGTTGGCAACATACATTTGTAGAGTAATTTCAGTGTAGATTGACTTACGCCACTGTACATGGGGGCAAAATGTAGTGCTCTGTATGGGACAATGATTCATTTGCAGGACAGATGCCCTTTTTTTTTAAGGTGAAAGTGGGATGTTGGGGAAGGGCTGTAGGTATGGTTGGAGAGGTAGGTTGGGTAGGATAGGTTGCATTTACAGACAGATAAGACACACAAGACAGCAGACAGGGGAGGTATATGACACAATGAGGGGGGTAAACAGCTTGGACAGGGAGGGTGGTTGGGAATCAGAGTCCCATAAGACCCCAAATGGATACAGTGGGACTGAGAGCCCCAGCCATGGGCAGTCACCACTGCACCTTCATGGCCCCGAAGGTGGCTGTGCTGGGGGCTGGACAACAGGAGCAGTCTGCCCCTCAAGGTGCTCCAGTCTGTCCTCGATCTGGCTCAGCCATCGATCCAACTTTGAGCTTATGACACTGTGCACCATACCCCAGAACTTCTTGCGGGTGACCGGTTCCTCTCCACGCCCACACCCAGGGGGGACAGGCTCCATCCCCTGAGGTGGTTCCACCCAAGGGTAGTGCAGTACCAGCAGAGGGGGCAGTTCCAGGTTGGTCCCAGACATGCCGGGGCCCAGTGCCATATACAGATGAGGTGAGACAGGTGGATCCGCAGGGATCGGCCTTCCCAAACATGCTATGGTGTTGAGGTTTTACAAAATGTATTAGTCATGAGCAAAACATTTCAAAATTAGTTATAACAGCATGCATGGGTGTTCCAGTTAAACCAGAACAGTGGAATTCACACAATTGCATACCAGACAGAACACATGCCAGTAATACCTGTGGCAACAGGCCACCGACAATGGTATCTGAACAAGGTATGTTAATATCTAAACAATTAAATATATGAACAATAATAGAACACAAGTCCCAACATTAGATTTTGAGAACAACATACCCGTAGTATATTGATAATAATTATTGATGCACATAAGGGGTGGGGGGTAGAGAAAAAAAGTCCATTAACAACTGTATAGGCTTCTATTTTTCACAAAGTACTGCTCAATACTCTACAGGTCTGCCCTCTCTTTATATCTACCTGTGGCCCATAACTTCTGTAGCACATACATAACTGTTAAACTGTCAAGCTGGAATGGTATGGGGCAAAGTGTGAGTACTCTGGGTACATGACTGGAGGGGACTTGTACATGTCAGAGTTGCATATCGGACTAACAAGATGTAGTCTGCACTGATGTGTGTGTCTGTGTGTGTGCTACTGGCATTCTTCAACTAGAGTCATATCTGTGTCCAAGATTATCAGCAGCAGTGATCACTAGCTATGACAGCATGGCACATGAGAGACATGTATCAGGAAGAGTGCATGGTGTATGTACCTATCCTGCTGTCTTTTACAGGGATGGGGTTGGACACTGAAACATTTGGACACAAAGTTTATTAGTATACCTATCATAAAGCTGCTACAATCATTTCTTTACCTGTAAAACCTGTGGAGAAAATATCTGTTAACACTACCTGATTATTTGTACACATACTCAGGATTACTTGTCTGTAAATATTCACACATCTTAGTACCATTCCCTGGATTCAAACCATGGTCTGTGTGTGCAAAAATGAACAGCATATCTATTTCTCAACACACGTAGCTACTGGGGAGCCACTTCTCTTGTTTGACTGATTTCTATCTAATACTTGCTTGGTTAGACAGTCTGACCTTGTAATCTAAGTGGAGTGTCACCAAAGACTGTAGCGACAGTTGAACATACATGCCTGACAGATAGTTATTGTACTGTGTATTAATCCTTTGAAAGCAGGTGTTCAGATTTAACCCCTAGTAGATGTGAATATGTGTGATCTCTACAGAGTATAGCAGGGTGCTAGGTTGCATACCCGACCCATATACATTTAGACATCATATGTTTGCAGTCTCCACCTATTACACTGTCATACTTGCCTGCAGCAGCATACCCACATTCAGGACTACATCAGCCTGAAATGCAAAGGTTAACACAAGGCAATGTTGCAGGGGACACACTGTAATCCATTATACATTACTAATCAAGGTTCAGATGTTAGTGAAGGACATATTTCATATTTCATTCATATCTTGTTTTACACATTCTATTTCTTCAACAACAAACCAGATTAAACACAACAGTTTGTGGTATAAATCTTTATTTGAGTAGCATGACAGTGTTTTCTTATACTTGATATTCTATATTCAGTACCACTGCATATCCTGTAGATCAGTATTGGTCTGGCAAACTTATTATTTATTCAGTACACTCAGAAAACACTATACCTACTGGCAGTAAACAATGTACTCCTTCTTATTTATTACACTATATACTGCAAGATAAATGTGTACTCACCAGACTTTCATTGCAACCTCAGCAATCTGTTAGCATGGGCCTCTAGGTTGCTAGCTCTCTCTTTTGCAGTTGTAGGGGAAAAACATTAAACATACATGTCTATCACATACTCAGGCTAGATTGTGGTACTGGTATGGGTGAGATACTTACTCACTACAGGGGCATCCCCATCTTGAGCTTCTTGAAGCCAAGAGGATCCACTTCCTATGCTTTAGGTCGGAATAATAATGCCGTACCTGCTCACCAGTTCAGGGCATTCCAGTAGCACTGATGCGATCACATGCCAGATGGTCCCAGGCCTCCATTTTGTACTGTGAGCCCTGGTACTGGCCCTGCAACAATCGGTGGTCATGGTCTTTATCAAGGACCCCAGCCATGACTCTGGACTCCAAGATGCTCCAACTCTGCACCCAAAAGCCCTCTCCCGCTCCAGCACCAGACATAGTTCCTGCAGAGATCAAACTACAGCAGGTTCTGGCTGTATTCTCACCTATGTGGTTTAAATAAGGCCATATTCCCACCCTTTCCCATTATTGGACCATTTTTGAAAATGCTGCCTTGACCAGTGCTTAAAGGGGCAAATGCTGAGCAGTGCTTAGTAGTGTGCAAATCTGCTCAGCTTGGCTGAATACTGTTTACAATGAGACTTCTAAACAATGCTCATACTGGCTAAGCAGAGATAAGCACTGCTAAGCATTGCTCAGTTTTCATTTTAGAAAATATTTCAGAATTGCAAATTAATTAATCATTACTGACATATTATTAAGTGTATATAATTTACTCTACATGACATCCCCCTATGTAATTTCATTATATTACCTTGAGGTGTGACTATACTGTATGGGACACTTGTGTTTACATGGGTCATTTCAGATGTTATATCCACCGACACTTTAATTTTGGACCAGCAACACTACTCTGGTTAACAAATATCACTTACTACATTATTTAAAAAATAATAATTTTAACAATACTTTCCCATGTAAAAATGAAGGGCCTGTCTTGGTACTTAAACCATGAACTGCTGTATGCAAAGCTGGAACTCTAACCACTATGCTATCTCGCCATTGAGGATTTTAACTATACATTTATATTTAGCTCCTATAAGATGTTTAACCACTGCTGAGCAAAGCACCACGATGTGCAAATCTGCTCAGCTACTTTTACTCTTCACTTATAATAATAAAAAAAAAGAATGCAACCACTTTAATTACATATATTAATACTAATACTGATTCGTATTTGGTAATGCACTACCTATCATTCTATCAACTTTCTAAGTCTGTATGGGCAATATTTTTTAAATTTGGAACCAAAAGTAACTCCTCACACTCCACTTTTTCTGCCACTAATAACTCAGAAAGTAAAACCACTGCACAAAGTTCAAAATGACCGTAGTTTTATTAATTATGATTAAAATAGACTTACTGCTTTCCCCCAGTATGCTAAGGCATCATCAAAGACAAATTTAAACACTAAAATGACTTCCTATATACTGACTTAGTACATACATAATTTCCTGTCTGTTCTGCTTTGAAAACAAATTTTCTTTAAAAAAAAAAACAATGTTAAAATATTCTACATAACATAATATCTAAAACTTTTCTTAAAATACATAAAACCTTTTGGGAACTTATCAGCCAGGATACTACTGTAACAACTGTGATGGTAACAATATATATTTAAATAGCATTTGCTCTACTTTTAAATTACATGCTATTGAGATGTTGTTATTAATCCCTGGTTTATTTTTGGTATTCAAACGTAATTGCCATTCTGTTTCTTTTATTTGTAAATCTAAATCCAGGTCACCACCCTTTCCTTCAATGAATACTCTATCTAACACAAAAATATAGACTTTTTGAAGTTAATGCATTCATTACTGTGCATATACAAGGCACTACTCAGCTTCTATTTCTTAATGTCCCTGTTATGCTCTGCTATTCTCTCTCTCAAATGTCTTGTGGTCTTGCCCACATAAAAGGCTGGGCATGAGACACGTGTAGCCATATAAACCACAAAGGAAGAAAAACAAGTTTTGAATGAACTGTCTAGGAATAGAGGCTACAGAGTGATGAAGCCTGATAAGGGAGGGGGATAGTAATCATGAAGCACATAGATTACACATGCAAAATGTATGAACTGTTGAACAATGAAAACATCTATGAAAGAGCATCAATAAATGAAGTGAACAGAGCTAATGCTAAAAATGATATGTTGTTTGATGCCTTGTGTCAAGGTTCTAGAATAGCTGCTGAATTCAAGTATCTTAGGGTAGAAAATCCCATTATTCCATCGATATGTGTGATACCTAAGATACACAAGGATGAGATAGATCCCCCCATTCAGGCCAATAGTGGCAGCTAGTGGCTCAAAAACAGAACCCCTAGCAGACTTCATTGATTATTATTCAAAACCAGTTTTGAATACAAAAACTCATGTGCTAAGAGATTCATGGCATTGCTTAGAACTGCTGAGAATGGCAAATCTTGATCAAGGTTATTTGTTTGTTACTGTTGATGTGATCAACCTATTTTCAGTAATGCCACATGAAATAGGTTTAGAGTTTTATTCGGATTGATTAGCACAGGATGGTGTTATGCAGCAGTTCAGAGTGAATCTGTTGGTGGATTTAATGAAAAGTATTAAAAAATAATTTTCTGTGGTTTGAAGGAGAATATTTCAGGCAGACTTCAGGTGTGGCAATGGGTGCAAAATGTGCATCAGTGTTTGCCAACCTGGTATTAATAGAATGGGAAAAAAGATATGTATTCTCATCCCATTTTATGTCCAATATCTTAACATACCATAGGTTTTTTGATGACAAAATTATTCTATGGAAGGGAAATGAAGAAGAGGTGATTGAATTTGTTGAATATATAAATGCAACCACAGGATTTTTGAGATTTACTTACAGGGTGCATAGGCATGAAATGGATTTTTTGGATATATTATTGAGCAAAGATGTTAATACTGGTGAGCTGTCCTCAAACATTTTTAGAAAGAAGACATACATAAATGCACTTCTCCACTTTGACTGTTGTCACCCTTACCATCAGTGGAAAAGCGTAGTAAAAAGGCAAATGGTTAGACTTTCAAGGCTGGTGAGTGATGACAGGAAATTTAATGATGCAATGGTAACTGTAATTTGGATGATTAAGGAGAGGGGTTATCCTATTCATTTGTTATTCTTCTTCTCTTTCGGCTGTTTCCATTAGGGTTCGTCACAGCAGATCATCTGTTTCCATTTCTTCCAGTCTCCTGCATATTGCTGTGTCACACCAACCACCTGCATGTCCTCTCTCACCACATCCATAAACATTATCGTAGGCCTTTCTCTTTTCCTCTTACCTGGCAGCTCCATCCTTAACATCCTTTTCCCAATATACCTATTATCCCTCCTCAGCACATGTCCAAACCAACTCAGTCTCACCTCTCTGACTTTGTCTCCAAAGCGTTCAACCTGAGCTGACCCTCTAATATACTGATTCCTAATCCTGTCCATCCTTGTCACACCCAGTGCAAATCTTAACATCTTTAACTCTGCCACTTCCAACTCTTGCCTTTTTGTCAGTGCCACTGTCTCCAACCCATACAACACAGCTGGTCTCATTACCCTCTTATAGACCTTCCCTTTCACTCTTACTGGTACCCGTCTGTCACAAATCATTCGTGACACTCTTTTCCACCCATTCCACCCTGCCTGTACTCTCTTCTTCACCTCTCTTCCACACTCACCATTACTCTGAACTGTTGATCCCAAATACTTAAACACATCCACCTTCACCAACTTTACTCTCTGCATCCTCACCATTCCTCTATCCTCCCTCTCTTTCACACTCACATATTCTGTCTTAGTCTGCTGACCTTCATTCCTCTCCTCTCTAGAGCATATCTCCACCTCTCCAGGGTCTCCTCAACCTGGTCCCTACTCTCACTACAGATCACAATGTCATCTGCAAACATCATAGTCCATGGGGCCTCCTGTCTGATCTCGCCTGTCAACCTGTCCATCACCATTGCAAATAAGAAAGGGCTCAGAGCTGATCCTTGATGTAATCCCACCCCCACCTTAAATGGATCTGTCATTCCCACTGCAGACTTCACCACTATCACACTACCCTTGTACATATCCTGTACCACTCTTACATACTTCTCTGCCACTACTGACTTCCTCATACAATACCACAACTCCTCTCCAGGCACCCTGTCATATGCTTTCTCCACGTCCACAAAGACACAATGTAACTCCTTCTGACCTTCTCTAAATTTCTCCATCAACACTCTCAGAGCAAACATCGCATCTCTAGGGCTCTTGCCCAGCATGACACCATACTGCTGATTGCTAATCATCACCTCCCTTCTTAACCTAGCTTCCACTACTCTTTCCCATACCTTCAAGCTGTGATTGATCAGTTTTATCCCTCTGTAGTTACTACAACTCTGCACATCACCCTTATTCTTAAAAATAGGTACCAAAACACTTTTTCTCCACTCCTCAGGTATTCTCTGACTTTCCAAGATTTCATTAAACAATCTGGTTAAAAACTCCACTGCCATTTCTCCTAAGCACCGCCATGCTTCCACGGGTATGTCATCTGGACCAACAACCTTTCCATTCTTCATCCTCTTCATAGCTGTCCGTACTTCCTCCTTGCTAATCTGTTTCACTTCCGGATCCACTATCCCCACATCCTCGAACCTTCTCTCTCTCTCATTCTCTTCATTCATCAGCCCCTCAAAGTACTCTTTCCATCTGCTCAACACACTCTCCTCACTTGTGAGTATGTTTACAGGTCCTTTTCTCCCTCTTTAGTGTCCAACCTTTCATATAACTCTCCATATGCCTTATCCTTAGCCTTCACCACCTCTCTCTTTGCCATGCTCCTCATCTCCTTATACTCCTGTCTACTTTCCTCATCTCTCTGACAATCCCACTTCTTCTTTGCCAGCCTCTTCCTCTGTATACTCTCCTGTACTTCCTCATTCCACCACCAGGTCTCCTTGTCCTCCTTCCTCTGTCTAGATGTCACACCAAGCACCTTTCTAGCTGTCTCCCTTACCATCTCTGCTGTAGTTACCCAGCTAGTCGGTAACTCTTCACTGCCCCCTAGTGCCTGTTTTAACTCTTCCCTGAACTCCACCTCATGATCACCCTTTTTCAGTTCCACAATTTGATCCTTGGCACTGCTCTCACACTTGTCCTTCTCTTCTTGATCACCAACATCATCCTACAGACCACCATTCTATGCTGCCTAACTAGACTTTCCCTTGTCACCACTTTACAGTCTCCAATCTCCTTCAGACTGGCCCTACTGCTTAGGATATAATCCACCTGTGTGCATCTTCCCCCACTCTTGTACATCACCCTATGCTCCTCCCTCATCTTAAAATACGTATTCACCACAGCCATGTCCATCCTTTTTGCAAAATCTACTACCATCTGGCCTTCTGCATTCCTCTCCTTAAGACTATACCTGCCCATCACTTCCTCATCCCCTCTGTTCCCATCACCAACATGCCCATTGAAATCCACTCCAATCACCAGTCTATCACCCTTGGGTACACTCACCACCACTTCATCCAACTCACTCAAAATTTTTCTTTCTCATCCATTGCACACCCAACTTGCGAAGTGTATGCACTAACAACATTCATCATTACACCATCAATTTCCAGCTTCATAAACATCACTCTATCCAACACTCTTTTCACCGCCAAAACACTCTTGGCATACTGTTCCTTCAGGATAACCCCTACCCCATTTCTCCTCCCATTCACACCATGGTAGAACAATTTGAACCCACCTCCTATACACCTGGCCTTACTCGCCTTCCATCTGGTCTATTGCACACACAATATATCAACTTTCCTTCACTCCATCATATCAGCTAGCTGTCTCCCTATACCAGTCATACTGCCAACATTCAAAGTTCCTACCCTCACTACTACACTCCTAACCTTCATCCTCTCTTTCTGCTTTCAGGCATGCCTTCCCCCTCTTCTTCTCCTTTGGCCAACAGTAGCCCAATTTCTGCCATCACCCTGTTGGCTAACATTACTGGTGGCGGTCGTTGCTAACCCGGGCCTTGACCGATCTGGTATGGAAATCTGTATTGCTGTCCGCATATGTTATTTGGCAGAGGTTTTACACCGGATGCCCTTCCTGATGTAACCCTCCCCATTTATCCGGGCTTGGGACCGGCACAAAGAAATGCACTGGCTTGTGCATCCCCTATTTGTTTTTTATTGTCAACATGAAAAGAGGTGACAAAAAATAGGACCACTAGATTTGTTCCCATTTTAAAAGGAAGCAGAAGTGGAGGCAATACCACACAAGAAGGAAACCTTGGTCATGATGTTAAGGTAATACAATACAACCAAGATGCAACACTATTAAGGACAAAAAGGTGTTCATTATGGGAAGAAATTTTTGATAATGACTTAAAAGAAAAACTAGGTAAGGGACCAAAATAGTATACAGTAGAGGAACAAATATAAAAGAAATGTTGGAGAAAAATATAGAAAGAGTGAGTGCAGCATACAGATCAAAAATGCACAAATGTGGTGCATGTAGATCATGTAGGTTCATTAATGATGGTCCCTATGTGGAAATTATAACATCTGACAGAAATTTGCAATGCCCTGGTGTATGTAACTGTAACATGAAATTTATGGTTTATGTGGCTATGTGTGTTTCATGTCCAGCCTTTTATATGGGCAAGACCACAAAACATTTGACAGAGAGGAAAACAGAGCATAACAGGGACATTAAGAAACAGAAGCTGAGTAGTGTCTGTATATGCACAGTAATGAATGCATTAACTTCAAAAAGTTTATATTTTTTGTGCTAGATAGAGTATTCATTGAAGGAAGGGGTGGTGACCTGGATTTATTTACTTTATTTATTTTACATTTGTTGACCGGGCTATTCTAACTGGATATATGTCCATTTTCAGTAGAGGCCCGGGGAGATAAGCTCCAAGACATGGTCCAATACAATAATACAAGTACAAACAATAAAAGAATCAAATATTCTAATAAAAATAGCAATTATCCTAATAAAAAAAAAATCATCAACAGTGGTAACATGCGAAATAACAGCATGAAGGTTGTAACAGGATGCAACACTCAGAATTTAGATTTACGAATAAAAGAAACAGAATGGCAATTACATTTTAATGCCAAGAATAAACCTGGGATTAATGGCAGTATCTCAATAGCATGTATTTTGAAATGTTGAGCAAAAAATATTTAAATATATATTGCTACCATCACAATATATCCTGGCTGATAAGTTCCTAAAAGGTTTTATAATTTTTTAAGAAAAGTTTTAAATTTTATGTTACGTAGAATGTTTTAACATTTTTTTAAAGAAAAATTGTTTCCAAAGCAGAACATATAGGAAATGATGTATGTATTTAGTCAGTATATAGGAAGTCATTTTAGTGTTTAAATTTGACTCTGATGATGCCTTAGCATACTGGGTGAAAGCGCTAAGTCTATTTTAATTGTATTTAATAAAACTAGGTAATTTCGAACTTTGTGCAGTGGTTTTACTTTCTGATTTTTTAAATTTGCCCTATTTTGGAACCTTTGTCCCATATTTTTTCATGGATTTATCCAGATTTCTTGGTGGAACAGGTTGAGGTGTGTACATATCTCTCAACTGTCCAGATTTTCACAGACTGTCCAGATGTTTAGCTCGTATTTTTGTTTTGTTCCTTATAAAATTCGTGGTTTTCTGCAAATCAATGGGATGATCTCAGGATTGAAGTCACTAAATAATTGCATATATTTGAGTTTCAGACTTCTAATCCTTCAGAAAATGTATGTTAAAACAAACCCTGTTACTCTATCAACTTTCTAAGTTTATAAGAGCTGTACTTAAAATGTGTCCCTATTTTTGGACCTTTGTCCCTCCATTTTGTTGGCCTTTGTCCATATTTTTGGCACTAAGAGGTTGATAGATATGGCTGTGTGTCTGATGACACAATTGTATTGTAAAGTGCTGTACAGCACTTTGACAATGCAGAGGGGGTGTTATAATTCCTGTCACACACCCCCTGCATTGCTTCCCATTCATAATCTGCTTTCAGTGTACACTGAAAGCATTGCAAAGTGCCATACAACATTATAACAATGCAGGGGGTGTGTTACAGTTCCTGTCACACACCCCCTGCATTGCTTCCCATTCATAATCCTCCTTTCAGTGTCCACAGACACTGAAAGCATTGTAAAGTGCCATATGGCACTTTGAGAGTGCAGGGGCATGTTACAGATCTGCGAGCACTACTGCAACACACCCCCTGCACTCATTCTGTATCTATATCCACAGAGCCATCTCAGTAGGGCACCTTCTTTAATATGTAAGGTGTGCTGCTGAGAGGGGGATGCGGACACAGACACCATTCACTCCATGTAGGAATAACACTATTCCTACATGGAGTTTATTGAATCCTGGGGACAGTCTATAGTATTGTTGTTATCACTGAACATGTAATAATCACAGATTTCATAACTATCTCTTTATCATAACACCTCCATCTGATTTTTGTTAAAATATCTTTACAGTCAAAACATTTATACCCAGACAGAACTGGTTTACAGTCATTGTTCTTTAACCGTGTTTCACAAACAATGTCATCAATCTTGTGGGAATGTAGTAAATTTTCAAATTAAAAAAATACATTATTAATTCTGCTAGCATTGACAACCATCAAGGATGCATCAGATTTTGCTTTCTGTAAACTGTTAAATTTTCGGCCTGGCAAAAATCCTTCCTAGTGTTTGTCAAATATTGCAAAATGTCTGCTGCAAAAATTGTGTTCCCTGATCTTGACAAATGCATGCCATCCTGTCTGAACACATGTGCCCAAAAACTAGGCTTGGATGCTCTACACATTTCCATTTTTTAAAACAGGACATTTTTCCATGTAGGTATTTACCCAAAAAATCTTTCCATTCAGGGTGACCTGACTATCCTTTCTAAGGTGATTTGTGAAAAATATGTCCTAACACCAGCACAAGCTATAATATCTAAGATGGCTATCAGTTCCCTATTAACAAATCCTTGCAGATGAGATCATTTGTACTGGCATGAATAAAAACAGAGACATACTTCCTTACATTAAGGCATTCCAAGATTTGTCTCAGACCATATTTGACTCCGGGCAAATATAACACCATTTAATTTTCATTATCTTCTCTGAAAATATAAGTATTAATTCCTCTAATGACTGAATCTCCAATTGCAAGAATATCTTTGCTGACCAGCTCTGAAGAAACTTTAACTTGTAATACAATATTATCTGCTCTATCAGTTGTTAGGAAGGATAGATCTTCATCATCATTAGTCTTATTAATCCCACTGTTTTAATTGTGAATTAAATTCACATCCAGCTGGCATTGTAAATCCACAGCTTGAGCCATGTAGTCAACATCTGTCTTTCTCTTCTGTTGTTCTTCAATCCTTCCACGTTCAGTTTTGATTTCTTCCTTTTAACCTGCCCTTTGCCTTTTTTTCTACCTTTTCTTTTGGAAAAATGATGCCTTTTTCTGTAGACTGAAGGTTTTCTGATAGAAAAATATTATCATTCCCTGTAACCTGTGTGTTACATAACAAAGCAGTGTCCTTTTTAGTATGTATTCTCTTTACTTTATAGACATTAATCAGTTTATTTTTCTTCCTTGTTATTTGTTGTGAACTTCTTTCTTTCTTTTTTGTTTCCTTCTAAACAATCTGGATCCTCAGATTTGCTGAATACTTGCATCCAGAATTCCATAGTTGTCAGAGGCATCATCTTGTTTTATAGGGGTTGAATGATCTTTACAAACAATAGACACATCATTCCTTAAATGTGTTCTATTAGTTCTTTGCCTAACATTATTTATCTCACCAGTCCAGTGATTAACATATAAAACAACAGTTCTCCAAGCAGTGCCAATTGCACAACTGTAATTATCTTCATTAAGCCTATATTTACTTCTTAAAATGGTAAGCAAATCATCCAACATTTGACACGAGGAACACAGATCACCACTGTTGTCAGCTGCTACCTTTAAATATGCATAGCATTTATTACACTGTATAAGAAATTTGTGCTTTAGCAAATCATTAATGGCATACTCATTTAAGGAATCCATATTCAGCTTCAAACAAATAAAATATTGTAAAAAGAAAAGAATAATCAAAATCAATAACCACAGAAATCAATAACCATAGTTCTCTTTGATTTCTGTGGTTATTGATTTTGATTATTAATAACCACATTTCTCTTTGATTTCTGTGGTTATTAATAATCAAAATCAATAACCACAGAAATCAAAGAGAACTTAAATCAACTTCTATGACAAAAATCACACAAGCAATATACATCTAAATACTAAAGTAAGTACAGTAAAGTTGTTCTGACTGTACAAGTTCTGCAAGCCATACAAAAGCTGTAATTCCTTTACGTCGCAATAGCTTCTGCTCACTATTGTTCTCAGTCGTACTTCAGTAAAGATCAATAAATCACAAACCAAGTTAGGATTGTTCAGATCTGCTCTTTAATTTCCTCTCTGTAGTTTGTGTGAATTTATAGCTGTCTAGGCTCCTTTCGATGGCTAGAGCTTGCCTGTTTAAAACATATGCCTTTCTAATAGTCAACAGTGAAATTAAAGGTAAAACAAAATATGAATCAAAGTAAATCTTAACAAGTAATCCCTTTGTACCTACAAACAGTGAAAAACAGTGATGATAAATTAAATATAAATTCAAATAAAACTTCTCTTACCAGTCAGCTCCAAAGTAAATCATATACTAAGGTAGGTTTGCTTAGATATGCTCATTGAATAGACAGAAGTCACAAATTCACTCCTGGTTTAGCACCCTTGTCCCTTAAGGATAGGCATAACATGAAATGTTCTTCCCAGCTCTAGGTTATTTGTATTTAAATTACTAGGAGTAAACACTTCATGGGAATTCAGGGCTAGGTCTCTAAATAGTCTCACTGATCAATATCCTAGTTAGTACCTATGAAACTAAACATAATCTAGATCACTGGATGGGTACTCACAAGTTTACTCCAGGACTGAATGGTATGGCCATCCTGCAGGAAGTAGGTGTGGACATACAGAGGGTACTGGAAAGATGTGAATGATCATTAGACTTAGTGGCCTTGGAATATCTGTAAATATATGCTTCTATGAAACTCTCATAAGGATTAAAGACCCTAGATCTCCACTTATGGAAAGACATCTACCAAGCTACTTAAAGGAGAGACACACCCACAGACTCAAAAGCATGTTTATTTCATCATGGTTTGGTGGTTCCTACATTTTAACACCACTCTGGGACTATTTACAGGTTTTTAAATATTTTTATACATAATTTCTGAGTCTGACCACATGGGGTCTAGCATCTTGAAGTGATCCTGATTGTTCAATCTGCCTCTCGGTATCCCACAACGCAGTGCTTGTCTGTAAAAAAATACATCACACAGGCCTCTTTCTTTATAAAGTTCCTGTGACTGCATTGATTTTACATGCATGCACTACTGTCTTTCAGTCAGTTTTAAGTAACATTTCATGTCATTCAATGACTACTTAAAACACAAACAGTGTAAATGCCACATAACAGACTTTTAAAGTGCTTTTTACTTCTGCTTCTTTTTAGAATGGCTAAATTGCAGTCTTTTGTGAAGCCTGAATTGTACTACTTTGACTCATCTCCCATCCCGCTTCACACCTAACTTCCCTATCTGTCAAAGTGCTAAGGGCAATTTGAGCTGTTATCTGCTGTGATTGACAGCTCACAGCAGGGGAATTAACTCATGCACTGTTTCCTTGTTCTAACCTTTACTTTCTGTATGGGTAGGGGAAGGACCAGGGAGCTGTGACATCACAGCATGGGTGGGGTTTTAGGATGGTCGTAGTTATGGCAGTTTGGGGAGGGAATTGGCCAGAAAACCACCTGTATTCATTGACGTTGATGACATCAATGAATTGGAGACTGCAGCAAACTTTTCCAGAGTGAGATAAATGTTTTTTGAAAGTGAAACCACCACAGTACAGTAAGGTACAGTTCTAGTGGAGAGAAACAGTTGATTTACAATATTTTAAATGCTGTATTGTTGTTTTTTCATACCAGGGAGTATAAATAGGGAGAAAAAGGACAGAGAAGTTAAGCATTTAATATTAGAATCCCATTGTTGTCCCTTAAAGAAACTCACATCTTTTATAGCAACACCAGTAACACATTTGGTAAACAAATTTTTAAGAGAATGCCCAGTCAGAGAACTACACATGCAAGCCAAGATAAAAACAGTGTGCAAGGGTGATAAGCAAAGTAAAGCAGATCAGTTTAGACCATTAGACACAAGGCTGTTGGTCCAGATGACATACTAGTGGAAGCATGGTGGAGTTTTTAACCAGATTGTTTAATGAAATTTTGGAAAGTGACAGGATGCCTGAAGAATGGAGAAAAAGTGTTTTGGTACCAATTTTTAAGAATAAGGGTGATGTGCAGAGCTGTAGTAACTACAGAGGGATTAAATTGATCAGTCACAGCATGAAGTTATGGGAAAGAGTAGTGGAAGCTAGGTTAAGTAGGGGCATGATGATTAGTGATCAGCAGTATTGTTTCATGCCAGGAAAGAGCACTACAGATGCAATGTTTACTCTGAGAGTGTTGATGGGGAAGTACAGAGAAGGTGAGAAGGAGTTGCATTGTGTTGTTGTAGACTTAGAGAAAGCATATGACAGGGTGTCTGAAGAGGAGTTGTGGTATTGTATGAATAAGTCGGGAGTGCCAGAGAAGTATGTAAGAGTGGTACAGGATATGTACGAGGGTGGTGTGACAGCAGTGAGGTTTGCAGTGGGAGTGACGGATGCATTTAAGATGGAGGTGGGATTACATCAAGGATTAGCTCTGAGCCCTTTCTTATTTTCAATGCTGATGGATAGGTTGACAGACAAGATCAGACAGGAGTCCCCGTGGACTATGATGTTTGCAGATGACATTGTGATCTGTAGTGGAGTAGGGAACAGGTAGAGGAGACCCTGGAGAGATGGAGATATGCTCTAGAGAGAAGAGGAATGAAGGTCAGCAGGACTATGACAGAATATATGTGTGTGCATGAAAGGGAGGATAGAGGAATGGTGAGGATGCAATGAATAGAGATGGTGAAGGTGGATGAGTTTAAATACTTGGGATCAATAGTTCAGAGTAATGATGAGTATGGAAGAGAGGTGAAGAAGAGAGCACAGGCAGGATGGAGTGGGTGGAGAAGAGTGTCAGGAGTGATTTGTGGCAGAAGAGTACCAGTAAGAGTGAAAGGGAAGGTCTACAAGAGAGTAGTGAGACCAGTTAAGTTATATGGGTTGGAGACAGTGGCATTGACAAAAAGGCAGGAGTTAGAGCTGGATGTGGCAGAGTTAAAGATGTTAAGATTTGCACTAGGTGTGACGAGGGTGGACAGCTTTAGGAATAAGTATATTAGAGGGTCAGCCCAGGTTGGAAGGTTTGGAGACAAAGCCAGAGAGGCAAGATTATGTTGGTTTGGACATGTGCTGAGGAGGGATACTGAGTATATTGGGAAAAAGATGCTAAGGATGAAGCTACCAGGTAACAGGAAAAGAGGAAGGCCTAAGATAAGGTTTATGGATGTGGTGAGAGAGGACATGCAGGTGGTTGGTGTGACAGAGCATGATGCAGAGGACAGGAAGAAATGGAAACAGATGATCTGCTGTGGTGACCCCTAACGGGAACAGGTGAAAGATGATGATGATGAGACACAATAGCTATACTGAGTCCTCTAGTAAAATTGTCAAACACTATGTACACATGTAGCATGCAACTCATTTGATGAAGAATAAACTGATGACATGAATGCAGTATGACTTCATGCCAGAGCACAGTAGACAAAAGTCCTTGTTAAAACATGCTGAATAAAGACAAGGTGCTTTTCACAACATCTAATGCTGTGATGTATTAGTTACTAAAAGCCTGGGATACTCTGCAACTGTTGTTTCTTGGTTCACTAACTACATGACGGATTGCACATCTGCTGTTTAATGGCACAACAAAAGCTACCACACCTGTATGGCAAACATATGAATACCATAAAGGTCCATTCTAGGACTGGTATTAATTGTATAATTCAGCTACGTATAAAGGAAATGCAGATGACTCAGCCTTGATACATTCAGCCATGGACACAAAACCCTTATCAAAAACCTTTGTAACAATTTCAGATCACTTAACACCTAAATACAAGACAATAAACTATTTGTTAATGAGAAGCAAACAAAGCTACTTATTTTTCATAAGATTCAGTTTCTGAATAACTCAGCACCATCATCCATGGAGCTTTAAGGCCGACAGTGATAGTTCAGACCTGGAAATACAAGTTACAGTAGACAACCATCAACTTTGAAGAACACTTTAAAGTACAGCCAAAAACATTGCTTACATACAATCATACAAACTAACCCAAAAGCCCAAGGTAACTCGAGTCAGTCCTCAGCTTACACTGATAGTTTTCCAGTCCTTCTCCATGTGGGGGAGGTATTCATAAGTTCCTGGTTAATCTTGTCCTGACTGCTCTCTACTCCATTCTCCCTATTTGCCACTCCCATCCCCACCCCCTGATTATCTTCATTAGTCAGCTCCCTCCTAGGGTGCCATCTTTAATCAAACTCTCTACTACCTAATCACATTCATTTCATCCTGTAGCTGTTGTACCTTCCCTACCCCTCTGTTTGTTGTGCCTGCACAGCATGTAAGTTGAGCAATATCACATGTATACTACAGCTACTTTGCATTACTGTCCTCTTATTACTGTTAGCTGTTGATTTATTTGGTTATTACTGTTAACTACTGAGGTACTTCATGGTGCTAAGCTGTAACTGCTGTTCAGAACTCCTATATGTTTTGAGAGCTAGCTAATGTTCTAACTTACTGCTTATTTTTTTATCTTGTTTTATGAAGGTAGAGCTTTAGTTGTTGAATATCTGCCAGGCATCCTGCTAACTGTTTTGCAGAGGTTATTCTTGTTCTGATTACATTTGTAAGCATTCCTATGGCATGCTACTGTACTTAGAAGACTTACAGGCTGGACTTTACAATTTCTTTTATAGAAGGCTAAGTGAACGCAGTTCATGTTACTGTTAGTTCATACTGCATAACATAACTCTAGAATTATTGTCCTAAAACAGCCACACTTTGCTTTGTGCATTATATCCTGTGTGTATTCACTGCTGAAGTATACAGCTGTTATCACTGGACTTAGACTGTATGTTACTGCTGCTAGTCTGAGGTTTTACAGAGCTGATACTGTATGCTATATAATCAATTTTAATTATAATGTATGCAATATAATTACTTTTACTCTTCATCTACATTCCTTGCATGCTCTCCACTTCACATTCTTGTAACATTTGCACTAATTCTGCCTTATTTACCTTTATTTTTCAGTTTGCACAGGTTTCTTTACTGTGTGTCCCCCCCACCCCCACCTGGGATTAACTGCATAAAGCAATTTCTACCTTCTCCACTGAAGCTGGCTATCTTAACTAAGTAAAATCTCTGGGAAGCAAGCACCTGACTCCCTCCAGCCTTTCAATTGTAATAGGTGAATTACAATTTGTTTTTTGTAAACTGTTGAAGCTTAAGGGATCCAGCCAATTGCCACTAGATTGGGCTATAATACTTTGAATCAGCCTTACACTCACACAGTGTTCTAGTCCCAAGGATTTACTTTTTAAGTTGGTAAAGTTTTGCTTCTAGGCTATCTCCACAGTAATTTGGCTGCCTCCATATTGACTACATTTGCTAGTTTACCCCTAGGATCCTATTAAAATTAGCCTGACAACTGGTGTAAAAATAAAAAATAATACAACAAATTAAAGTACAGTCAAAAACATTGCTTACATATACTCATGCAAACCAAACCAAAAGCCCAAGGTAACTCTCAGAGTCAGTGTTAGCCCTGCTGTGCTCCCCTCCCTGCCCCCAAATCTCACCCGCCCCCACTAGTGCTAAATTTAAACCAGACTTTACCACTCCCTTGCCACTCCCCTCCTGCTAAGTACCAATAAGCACCTCACACATCATTGAAAATCCCTGTGCTCTTAACCCATTTCCTTCTCTCCCATTCTTCCATACCATTAGCACAGTCAGCCATCAGAATTTGGCCTGCCCCCCTAACAAAATGCAAACAAGCAAAAAATACTAATTACCCAAATGCCTATACTGTTTCTATTTTACCATCTCACTGCCTACGAACAAACACTTGACAGTGGTATTCACTACCAATATCACAATAGTAAAACACATGAAGCAAATAATCCAACAAAAAGATGTCACAGGATACCTTCTCCTTGAAAAGAACCAGACACCAGGCAGAGTAAGGTTATAAGCGCGTTCATTCCCTTTATTCACACTCAATACAAACGGACTTCTTCAGATACAAACCCTTACACACTTCCCCCCTTTTTTATATACAATTCAATTGCTTAATCTCAATCAATTAACTTAAATGACTTAATTAGTTAAATGTGCTCTCAAGTTAAAAACAAATTAATATTTTCTTTTAAAAATATGTTGCTATGTATAATACATAAATAATTCTTCTATAAAAACACATATATAATAAACATTTCATCTGTTAAAAAAAAAAAAAAATATATATATATATATATATATATATATATATTTATACTAAATTAATTGCTTCTATGTTCAACCACTTAAACCATTTTCATCTAATCTCATCTGACTTTAAATGAAGCAAGCTCCTTAGAGAAATCCTGTCATTAATACCAGGAAAAACTGTAGCATTCAACAACACCTGCCAGTGTGTTTCCCTGTATTCTAAAAAACAGGGCCAATTACCCCCCTCTCCAGTCTACCTACCTTTTCCAATACACAGAAGAGGAATTTTTTAAAATCCTTACAATTTATGCTGTGTCTAAATAAGGCATTTGTTTTATCTTGTCTCCTAATTGCATAAATGTGTTGGTAAATTCACTTTTTTAACTTCTTTTCTGTTTTTCCTATATAATATGCACAGCATGACTGGCACAAGGCCACATAGACAACTCCTTTTGTATTACAATTATAATTCCCTGTCACTGGAATTATTCTATTGTGACCCCTCTATCACTATATTCCTATGTTCATAGACATACCTACATTCCCTGCAGCCATTGCACTTCCTCATATTACCTAATGGAATCCTATCTTTGTCTTTCTTCCTTTCAAAATAAATTCTTAATATTGGGTCCTCTTCTGAAAACTATTTTTGGTTTATTACCCAGTTTTTCGGTTAATCCATATGCCCCAAAAACACAATTCCAGTTCTTTTCCACCATTTTATGGACCTCTACACTATCCTCATTATATGTTAGCACACAGCAAGTAGTTGCCTCTGCTGTCTTCTTAACATTCAACAAACTCTCATGTTTCTTCAATAATGGGGGATAAAAATCTTCTCTCCTGCTTGTTACATAACTCTCCTGTCCCTCTAGGACACTGGTTGGGTAACCCCTTATACCCAGCATGGTCTTTAACTCTACCATTTGATCTTTAAACCTGTTGTCATCTGTCGTTAGTCTTGATATTCTAATCATTTAGCCCTTTACCAAATGTCTTTTTTGCCAAAAGGGGTGGTCACTCTCAAAGTGCAGATAACTATTCGAATGGGTGGGCTTCCTATATATACATGATTTATAACATCCATCAGTTCTATTTTTATATAGGTGGATGTCCAGATAATTAACTGCTTCTTTCTCAATTTTACTAGTAAAATTCAAAAAATCAGTAGTGGCACTGATATAGTTAAAAAAAAATCATCTGCCTCATCAAACCCACCTTCCCATAATATTAGAATATCGTCCAAAAATCTATAATATCTAAAGATATTTTTCCTAAACATTGAATTTAACACAAATTTGGTTTCCCAGTACCAAAGAACAATATTAGCAAATATAGGGGCTACTGCTGCACCCATTGCTACACCTCAGGTTTGCTTGAAATATTCCCCCTGAAACCACACAAAATTATTTTTCAGAACCAATTCCATGAGGGTAGCTAAGACATACACCGTATCCCTTGAAAATCTGGTTCCTTCCCTTAGTGCTTCCTGAAAATATTCCATTCCTTCTTCATGTGGGATACAAAGAAAAAGGTCCTTAATATCAATAATCAAGAAAATAACTTCTTCCTTGAACTCATTCTTTGCCATACACTATAATAAATGCCAAGAGTCCTTCAAGACATGTTTTTTATCCTCAAAAAATAATTTAAATGGAAATCTATCATTTTTGCTAAAGGTTCTGTTTTATTCCCACCTCCTGCCACTATGGGTCTCATTGGTGGATCCCCTAATGATTTATGAATTTTGTGAATCCCAAAGAAGGCTGGGGTTACAGGATTGTTCACCTTTAAGTATCTCACCTCATCTTCGCTAAAGGTATACTCCTGGAAGAGTTCTTCCAAAATCATGTCTAATCTAGCATTAAAGATGTTAACCTCATTCAGTGATGCTGCACTAAAGTAGGAACTGTCATTCAAATATTTCATCATTCTAGTGGTGTAGTCATAATGTTCCATTACAACTCCCCCTCCCCCCTTATCGGGCTTCATGATTCTTACTTCTTGGTTCCTCATTAACTCTGTTAATGCCTGGTGTTCGTCTTTTGATAAATTCTGGTTAATCCATCTAGTCTTATTCCCTATTAAATTCCTGTACTCTATTTCATTCAATCTTTTGAAAAGGGCCACTGGTGGTAATAGGAGGCGTTATAAGTACTTTTTCTTTTTAAGGTTACTCTGGTTGCATCACTCTCCTTCCCATTCTGCATTACCAACTTTAAATTTATGGCCCTTGCAAACATTTTTAAATCTAAAATGGTGTTAACCATATAATTCTGTTTCTTAGGGATAAAACTAAACCCTTTTACAAATAGGTGTTCTGCATGAGTGTTATTTAATATGATTCCACTGTAGTTATAAATCTTAAGGCCCTTATATTCCAGGAGAAGGTATCCTGTGACATCTTTTTGTTGGTATTCACTACCCAAATAGTCAAACAGACACCCATGACTTCACACATAGCACCAAACACTTTACCATCCCCAGCACACTGAATATACCACCCTCTATAAAATACCACCTCTGTACAGCAACAAAACATAATCCTAAAGACAAAGACTATATAAAACTTATAAACAAACTCCTAAAGCTCAGAATATCCTGTCACTATAACTTTATAACACATGGAGACATTCATCTCAACCCTGAGCCACCCACACCCAATACCTCCACTCCCCTACCACAACCTCCACAGTCAAGCTACCCATGAATACTCCCACTATTTCCCTCCTAGCATTTCAACTAAATATTAGAAGTATTAACAATAAGATTCCCAACCTACACGCCCTCCTAGCAACCCACTCCCCAGACATTATGTGTCTTATGGAAACCTGACTAAAACCCAGTACTACTGACAATGAGATACTACCTCCAGAATACAGTATTCACTGGTTAGATCATGCTACAAGAAAAGGAGGTGGGATAGCAGTCCTTTACAAAAGTACTCTAACCATTAATAGAGACACCATTCAATCTCCGCAATTCAATAACCCAGAACTCCTCATAACCAAGCTACAGATTAACCAAAACAAGCACTTGAACATCATCTGTGCATACATTCCACCAGGCAACAACCTAAATACCCTAGAAGATCTCCGTTACTGGTTATCCACTATCTATCCCCAACAAACCATAGTTCTTGGTGATTTTAACACCGACTGGCACCCCTGTTAATCTGAGCCCCACCCCCCACCCCCCACCCATATAAACTTATCTGGGTTTAAACAGACCATAACCTCTCCCACTAGGATAAACAAACCAACCAAAAGGGAAAGTATCCTAGACTGGATCCTAATTAATAACCAACCCCAACTGTACACAGCTGGTACTCTCTCTGATGACCTCAGTGGCCATTGTCTAACCTATATCATAAAACATAAGGCAGGAAACCCTCACCAGCCCAAATATAAAACAATTAGAAACAGGAAAAACTTTGATGCTGCTATATTCCAAAATGAATTAAAAGCAGTTGACTGGTCAAAACTAAA
Source organism: Protopterus annectens (assembly GCF_019279795.1). NCBI lineage: Eukaryota > Metazoa > Chordata > Ceratodontiformes > Protopteridae > Protopterus > Protopterus annectens. Next base: position 30,981,905 of record NC_056733.1, on the reverse strand, counting down.
AAATCTAACATTAGAGGAGGCCATAGATCACTTTAACACTAAATTCCTAAGTATCCTTGATTCCAATGCTCCAGCACGTAGAATAAAAACTAAATCAAATACAGCACTGTGGCTCACAAAAGATAACAAAGCTAAAATCAAAACTAGAAACAGAGTCTGGGCCAGCTGGAGAATAACTAAAGCCCCACTTGACCATCTAAAACATCATCGACTCAGGAATGATACAAAAAATATATTTTACTGGATAAAAAAAGCTTCTACCAAAATCTCCTACAAAAACACCATAACAACCCTCAAAAGTTCTGGGCAGGCTTAAATCATCTACTTTTTCCAGGTCATTCCACCACCCCAATCCTGGGTAACTACACCCATAGTTCCCCAGAGACCATAGCTAGTGCCTTTAATAACTTTTTCACTGAAACAATCCAATCCCAAGCAAATCAACTAACCCCTTCTAACTTAAACCACATGCCTAATCTACCCAATAATCACCCCGAATTTAGCTTCCAACCAATATCCACTAGTTTTATCAAAACACTTCTAAAAAACTAAAACCTACCACCCTCACTGCTGACCTCCTCCCTGCAGAGTACCTAAAATAGCTGCAGATGCCATTGCATATCCCATATCTATCCTCATCAACAGAACCTTATCCGAAAACGCTATCCCCTCCCTCTGGAAAATATCTCACATCATCCCACTCCATAAAGGTGGTAGCTCCTCAGACATATCCAACTATAGACCCATTGCTATTCTTTCCACACTAGCCAAAATAATGGAGAAATGTGTACACAAGCAACTAATGCAATACTTTACACAGAATAACTTACTATCCAACTCCCAGCATGGTTTCAAGCCATACCACAGCACCATCTCAGCCCTCCTTTCCTTTACTACTGCCATAAACCAAAACAGGAATGACAATAGGCTAACCTCCACCCTCTTTCTTGACCTATCAAAAGCATTTTACATGGTCAGCCATGAACTTCTCATTCTTTCACTATAATCTATTTCCCTCAACAAGCCTGCTATCCAGTGGTTCCAGTCCTACCTGACTGGTAGACAACAGGTGGTACTATGGCAGGGCAAAGTCTCCAGCCAGCTACCTCTCACACTTGGTGTCCCTCAAGGGTCCATACTAGGTCCACTACTCTTCTCTATTTTTATCAACAACCTTCACACTGTTATCCCTAAAGTTACCTGCATTCAATATGCAGATGATTCCACTCTGATCTGCTCAGCCACCTCCCCATCCGAACTGCAAACCTTAACCCAAAATACATTTAGCACTATCAAGAACTGGCTCACCAACCAATGCCTACTTCTGAACCCCAATAAAACTAAACTTCTCCTCTTCTCCTCCACTAGTAGATCCACCACACTTTCATTCTCTGTCACATCTAACAATGGTACCACTATTTCCCCAGATAATTACACCAAACTGCTAGGGGTTATCATAGACAATAATCTCAAATTTGACCTACAGGTCAACAAAACCATACAGACCATCAATAAGAAGCTTGGATTTCTGTATAGAAACAAGACATTTTTAACCCCACTGGCTAGGACTGCAATCGCCTGATCACACCTACTCTCTACTTTTGTATGCTTCGCCTGTACTCTCAAACCTCAACAAATCCAAACTAAGTAAGCTGTCCCATGGTTACAATCATATTGCCAGAGTCGTTGCCACTGGCTCTACCTGTAGAACCCACCACTGCCAGAACTTTAAACAACTAGAGTGGCTAGAACTTCCCAGCTTAATTCAATTCAATCAACTCTTAATAGCGCACAAAATTTTGTAGCACCCTGAGGATACCCCCTCACTTAAAAATATTATTAAGCCATATAGCAACCTAAGATCCCAATGGTCAGCTGATAAACTACTGGTCCAAACACACAAAACTAATAACTCTGTTGGTGAATCCCTGTTTGCCAACTTTGGTGGCAAAACCTGGAATTCATTGCCAAACTATATAAACCTACAGTCCTCTAAAATTCTCTTAAAAAAAAAAACCTCAAACAGTATCTCAAAGTGAATTGGCTATGCCCATGTACCAGCCCTGATTAAGTTATAAACTAAAAGCATATTCTGTAATTATCATAACTTGTAACTACATCATCAAGCTCTGCTTCCAATCTGATGTCTCTTACTTTTAATTGTGTCTGTCCATGAGAATTGTGAGTCCCTACTAGGGAACACTACTAAGCCATTGTATATAATCACTTTGTTTTTATAATTGTTTGTTAACTTCTGTGTAAGCTATGTAAGTTTGTCTATGTGGAGCTTTTCTCCCCAGGCCTCCGTGAAAATGGACATGTATCCAGTCGCACTATCCCGGTAAACAAATGTAAAATAAAATAAAAATAAAAATAAAATAAATAAACATTAAGAATATCCAGATTGTTACTCCCTGATTCAAAGAAAAAAAAAACGTTTACTCAAGCTGCTTCATAAAGCAATGTCCAGTGGCAACCCTAAGAAATCAGTAATTGCTAAAATAACATCAGCTTACAATAAACCTGCAATATTTTCATTAGGTTTCATTACAAGCTCTCTCCATTGCACAGTGTTCAAACAGTTTAATTTGATCACTGTGAAAAATAAATTCTGCTACTTACGTACATTTTGCACATAAGTCAAGAAACACTCAATCCACTCTTGCACAAAATCACCTGCTCGAATGGTATACTACCACTAAGTAACTTAATTTAACTAACTGATATTTCTTAAATATTAATGAATCTGATTCAGAAATAGATATCAGGGCTCCAAGCATATACCTTCAAAATGAGGAAAGCAAGCTGCCAAGTAATCCGGCAGCCATAACAAATATCTTTTAACTTGAAGCCCACAGCAGGAGCTTAGATACTAACTTTCTAAAACTGTCAATTATGTATGCATTATATAAAGAAAATATCATTTAACTATAAAACTAATATGTCTCTTCTTTTCATCACGCTTTCCTAATTCAAGTTTCTTTCTCTAATCATTTGACAGCATGCCCTATGATTTACTTTCCACTTCCTTGGTTCAGCCCTCTAAAATGTATACTATTGTTTTACCTCTTTATATTGCCACTATCTAAATGTGGATTTGATTACTATACATTTGAACCAATCCATGTATTTGTTTAAAAGAAAAATAACAGTATAACACATGTATTTCTATAAAAAATGTTTAAAGCTTTGCTTATTGAGGCATTTTTCATGCCTGCTAATGAAGTATTTATGTGTGTTGAAAACCACATGCAAATAATATCTATGTGCATGTTGTATTGATAAGACTTTCATATAACTAACATGAGCCATGACCTCATTACATATATGTACTGAGAAGTGTACTGAGAAACACATGAAAGTAATGCACATATGCATGCTGAGTTTATAAAGCTGCTGTATCTGCTATGTCATTAGCTGTCTGAATTTTTTATATTTTATGTATGTTATTATATCACAGTGTATATTGCTACTACTTCAACATATCAATGTTTACCTTAATTAGTTATCTTACAATTCATGTAAGATGTCACTACATTGTGTATGGCCTTTATTTCCTTGAATAATTATTAGGGATTTTCCTTCTACTCCTGCCTGAAAATGGACACCTCACCGGGACTAACCCTTTCATCAAACAGACAGAAAGATTAACAGACAGACAAACAAATAATGGTTTTAGCCTTGTTTCATAATAAAAGTTTGTATACAAGGAGATTAATTAAATTATGTATGAGAAGTTAATTCAAATTAGTATCAAGATGCTTTATTTTAAATGTCTAATTCATAATGTATTCCAAGTAATCTCCGATTACATTTGGTTTGCTTCTTTCCTTAATTTTATTATATTGCATCATACCTATATAGCATAGCTCACTGTTAGATAATGATTATAGAAAATAGATAGCAGATACTTCCTAAAACAGAAATTTATTAAACGTTGAAAATGGTAAAGCGCTTTTCATCTACTCAATAGCAGACTTCATCAGACCACCATTTAATACAGATAATCCTTTAAATACTAGTGTACACCAACAGTTACTGCCCCCAATCACAACTTCAAAAGGAAATGATGTAAGCATACTGTTAGTACAGAAAATTGTTGAACATGCATTATGCTACAAATATGTAATTTTTGATATATACATATAAAAATGAATGAATATAAAACATATGCTTATTAAAAAGTGAAGTTAATTATTGATTATTAGTTCATCTACTCAAAGCTTTTAACCTTAAAAGACTGTTAATGGCACATTGTTCATTAAGACCTGGTTTATAGTATGATTGTAATAATAATTGCCATCTTAATTCAGCTTTTTCTAAAAATAAAGTCCAGGGTCCACCCCTTGGTTGCTCATAAATCTGCTGAGTGGCACAAAATTAAAAATTATCATCAACACATGCCTGTGTATGTTTTGCTAAAGCATTAGTTAAATTCCCCTCCTTATGGCATACAAATGTTCATAAACCCTTTCTTTTAGCATATTGTGATTTTACCTATATAATACGCAGAACATTTTTTACAGTTAGCTACGTATACCACCCCTTTGGATTTACAATTCAATTTCTGATGAATATAATCATTTTTACCATTAATTTTAACCTGTTCACATTGATACATATACTTACAAAAAGTACATATGCCACATGTTTTCATACCCCCACCTTTTTCTTTCCTGTAACATTGTTCAATGAGATTTTTACATTCCTACCCTTCCTTGCGATCATTTTAATACCATTCTGAAATGTATTGGTAATAACTGATTCCTCTTCTAAAAGTCACCAATTTTTAAAAATTATTGATTTAATTTAAAAAAAAATGCACATTAAATGTAGTTATAAAGGCATTAACATAATCAATTTTCATGTTTTGATTAGCCCTGTGCATTTCCACCAATAATCCATCTCTATTAAGAATAGGTACAAAATAACGATTTTCTCTTTTTTGTTTTACTTCGAGAAATTATTCATTCAGCTAGTCCTCTGGGTAGCCCCTACTGCAAAACATGTTTATAAGATTCTTACACTCATCAAGAAATTCATTATATAAACTAACCATCCTTGCGGCATGCACCAATTGGCCTTTTATAACCGTTCTTTTGTTAATAACAGGATGGGAGCTTGTATAACGAAGAAAGCTATTCGAATAGGTGAGTTTTCTGTGAATGTTTGCTACAAACCTTTTGTTGACCTTGTCCTTTCTCAGATTTACATCCAAGTAATTACTCTCCTGTCCATCAACATTGTACGTAAACCTCAAAAATTGAGTTGTATTATTAATATATTCCATAAAGTCATCCACCTGCTGCTGCTCACCCCTCCATAAAATCAAAATATCATCCAAATATCGCAAATATAGGACAATATACTGTTCATATGCACTATTAAATATGTGCTTCTGTTCCCATTGGGCCATTACCAAGTTAGAAAAAATGGTGCCACAGGGTGAACCCATGGGAACTCCTAACTTTTGTAAATAATAATGATTGTTAAACATAATATAATTGTTAGTCAAAACCACTTCAAATAAATCAACATATAAGTTAGTGTCCCATTTGTGGTACTCCTTGTTCAAACAAAAACTCTTCTATCATATTTATGCCTTCCTTCTGGAGAATCACAGAGAAAAGATCTTTTACATCTATCTTTAGAAATAGAACATCCTCTGCATATTCAACTGCATTTATAAGGCTGAGAAAAATGCCAAGAATCTCTACAGATTTGCTTTTGACCATCCAAGTAACTTTTCAATTTACAATCTAAAAATTTTGCACATGCATAAGTTATGGAGTTGCACCCATCCACTATTGGTCTTAGTGATGGATTGTTTATATCTTTATGTATCTTAGGTGAGCCGAAAATGCAAGGAATGGTAGGTGCAATAATGTGTAAATAATTATAGGTGTCAATGTCGCTTCTATTTTAAAGAAACAAGTCATTAATAAATACTTCAATCTTCTTATATGCTAAATTAAGTGCATTTCTGCTAACTTCTTCATATGTGGCTGTGTTAAATATCTGCGTTATTTTATCACTGTAATCAAAAACATTCATTAGACCAGTCCGTCCCCCTTATCCGGCTTCATGATTCTAATATTCTGCTGCATTAAATATACAAATAATTCCCTTTCATTAGAACTCAACTTGCCCTTCAAAGGGACATGCTTATAGCTTAGCAGATGTCTAATATCAATTTCACAAGCCTTCTCATACAGAATTAAAGCCGGATGTAACAGTGGATTAAAAATACTGGTGGTATGCAACTGCATATCAGAATGATTGTGATTTTCACCAAACATAATTCTAAAATTCAGTTTCCTAAGAAATAGTTTAAAATCCATGAGTAGTGTAGCTAAACATGCCTCAGAGGCTGGAACAAAAGTCAAACCTTTGCTTAAGAAATCAGCCATTTCCTGATCAAAAAATGTACAAGAAAAATTATAAATTTTAAAATCATGTGCCTCATTAAAACTAACCATAGGTTTTTGTTGTCCAACTTCATCTGAGATACCATGAGTACTATCAATTTCAATAGAACTCAGTTGACCAGTACATTCAGTTAATAATTGTTCCTCAGGTATCGTCCACGTCCCCGTTGCCCCCCCGACTCCTTCTGGAAGGGGTATACAAATCCTGATTGGGACCATTACCATGATTATTACCATAATTATAGTTCCTATTCCTGATCCTTTTGGACTGCCTTAAAGGTGGAAATTGTTCATAGTCGTCATCATTACGCAAATCACTTTCATTTTGTTGCTCATTTTCTTCAAACACTGTTCCATTATTATTAAACTGCAAATGTTTACCATTATTACCGTTATTATAAACACGTGGGGTATTTGGATAGGCAAAACTTTTACTGTATTGATGTTTGTCTCTAGCCAACTTTTTATTTTTCTTGCTTTTTAATTCCGCAATAATATTCTCAATACTAGTAAAAATATGCTGATGCTCGCACTAGTACCTATCATAGTCATCTTCCGACAATTGTGTTTGCAATGAGTTACACTCAACCAACAACAAATCAATGTCTTTAGTGTTATATTTAATGAGCAGTTCTAATAATTCAAAGCCATGCCTATCAAACATGGCTATTAAATCATTGTGCAGGGCTGATTTCTCAATTAGACCTGCTGGATAATGTCATACTCTAAGCCCTTTTGGAGCCACCCCACTTGTAATACAGTCCTTCAAATAAACATTTTCACATTGTATTTTTTTTATTTTATGCAGCTTCCTATTCATTTCTTCCAATTTATTTTTTGCATTATTCCCTCCAGCTACATGTGTAGCTACTTCTTGTCCCACACTTCCATTTCCTAACCAGTCATTCAGTACAGGAAGTTTCCAATTAATACTGCTAGAACTAGACATGTTACCAGCATTAAGGTTATGTGATTGCTGCATTTGAAAGTTCATACCTGGCAGTGTCTGCATGACTGCATTTCAGTTCTGTACTCCTTGGGAACCATTATTACATGGATTAAGTCCCTGGTTACCCTCCTGCTGTTGCATTGATGAGTTTAATCCATTGAGAGAAGAAACAGTTGAAAAAGATGCCAAACGCCCGACATTAGCATTATTTCCTTCATAAACTCTATTACCTGCACTGGCAACAGGAAGAACTTGCTGCTGCCCAGATGGGAATGAGGTTACTGCCATTTGCTGGTCACAAAGTGGAACCACATTATTTCTGATGCTCTCAATACTGCCTGCCAGTAAATCCACACATTGTGTTAATGAATGTATCAGTCTAAGTAATTCTGTAGTATCATGCCCCTGTTCTTCTTGTGAGAATAAAACTGCAGAAATAGATATGTTATGTTAGTTATGTTAGGAACCTGGGTGGGAATTCCCAGATATGCTCAGAATTAGTCCAAAATGACAAAAAATACACCGAACCCACAGACATTGCCAACATCCTAGCTGACAAGTTCAGTGCAAACTTCTCCCCCCTCCCCACCAAAAGGGCGAATATCTATCCCAGTAGATTGCTGCCCCCCTGACATCTCAGATGCTCAGGTAAGAGCCGCTCTCTCCAAAGAAAAAAACACAGCATCAATGGGACAAGACAGTGTCCCGGGCTGCATCCTACATGAACTCCAAGAAGAGCTAAACCCAAACATAAAACTACTGTTTAATATCAGCCTTACTACAGGATATGTACCCGAAGAGTGGTGTACAGCAACAGTGGTCCCTCTCCACAAAGGTGGCGCCTCAACGGATCCTAGAAACTATCGCCCCATAAGCCTGACTAGCTTGGCCTGCAAAGCTATGGAAAGGATCATCATGGACCTCATAAATAAAGATATTGGGGACCTACAGACACTGGATCCTACCCAGTTCGGCTTTGTTAAGGGCAGAGCCTGCCTCTTAAACCTGTTTGATTTCTTTGAAACAGTCACCAAGGCCATTGACGAGGGGAAGGTGGTCCACACAGCCTACCTGGACCTCGCAAAAGCCTTCGATACAATACCCCACTCGGGCATTATAGATAAGCTCACCAGCTTAAATATAAACCCCTATGTCATTAGATGGGTTGCAAACTGGCTCAAGGACAGAACCCACATGGTTAGAGTTGCTGGAGCCATGTCAGACTCCAAACCAGTTACAAGTGGCGTCCCACAAGGCTCAGTCCTGGGACCTCTCTTGTTCGGTATATATTTCTCGGAGGTACAGGCAAACATGGAAGGACTGGGGCTGACCAAGTTCACAGATGATTGCAAACTGGGTGCCATAATCGACTCTCCAGCCGACACAATCATCCTCCAAAAGGGCCTCATAGAAACAAACAACTGGTGCCAGAGCCATGGCCACAAGCTAAATGTCAAAAAGTGTATAGTTATCCCCTTTGGCAAAAACAAAGTGCCCACAAATTACCACATAGGTGGTAATCCATTAAGTACAGAAGAAGTAATTAGGGACCTGGGGACCCAAGTTGATAGCAATCTCTCATTTGACAACCACGTGGCCAAAGTGGTTAGAAAAACATTTTATATAGCCCACCTAATCATGAAGGGATTCACATCTAGATCAGGGGAGGTCATCGTGCCTCTTTACTCATCCCTCATCAGGCCCCTTTTGGGATATACCTTACCAGACACCTGCAGCAACAGGAAAGACCCCAAAAGTACCTCACCAAGAGGATCAAAGGGCTCAAACAGATGCCATATGCTGCTCGGTTAAAGAAACTCCAGCTCTACTCAGTGGCATACCCCCTGCTCAGAGGCGATCTGTGCCTGATGTATAAAGCCATATCCAACCCAGAATTAAAGGGCATGCTGCACCTCAGAAAATCCAAATCCCATCGAGCTATGTGCTCGAGAGACTTGAACCTCAGCACTGAAATAAATAGGACATGCTGGGGGGACACATTCATAACCCAGAGGCTCCCTTCACTCTGGAATAAAAACCCAGTCCAGGTTAGGCAGAGTCCCTCACTGACTCTCTTCAAGAGGAATCTTGATGAGTGGATGGGAGATCATAGGTTTACCCCGGGTATCACTTCTGTGTCACTGTTAGACAGTGGCACAGTATACTAACCTCGAAAAAGGGCATAGCAAAATTAATTTAAAATGGGTGGCGAAAGCCAGACACACTCTGGCTAGGTTTTTAAATGCCCTAGGGCAGATAGCCTAGTATGACCCTATGAACCTATGAACCTATGTTCCACTATCTATTGCTAAAAAGTGAAACCACTAGAAACTTTGCAAAAATGAACAAACTCTCAAAAAACAAATAAGTGAAAAGATAGCAGATACTTCCTAAAACAGAAATTTATTAAACGTTGAAAATGGTAAAGTGCTTTTCATCTACTGAATAGCAGACTTCATCAGACCACCATTTAATACGGAGAATCCTTTAAATACTAGTGTACACCAACAGTTACCACCCCCAATCACAACTTCAAAAGGAAATGATGTAAGCATACTGATAGTACAGAAAATTGTTAAACATACATTATGCTAAAAATATGTAATTTTTAAATATACATATAAAAATTAATGAATATAAAACCTATTCTTATTAAAAAGTGAAGTTAATTATTGATTATTAGTTCATCTATTCAAAGCTTTTAACCTTAAAAAACTGTTAATGGCTCATTGTTCATTAAGACCTGGTTTATAGTACGATTGTAATAATAATTCCCATCTTAATTCAGCTTTTTCTAAAAATAAAGTCCAGGGTCCACCCCTTGGTTGCTCATAAATCTGCTGAATGGCACAAAATTCAAAATTATGATCAACACATGCCTATGTATGTTTCCCTAAAGCATTAACTAAATTTCCCCTCCTTATGGCCTACAAATATTCATAAACCCATTCTTTTAGTGTTTTTGTGGTTTTCCTATATAATACACAGAACATTTTTTACAGTTAGCTACGTATACCACTACCTTTGGATTTACAATTCAATTTTGATGAATATAATACATTTTACCATGAATTTCAACATGTTCATCCTTGATACATATACTTACAAAAAGTACACATGCCACATTTTTTCATACCCCCACCTTTTTCTTTCCTGTAACATCGTTCAATGAGATTTTTGATATTCCTAGCCTTCCTTGAGATCATTTTAATACCCTTCTGAAATGTATTGGTTATAATTGATTCCTCATCCAAAAGACTCCAATTTTTAAAAATTATTGATTTAATTTAAAAAATGTACATTAAATGTAGTTATAAAGGCATTAACATAATCAATTCTCATGTTTTGATTAGCCCTTTGCATTTCCACCAATAATCCATCTCTATTAAGAATAGGTATAAAATAACCATTTTCCCCTTTTTGTTTTACTTCGAGAAACAATTCATTCAGCAAATCCTCTGGGTAGCTCCTACTCAAAAACATGTTTATAAGATTCTTACACTCATCAAGAAATTCATTATGTAAACTAACCATCCTTGCGGCATGCACCAATTGACCTTTTATAACCGCTCTTTTGTTAATAATAGGATGGGAGCTTGTATAATGAAGAAAGTTATTCGAATAGGTGAGTTTTCTGTGAATTTTTGCTACAAACCTCTTGTTTAAAGGATTCTCTGTATTAAATGGTGGTCTGATGAAGTCTGTTATTGAGTGGATGAAAAGTGCTTTACCATTTCAACGTTTAATAAATTTCTATTTTAGTAAATATCTGCTATCTTTTCGCTTATTTGTTATTAGTTTTTTGAGAGTTTGTTCGTTTTTGTAAAGTTTATAGAAAACGGATGCATATTCATTATCATGCTGAGTTGGGCTTGAATCTTACTTCATCTATTAAAATATATGTAGAGAATAAAGATATTCATTATAAAATGTTTATATTATATTTGTAGGGGGCATCATTCTATTTGCTTACTGTTGAATTTGGCAAATGCCATCCCTGGTATCAGGAGTGTTTGGAGTTAATGTCAAATGGTGCACAATCAAATGAGTTGAAGAGGTTAGTAATACTGAAACTTTCATTTATAACTAAAATTTTAGCATTTGTGCTGAAATGTGTGTGTGTGTGTGTGTGTGTGTGTGTGTGTGTGTGTGTGTGTGTGTGTGTGTGTGTGTGTGTGTGTGTGTGCGTGTGTGTGTGTGCATATGAGTGTTTATTGGTTAGGATTAGATGAATGGCTAGGGAAAAAGATAGCTTTAATGTTGTGCTTGTAAACTTATATTTCTGAAGTGTGTGTGTGTGTGTGTGTGTGTGTGTGTGTGTGTGTGTGTGTGTGTGTGTGTGTGTGTGTGTATGTTTGTGTGTCTTGCTTAACTGACTGTTAGGGAAAGTGTAATTGGTAACCAAATGTGTAGGGTTGGGGATAGGGGGTCAGGGTGAGGTTAGAGTTAGAGTATATATGTGTGAGTAAGGTAGTTCAGGTGCCATTATAAATGCAATTGCCATCAAAACTCAATACATATAAAACTAAAAACCATTAAAATTAGCTATAACATCAAAAACATAAAGAAATCACAAATATGAAAATTACCATAAAACTAAAAGACTACTCTTACCCTACACTTAACTTATCAACATTATAAAAAGCAATGCAATATATAAGTTCATAGGTTCATTGGAGGTTACTAGGCTAGCAGCCCAAGAGCCTTTACCAGCCTAGCCATGTTAGTCTCAAGTACCCCATTTGTTTTTTTTTTTGGGTAGTTAAGAAAGAATTTATGAACAGACAAGGTCTATGATCAACACCAGCTACTGCTGTCCATGAGGGACAAGGGTGCCACCCCAGGGGCGAATTTGCAGTCTCCCATCCAGTCATCTAGGTTGGATTTGAATAGGATCATTGATGAGCTCTGTTTTACATGAATAGGTAGTCTGTTCCAGAGAAGTCTCCCCAGCATGATCTGTTAATGTCACAAGCTAGGTTGAGATCTCTAGAGTGAGTGACTCTTGAGTCCATGTGCAGCATTTTCATTAGGGCAGGGTTGGAGATTGCCCTATAGGCCAGGCACAAGTCACCTCTCAGCAGCCTATAAGATATAGAGTAAAGTGTAAGAGCTTTCAGCCTGTCCATGTAGGTCATGGTTTGGAGTCCCTATAGTTTCTTAGTGAGAAACCTCTGGGGTCTCTCTGGCTGTTGCACGTGTCTGGTGAGATACATGCAAAAGAGTGCATTATACTATATTAGTGGTCTGATGAGGGTCAAGTACAGTGGAGTTATAACATCTGTTGACCTGGATGTTATGCCTTTACTTATGAGGTGCGCTATATAGAAGGTTTTCGTTACCACTGTGGAAACCTTGTGGTAAAAGTTCAGATTGGTATCAACCTGTGTTCCCAAGTCTTGCACCACTGGATTGGAACTCAGGGGAGTGTTCTCAATATTGTAATTTGAAGGGAATTCCATTTTGCCAAAGAGAATAATAATGCATTTATTTTGCATTTAGTTTTAGACCATGGCGTTAGCACCAATCATTTGTTTGTGTTAGCCCCTCTTGCAATATGTTGACATCATTGGGGGACTCAGTGATTGCTTCCAATTTGCAATCATCAGAGAACTTGGTGAGCCAAAGGCCATCAACTTTGGTCTGGACTTCTAGAAATAGATACCAAACAGTAAGGGGCCCAGCACAGACCCCTGGTAACAGGTGGGGATAACGGTGTGACGTTTGCACTGAATCTGTCAGCTAGCAGGTTGGCAATATTTTCCAGTGTAGTATGAGTGATCCCATTTACAACCAGTTCAGCAAATAGCTGGGCATTCCATTTTAGACTTCGGACGTAGTTAAAAAATTTGTTATGATTATCCTTGGCTAGAGATGCAATTTAATTTTGTAATTTGTTTTCGAAGACTTTACAAGATTTCTGATTTTCCTGTTTAGGCTTAGGCGCAAACTATTCCTTTACTGAGAGATATTCCTATTGCTTTTGGATAACACACAACCCAAAAGCTGACAAACAAAAACGAAGTCCAATACTTGGTAGCGTTGTTCCAAATACAATGAAGGCTGTCCTTTAACTCACGTATCACACTGCTTAGGTGATTCAAAGATCGATCTCAAATGGATTTAATGAAGAATTTATTACCAAAAACTCAAAGCATATAAAATATAGTACTTTAAACACATAAAATCAAGTAGAATAGAAGAAAAGTAACTGATTTAGCGCTTTCATCTCCCACACTAGAGACTTCCTCAGAATCCAGTTACCATTAACAAATCTTGCTTTATATATCACACATCATTTTCAAATCATTAATTAATAATTAGGCATTTGTGTATTTAATTGCTTATGATTATAAATTAAAGGGCTAGGCTTCAATAGTGAATTTAAGCAACACTGCAAAAACATTATAAATAATAAAGTTTGTTAAATAAAACAACCTGCATACAAAAATACTGTTGATACCAAAGGAACATTTGTAGATAGGTGCATACTATTTTGTGAAACCAAACCCCCCCCCAAATATTGATAGGTGATTGAATCAGTGAATAAACATTTTGTTGAATACCTGTATGTAAAATATATATGCATACAAATGCGTATGTCTCTCCCTAATACATATATATATATATATATATATATATATATATATATGTATAAAAATATAAAAAATATATATACATATATATATATAAAGAATTAAATGGTAAAATAAATAGGTATTTTAAAAAATATTAATAATGTATAGTTATACATAAATTAACAGTGACCATACAATTTGTATAAAAGTTAATACCTCGGCCAAATCCTGTCTTGTCAATATACATAAGAACAAATATTGAAAAATGTATTTACAAACAACCAAATATTAATAAATAATATTAACTTAATAATAAATTATTATTAAGAAAATGTTAAAAATTGTTAAAATTGATAAAAACTTGTTGATATCAAAATAACGAACTATATATATATATATTTATATATATATATATATATATATATATATATATATATATATATATATATATATATATATATATATATATATATATATATATATATATATATATATATATAGGATATGTTACAAAGCTAAAACCATGATTGAAACCTTGAAAAAATATATTAACTAATTTTATTCAAAAGGATACTAGTTTTACAGTTTTTCTTGTGGCTGATCATTTTACCTTTTCTTTGGGTCTGCTGCCAATGTTTTTAATGCCAGAGTTATAGATATATGGTCATTTAATCCTTTTCCACTACATGCGTCTAATCTCAGCTGCCAGATCATTTCCCTGTACTCTAATTTGGTCTCCCAATCACCTCCTCTATCCATGGGTTCAATTTCCTCTAGCACCCAAAATTTGAAATCTGCCTGTTTGCATACCATTGCATGCCTATATAATGCATTATTGTCATTATGTTTGTTAATGTCCCTGGTATGCTCGTATATTCTGTTCCTAAGGTGGCGTTCAGTTTTGCCTATATAATAACTCCAGCATACCTTACAAAATACTAAATATACTACTCCTTTTGAGTAACAACTATTGTATCTTTTAGCTTTTAAGGTTATGTCCAAACTAGGTATTCTAATTTCTTTCAGTCCGGCAATAAATGAACATTGTGCACACCTACCACATTTAAAAGTGCTGTGCCTCTTGTTGTCCCCACTAACTGTGATTGTTCTCTGTTCAATAATGTTCTTAATATTCCTATTCCTTCTAAAACTGTATTTGATGTCACATTGAAATACATCAGTTTTCGTTGCCATATTCCTGAACATCTCCCAAGTGTCATCAATACTTTTTTTCAACCATTTTACACCTTGGTGGTATGTAATCGTCAAATATGGTGTGGAACTTGCTACAACTGAGTTAGGAATATTGGAACTGCTCTTATCACTGTTCCTAACTGTGATCTCCACACACCCATCTTTAGTTAACAGGGCATTATATTTGTTACCTCTTTCTGAAATTACATATTCTTTTATAGGGCTGATAAAATCCATAGGATAGCCTCTTTCACAGAACATTTTTCTACGTTGTCAATTTCTTTTAGGAGTTCTGCATCGTCTGAAATCATCCTAGCCATCCTAATCATTTGTCCTTTTACTATGTTTTTCTTAAGTTGATAGGGATGGTCACTATCAAAATGTAAGTAGGCATTAGAATGATGTTCTTTTCTAAATATATTAGACCTGTAGCATTTACTCTGGTTGTCCTTACTTAATTTTATATCTAAGAAATGTATTTCTTCTGTACCTATTTGATGTGTAAAATGCAAAAAAGTAGTTGTCTGGTTTATATACTGTATAAAATCTTGAATATACTCATAGGGACCAGACCAGGGGCGGCTCGTGGCATAGGGCTGCCGGACTGCAGCCCCCTCAAAAAGAAAAAAAGAAATGAAAAAATAAAAAGACCGAGTCCCGGCTTATCGGTCTATCGCATGCTCAGGCAGCTCCGGCCGTCCCCATAGGGGCAGAGCGCCTGTGCACTTTTACAGTGCACAGACCGCCAGGATTATGGGACGATCCGGACTGCAAGAGGAGCAGCAGGGACTCGGGACAGTGCCTCAGGGATCTGCCGGCGTCGGGAAGGAGCATGTGGATCTCGGGTCTTCAGTATTGCGGAAGGATGTATGGATTGTGGACGTTAACTCTGGATGTATTCATTCAGGTAAGGTGCCTTTCAATTTACAATGTTTATTTTTCTTTGTGTATGGTGCTTGTGCTTTACTGGTGTGTGTGTGTGTGTGTGTGTGTGAAAATGCCCCAGGTGCTTATGGTGGTGTGGTAGGGAATGCCTCAGGCTTGAACCCTGTACCCTGTATGCAGGTGTTAAAGACTTGAGTTCCCTACCCACCACCATTTTTCAGATTTTTACCTCATATTTGATCTGATCTGTTCCTCATAATATCTGTGGTTTGTAAATGTTGTAATGCTTGATATTTGATGGTGTAGTAGTAGCATTGTTGCCTCACAGCTGCAGGTTCTTGGGTTTGATTCTTGGCTGGGGTTCCTTCTTTGTGGGGTCTGTATCTTCTCCCTGTGTTTGTGTGGGTTTGCTTTTGTGCCCTCCCATGTTACAAAGACATGTCTGCATTATTTCTTCCTGGGCCTCCGCTGAAAATTTGTTTATTTGTTCCAAGTCAGACTGTCCTGATTAAAAATGTTAAATAAAATTGATAGGCATTTGAATTTCAGACTTAAGGGTTTCTGAATGTTTAATTCCCTGCGTATTTGATGGTGCAGTGGTAGTATTGTTGCCTCACAGCTATAGGTTTTCTGGTTTGATTCTTGGTTGGGGTGGCTTCTGTGTGGAGTCTGCATCTCCTGCCTGTGTTTGTGTGGATTTGCTCTGGTGCCCTGCCATTTTACAAAGATGTGTCTGCAGTTTTAATCCCTCTGCTGAAAATTGTTTTTGTTCTGTCCGCAGTAAATTTGACAGGCATTTGAATTTCAGACTTCAGGTTTCTGAATGTTTAATTCCTTGCAGATTTGATGGTGCAGTGGTAGTATTGTTGCCTCACAGCTATAGGTTTTCTGGTTTGATTCTTGGTTGGGGTGGCTTCTGTGTGGAGTCTGCATCTCCTGCCTGTGTTTGTGTGGATTTGCTCTGGTGCCCTGCCATTTTACAAAGATGTGTCTGCAGTTTTAATCCCTCGTCTCTGCTGAAAATTGTTTTGTTCTGTCCAGTAAATTTGACAGGCATTTGAATTTCAGACTTCAGGTTTCTGAATGTTTAATTCCTTGCAGATTTGATGGTGCAGTGGTAGTATTGTTGCCTCACAGCTATAGGTTTTCTGGTTTGATTCTTGGTTGGGGTGGCTTCTGTGTGGAGTCTGCATCTCCTGCCTGTGTTTGTGTGGATTTGCTCTGGTGCCCTGCCATTTTACAAAGATGTGTCTGCAGTTTTAATCCCTCTGCTGAAAATTGTTTTGTTCTGTCCGCAGTAAATTTGACAGGCATTTGAATTTCAGACTTCAGGTTTCTGAATGTTTAATTCCTTGCAGATTTGATGGTTCAGTGGTAGTATTGTTGCCTCACAGCTATAGGTTTTCTGGTTTGATTCTTGGTTGGGGTGGCTTCTGTGTGGAGTCTGCATCTCCTGCCTGTGTTTGTGTGGATTTGCTCTGGTGCCCTGCCATTTTACAAAGATGTGTCTGCAGTTTTAATCCCTCTGCTGAAAATTGTTTTGTTCTGTCCGCAGTAAATTTGACAGGCATTTGAATTTCAGACTTCAGGTTTCTGAATGTTTAATTCCTTGCAGATTTGATGGTGCAGTGGTAGTATTGTTGCCTCACAGCTATAGGTTTTCTGGTTTGATTCTTGGTTGGGGTGGCTTCTGTGTGGAGTCTGCATCTCCTCCATGTGTTTGTGTGGATTTGCTCTGGTGCCCTGCCATTTTACAAAGACGTGTCTGCAGTTTTAATCCCTGCTGAAAATTGGTTTTGTTCTGTCGTAAAATTGACAGGCATTTGAATTTCAGACTTCAGGTTTCTGAATGTTTAATTCCTTGCATAATTGATGGTGCGGTGGTAGTATTGTTGCCTCACAGCTATAGGTTTTCTGGTTTGATTCTTGGTTGGGGTGGCTTCTGTTTGGAGTCTGCATCTCCTGCCTGTGTTTGTGTGGATTTGCTCTGGTGCCCTGCCATTTTACAAAGATGTGTCTGCAGTTTTAATCCCTGCCTCTGCTGAAAATTGTTTTGTTCTGTCCGCAGTAAAATTGACAGGCATTTGAATTTCAGACTTCAGGTTTCTGAATGTTTAATTCCTTGTATAATTGATGGTGCAGTGATAGTATTGTTACCTCACAACTATAGGTTTTCTGGTTTGATTCTTGGTTGGGGTGGCTTCTGTCTGCATCTCCTCCCTGTATTTGTGTGGATTTGCTCTGGTGCCCTGCCATTTTGCAAAGACGTGTCTGCAGTATTAATCCCTGCATCTCTGCTGAAAATTGTTTTTGTTCTGTTCGCAGTAGAATTGACCGGCATTTGAATTTCAAACTTCATGTTCTTCAGAATACATAGTAGCACAACCTTTTTTCTAGCAATTTTCTAAGTTTATAAGATGAATATTTTAAATTTGTCCCTATTTTTGGGACTGTATTCCCCATTATTGGCTTTGTCCAGGTTTTGTGCTAAGGTTGACAGCTATGGCAAGAACTGAATTCACTGAATATGGACTGTAGAATTGTGCATATTTACTGATAAAGGTGCACTGTAGAATTGTGCATATTTACTGATAATGGTGGACTGTAGAATTGTGCATATTTACTAATAATGGTGGACTGTGGAATTGTGCATATTTACTAATAATGGTGGACTGTAGAATTGTGTATATTTACTAATAATGGTGGACTGTGGAAGTCTGAGTAGACTTTTTATGATAAATGTTCTCAACTGGGCAGTTTTGCCATTATGGGTGCATATGTTTTGTTTCATTGCTTACTGGAAAAATGTTCAAAACAAATTTAAAACACCCTCTAACAAGTGTACTGTATTGTACAAGGAATATAATTTTTAGTACAATGAGGAAGGTGTATCAAAGAGCACATGTATGTTTCATACCTATGATTCGAAAACAGCCCAAAATTAATCTTTATCTGCCACTGGCAAAATGTATTTTCTTTGAATGTGGGTTTCAATGAATGTGAGTTTCAAGGGCAGAGAAGTTTTAATGCTAAGTTTTCATTGTGAGACTGCATTGCTTTGTTTAACAGATTACTTAATGTTTGTGCTGTAAAATACAAAATAAAACTTTCAAATGAAGTCCAATCATTGAAGTAAAGCAGTATGCACATTAGTGTTTATGGTAAATGGAGTGAAATAGCCAAGTAATGGTTAATTGGAATGGCTGCAGAGGCTCCAGTTCAACCATTATTTTGTCAGGGGAAGGGCAGCAAACTCAGACAGGCCCAGCTGAACTATACCTCCCAACTGTCCAGATTTTCAAAGAATGAATAGATTTTTGCTTCTTATTTTTGGTTTGTTGTTCATAAAATTTGTAGTTTTAATTCCTAAATGATTTGCCAGAAGTCACTAAATAATAAGTTTCAGACTTCATAACCTTCATAAAATGCATGTTAAAGTAAGAGCCGTTCTATCAACTGTCTCAATTTATACAAGAGCAATTTTAGTACTGTTTATATGTGCCCCAATATATTTGGCCTTGTTCAGATTTACTGCATTAACAGGTTGAGAGGTACATGCAAATAAATTGCTTTATAGAATTAGGCATAGCCAACCTCTCAACTGTCCCCAATTTTGGCTCAAAATGTTGCTCTTCCCTAATAATCCCTCAAATAGCAATTTTGGAAGAAAACATGGAGGGTTTACAATTAAGAAATAACTGTAATAATCAAAGTTATAGATTACTTGAAATGCATGTAGATTCTTTTATTTTGTCAGCTGCTCAAGGTAGCAGTACTAATATTAAAGTGTCCCTTCTTTGACAGGTAGAAGCTGTATTGTGTGTCTATTTTATATTTTTGCATCACATTTTTGGTCCATTTTTCATAAAATTGTGTTTTTGGCAAATTAGTGACAAATCACTAAAGACTGAAGTTAGAAAATGACAGACATTTGAGTTTCAGATTTTATACCCTTCAGAAAATTCATACTAATGCAAGACCTATTCTATTATCTTTCTAAGTTTATTAGAGCAATATTTAAAAATTGTCCTTCTTGTTGTGCCTTTGTCCCACTTCTGTGTATGGCTTTGTCCAGATTTCTTGCTCTTGAAGTTGAGAGGTATGACAAATGTGTCAGGGCCATCACAGTCAGCCAGAGAGATTTCAAATTGTGACATGCTTGTTGCACCCCACTCCCCATGTAGTGACTCTGGATGTGTCCAAGCAAGGCAAGGAGTAGTTGTATCTACCTTGGATGGGAGGACACACTGCATAAGTACTACAGTGGCTTTTCATCTGTCCTTGATTTTGCAGAATGGTCTGGTTTCTGTCATATTTTTGTACTGTTGATTTATGCTTATTACTCAAAGTGCCTGTTGCTCTGTGTTTAAGTAGCAATGCTTTAATGACCATAGATGCAAGTAAGCTTTAATAAGCATACTGTTAAAGAATTGCCAACATTGAAAGCCTTTCTGTTGTTGCCATGCAGAGAATACTTGACTAGATAATGTATAAGCCTTGGGTATTAAAGGACAGGATTCCATTATTTTAAAAAGCTCATTACACTTGTTGGAGACTTCCAGTCATCTCTACAGGCTTTACCGTAAACTAAACAGAATGCCAATCATGTGTGGTCCATAACCTGTACAGTAATCCTTTAAGCAATGTATCTTGAGCTTGTTTCTTGTTTGCTTTTCATTTTTACTTTTATCATGTTTTCCCCATGAAACGTTGTCAGGCAGCAGGTCTTTTTGGATAAGAAACATTTTACAAGTGGGGCATCACATAGATTTCTACTTTCAGCATGTTGCTTGGTACTTTAATAAAGCTGAATATATTATAATTAGAACTGCAGTGCAAGGAGAAGTAGTTTGAGTTGAGTGCTTCTGGTTTTTCTTATACTTGATTTTGACTGGCATTCCAGTAATGTATTTAAAAAGTAATTTATTTTTCATGCCTCACAACCTTTTGTTTCCATCTAGATATTAAGTAAGCTGTCATGCAGCCAATGCATTGAAATATTTTTATTCTTCTACACTTATTTTTGTCTTGATTGGACTTTCATAATGATGGTTTGCCACCCAGGGCAGCGTATTTAATTAAAGTTAGTTTTTTTGTGGTTTTGTGCATAGCTCCTCCCCTTTGTGGTTGACCACACCCCTTCCCTTTGACCCCGCCCATTCAGCGTCTCCTGCAGCCCCCCTGTGATTTGAAGTCACCAGCCGCCACTGGACCAGACCATAAAACAAAAATATCATCCAGGAAACGGAAATAATTAGTAAAGTATTGACTGTATACAGAGTTAAACACATATTTATTTTCCCAAAATAACATGATGATGTTAGCGTACATAGGGGCACAGGCTGAGCCCATGGCAACTCCCTCTTTCTGATGGTAATAGTCCCCCTCAAAATACACATAGTTGTACTTTAATATCAGTTCTATACATTCCAACACCGTTCTGAACTCAGCTGCTGTCACTAGTTTCAATTCAAACCATTCCAAACCAATGGCTTGGGGTATAACTGAAAACAATTCTTTGACATCAATAGTAATGAAGAACATATTATCTGAATAAGTACTCACACCTATTTTTTTTTTCAAAAAGTCCCATGAATCTATCAAAATGTGATCATATTTAGCGTTGAATCCTTTTAACATAGTGTCCACATAAATAGCCAAAGGCTGAGTTTTAGATCCCTGAGATGACACTATAGGTCGCATGGGTGGGTTATGTATGGATTTATGTATTTTGGGTATACCAAAAATACCCGGAATAACAGGTTTTGGTACTTTTAAAAATTTGTATAGTTCCATATCAATCATTCCTGTGAACAAATTGTCTTCCAAAATGAGGTCTATCTTCCTATATGAAATATTAATCTCATTCTTTGTTACTAAACCATACTGTTCTTCTTTGTCAAAAATATCCTTCATTTTCTTAATATAATCCCATCTATCCATAATAACCACCCCTTCCCCTTTATCAGGTTTCATGATACGAATTTTGTCATTACTGCTCAGGTCTCTTAATAGTTTTTGTTCAGCATTAGTCAGATTACTTTTAGTTTTTTTGTTGTTGCTATTATTCTTGTATCCATTTCGTATCCTATTAATAACACATTTTTTGAAATTCAAAATTTCATGTTGTAAGGGAGGATTATAAACACTATGTCTAGCTAAAAAGTTCTCCCTATCTTGGACTGCTCTGTCCTTAAGTATGTGTTTAAAATTTAGTTTTCGTGTAAACAACTTGATGTCCAGTATAATGTTTTCCACTCTGGGTTTGTTGACAGGCACAAAAGTGAACCCTTTGGTGAATAACCTAAAAAAATCTTGCTTAATCAATATATCAGTGTAATTAGATATGTTGAAATTGTTAAAAGTATGTATAATAACATCCACCTGTTCCTGTACATCTGTTATTGATTCAGAACTACAGTCACTTATTATATCTTGGCACAAAACCATATCAAAATCACCTATCTGTATACCCTCCCTGTGTGCATAACCTGCGCATATGTTTGTTGGGTCCGGTTTCTCAACCTCTCTGATCTCCTGGGTTTGTCTGTTCCTAAAGGGACATCAGTTCTGAGGTTATTATCATCTTCCATTATATCTAGATGTTCTTCCTGTGCATATCTATGATATTCCATTGGGTTGGGGTCCAATTGCCCCTGCTCCCAATATCTAGGTTCCCAATTCCTACCTCTTCCAGCCCCTCTGTAAGTGTTGTTCTTATTGTATCTTTCCCTGTATGGTATATACGGACCCTTCCCCCGTTCGTGGTTCTTAAATGTATTCTCGTCAGCATATGCACTTCCTTTCTCATAATCATCAAGGTCCCTTTCAAGCTTCTTTAATTTTCTATTAATGTTCATGTTAGTAGCAGAGTCAATATCATACAGTACTCTAAAATATAAATGCTTATACTCATCAACTCAAAATAGTAAGTCTGTATTGATTTCGCCATACAGCTTATCTATTTCCTTTTTCATTTGTTCCATTGTGTCAGTGTTGCGTTTCATCATCAATTTTAACATAGCTAGCCCACATTCATTCAAAATATCACAAATACTTTTGAAAAATATTTTGTCACCATTCATGTTGTTCGGAAACTTATTAAGTCTCAAACCTTTAGGTACTATCTTTTCTTTTATACATTTGTCGAAGTACCAATTTTCTACACTGAGTGATTTGAATTTCAATAATAATTTTTTAAATAGCTTACATTTGTCCTTATAGGTTAATCTGTTTGCTGGTTCTTTCATTTTTTCTTTTTCTTTTGAAAGAGCACATGATTTGTTTAACCATGTACTGAAATCCATATCTTTGTACATGTCCATGGCATGTGTTTCCATTTTAATTTATAATCATAAGCAATTAAATACACAAATGCCTAATTATTAATTAATGATTTGAAAATGATGTGTGATATATAAAGCAAGATTTGTTAATGGTAACTGGATTCTGAGGAAGTCTCTGGTGTGGGAGATGAAAGCGCTAAATCAGTTACTTTTCTTCTATTCTACTTGATTTTATGTGTTTAAAGTACTATATTTTATATGCTTTGAGTTTTTGGTAATAAATTCTTCATTAAATCCATTTGAGATCAATCTTTGAATCACCTAAGCAGTGTGATACGTGGGTTAAAGGACAGCCTTCATTGTATTTGGAACAATGCTACCAAGTATTGGACTTCGCTTTTGGATAACAGTTTCTTCCTCTTGTTATGTAATCTGTTAATACTTGAAGTCCACCCTGGTGGCTTGTTTTTATGGGAAGATCTCCTTTTTACCGGGTCAGGTACAGCAGGGTTTATGCAGTCACTTAAGTGTTTGTACAAGGCATTTGCATACACTTCTGTATAGTGGTCATTGGTGTCTGTGATTGTGGGTGGTATGGAGCTTTTTAAACCATCACTTAGTATGCTGTAGTTAGCTATGGTGAAGTTTTTATAATTTTTGCTCCTGTGAGGATATCAGTCAAAGTAGTTACTCAAACGAGACTGATTTGTGGTCTGACCTAACTACAGAGGCCATCATGGATGGGGAAGTACAGCACCCCCCATGTTGTTGAGTACTTTGTCCAGAACATTAAAGCCCCTAGTGGGTATGCTGATTATAGAACATTTGTGTTAACAAAGTCCAGGAGCCTCTGGGTGAGCATGTTTTTGCTCTTGTATGTCCCCCAGTCCATGGAAGGATAGTTGAAATCTCCCATGACTAAGGTGTTGGGCTGTATGGTGAGGGATTTCAGTAAAATGAGGTAGGCAGTGTGCTTATCCCAGTTCATGGTGGGGTATTTATAGCTACCAATGATGTGGTATGGTGCTTTCCCAATTGTTAATTGGATATGTTGTAGTTTGAAAGAGTCATGCTGTTTGACCAGTCTTGAAGTTGTATTTGGTTTTAATGAAGATGGATAGACCTCCACCTTTGGTTCTTACTACATATTGCTTTGCAGACCACTGACATATTAATGGCAATTGAAAGATCACCTGTATTTCAATTAGTGACAGCTTGTGCTTATGTGAGGGTATTTTGCCTTCCATACTAACCTTACTTGTATATAGTAATACCATGATCACATGACAGTCTCACAAGCGCGTAACTCATGCAAAGCAGAAGTTGACTAAAGCATACACACATTCAATACAGACACTCAATGAATTCTTCAGTTAGCAAAACATAACACAAGCTCCACTGCACATATATATGTATATGTCTATATATGTAGAAGTGTAAATATATGTCTATATATCTATATTTATATATTATATATATATATTTCTGTATAGCTATATATATATATATATATATATATATTTTTTTTCATATTATGACCACAATACCACATAAAAATAATGTGTTTATAGTATCTTGCTTAACAGAACATGCAAATGTATGTTGCAGATAAGATGGAGCCCATGGGGGCTGGGTTAGTCTTTGCTTGTTTTTTAACTGCCCTCTGCCACAGCTATAGAGCATGTGCTATATTGGACTTTTTCACTTTCATTAAAAAGTGCACTATGGGTTTAAACTACATACAGGTCTGTCTTTGAAATGCAGCATTTCTGCTACATTAATCAGCACGCATGTATTATCTGTTTACTATAAGCAATATGTTTACTGAGAAATGCACAAGTTGTGGTGCACTATACAGGAGTGATAGAGGTGCCTCTTAATGAGAAATGGGAAGATGTCTTATGATACTACACACACATAGCCAATGTTCCTCACCATATTGTAAATGGTGTTGGGGGTTATGACATGTGCTGTGTTTTGCAATGACCCAATGCAGCAGGCTAAATGGAAGCAAGATTAGCCAACCATTTCATGAGCATGTTAGACCGCAGTTATCATTATTAGATGGCACTACAGATGCTTGGCACAGAGCAAAGTGATGTGAATTGCATTGTGCTTATTGATTTGACTTTGAGGAGTGACATTCTTGGCAGCCCCTGTTAATTTAGTATGCAGTATGACGCAAACCATGAATTCCAGAAGCAGTCTACCAGCAAGCACCGACACTACCATTTTACCATTGCGTAGCATGAGTCTTAGTGTCTTACTTTTATTTTATTACTGGAATGTCTTTAGTTTAATTGCATATGCAGTTTACCATGAAGGAGCTAGTAACCATAAATATCAAGGAGATCAGCATTGGCTACAGTCCAAAAGATAGATTCTGTGTTATTTCCTTGGTAAGAGGTGGTGTGACAATATCATTATAACTTAGAATGTCTGTAGTTGTTCTTCCACTGACATACTGAAAATGTTTATTCTGAATCCTTCTTGTCCAAAATGAATTTAAAAAAGAAATATCAGGATAATTGCCATTGTTGCTGTGAATTATCAGTCCTCTTTATGTATGAAAATAAGGATCAGCTCGAGGGTAATAACAGATCTGCAATGAGATCACAAAATCTCTAAATGCCTTGACCTATATAAGTGCATTTCACAGACTGCAGGAAATGCCCTTGTCATTGGTATTCACACTCCACAGTGGTTATTTACTACTAATGAGTGTGTGGGATAACAGGCCACTGATGGTGGATCTGCCAAGCTAATGCAGATGTCTGTGCGGGTGGTTGTTGCTGCCACATAGCCGCATAAGGTGTTTTGCAGGGTGTGCAAAAGGCAAAGATCAGCTGATTCCAGCACTTCAGCCACATTTTATACTTTCTCATGTGCAGTTGTCAACACTCACATTAGAAAGCTGTGCATGACAATGAATGAGCAGCCACCTTCGGAGTCAATATGTGTGTATTTATAAACCATACCATGACTGGTGTATATACAGTTGCCCACATCTTGCATATATGCAGTTTTCTGCTTTAAGTACATGCAATTATTCATTAGAAATTACAGTCTGATATTTTTCCACAACATAATAGCATATTTAATAAACCTTGGTCCACAAATACATGTGGCTACTGTCAATGTTGGTATTTTTTTTATCCAGGGAGGAAGTCAGCTCATAACAATGATAAATATGCAAATAAGATCATCCTCCTGTTTGCAGAAAATATTCTCTCTACTACTAAGATGTTTACAAGAAACTCATATAATTATTGCACTGTTAATAACAGTGTTGGCTATGAGAGTAACTGCATCTATAGCGCACTACCATCCTAAATGCTGTTGCAAATTCTAGTTAAAAAGATTGAGTCGACAGCCTCTGTAAAGATTATGGTCAAGGTCAAAAATTCCCGTACTTTGGGTAAAAATGACCAACTTCTTTACTATCATGTATTCTGTTTTTTTCTAGATGCATGGAAATCCATGAAGAATTCTGTTAAGCAGTGTAAGGACTGTATGCACAAAAGGGCACCCTGATAGATAGAACTCCTATATGCCATGAATGCTCATAGAAAATATTAAGATTTGTCATTAGGTTATTGCTAGAAAATAGTCCCATTTTTTGCAATAACTTTTTTATTGAAACTACAGACAAATGGTGTGACCACAAAACAAACAAAAAAAACAAACAAACAAACAAAAACAAAAAGTCTTAATAAAGGCATTATAAGTAGCACTTCATCACAACAATGATAAGAAAAAAAAATAGTCCTGTATTCTGGCTGCAATACAAGGTCACAAACTAAAAACAGACAAATAAATAAATAAATCTGAGAATGCAACAAGTGAGCAGGTAGTGGATAGTCTCAGACAGACATGCAGATACACACACATACACACACACACACACACACACACACACACACACACACACACACACACACACACACACACAAACACACACGCGCGGCCACACACACCCATACACACACACCACATATATGTGTGTATATATATATATATATATATATATATATATATATATATATATATATATATATATATATGCACACTCACACACACATTTGTATATGCATATATGCTTACTTTTTTTTAGCAATTCCAGTATATCAGTTCCATATAACTAGATACTTGTAAAAATGTATTTTAAGTGTAGTATTATCCTCAGATGTGAGCATTGGAAAGCAGTTGCAGATTTTTCTGGTTTGAAGGAAGGTTGATAGTAAGTTGCTGAAGTTTTTGAAATAGACATTCTTTAAGGCTGGTTGGCAGAACTAAGAGCTGGTGCAGTTATATACTAGAAACCTACCAGAAGAACAAGATGCGGTAGCATATTCTAGGTATTTTAAATAAATTAAATTGTAATGCATCTACAAAGTAAGTGTTTGTTTGAAGATCAATGCAAATTCTACTTTTGTCACTTAGAACAGTCTTAAGTTGGCACAAATACATTAAGATGAGTTCCATTTAATATTCGTTTTTATCTACTTCCCTATACAGTATGAAATTGTTACAAAGTAAATTTCATTTACTGAAAAAAAATATTTTAATACTTATTTGTAAATTAAGTGACATGTTACTGTGCTTTTAGAGATACGTATGTCACTCTCCATGCTGCTGAAGTTTAATGTTCTTCTTGTGACCTTCAGTGGGCATGAAACGCTGTATTTTTATGCCAGCAAGTGACTGATGTTACAGGACACAAAATGAGGTTAAACAGCTTGCGCTTAAAGCCTTATGAAATCCTCAAAAGAGCTGATTGCTGTTTCCAAACCTTTTTTCCAGTGAGCTGTTTGGATCTAACTCATTATGTGATATTTATTAGATGAGGAGTATGGTGAAGGTTTAGAGTCTTTGTTCCATTAAATCTGACAGTAACAATTTATAGCATGCAATACATAGAATCTTGAAATAATGGTGTGATTCCTCCTTTCATGGCCTTTCCCACAGCTAACATTTTAATTAAACAGAATAAACTGCTTTAAGGATTGTTGTCCTCTTTCTTACACATAACTTTTCTCTGATATTCTTGATTTTTTACTTATTCATTCTTCTCTCTTACTTTCTCCTTTTTCTTTGTGACTTGCATTCATTCTGTGCTACTTAACTGTCTTTTACTATCACTCTACTAATCTCACTCACATTTGCAGCTCTTTCCCCATTGTACTTTCTCTTTTACTAACTTCTCTTTGCCATGATTGTCATGTGCTCTGGTTTCAGGTGATAGTGTGTATGTATTATATGTACATTTAAATGTTCTCCCTCCTACGCAGTACTCTATCTTCATTTTCTTGACTATGCACACTAGTGGCTTAAGGGTAATAAAATGAATAAATTAACAAAACAATTTGATGATATATGCCATGCAGCAATGCATTCACACTCTTAGATGCATTAAATATAATACTGATTGAATGGAATACTATAAAAGTAATACACCATGGTGTCTTCTGATGTGAGAAATCGATGGCTGCCATACCTCTCAACCTCTTAGAACAACAAATCTGGACAAAGACATAAATAAAACTGGGACAAAGGCCAAAAAATTGGGACAATTTTCAAATATTATTCTTACAAACTTAGAAAGTTAATAGAATAACTGGTTTTACATTATCTTGGATTTTCTGAATGGTATCAACTCTGAAACTCAAATATCTGTCATTATTTTTTGATTTAATCTTTAATGATTTGCCACTAATTTGCCTGAAAACCACAATTTTTTGAAAAATGAACCAAAAATATGAGGGAAAAATCTGGACATTCTGCAAAAATCTCTACAATTGAGAGGTATGAATGGACGCCAAAAGCTAATGTGTGGGTATCTTATGTTTCCAGACACAGCGTACCTTGGAAATGACTTGTTCATTAATGTCACAGCAAAAGCAATAGTTTTTTGAGAGCATTGTGCCCTATGTTGGAGAGGTTCTCTATTCCCTAATGTTCTGTAATTGCAAAGTTCATATGTATATATATATATATATATATATATATATATATATATATATATATATATATACAGAGAGAGAGAGAGATAATAAATATGTATATATAGCTGGGGGGATGTATGGGTGGCTTGCCCCCTACAAAAAAATGTTCTTGATCTGCTTTGTTTCCCAGATGAGTACCCATTGATCTTACATAGTGGATGCACTGCATGGTTTGATGGCTTTGTATTTTCACACAGCATACTATGTGTCTTACCTTCATTACGGTGGACAAAAAATATTTTTGAGAGAACTGTTAAAATACTAGTTGCTTTGGCTACCACAAGAAAACACATATCTCAGTTTGGCTGGACCACCATAGTACAACCTGCATAGTCTGTTTTTTTCTTGCTTTTAATTTCACTTTTCATGTAGACCCTTGTCTGAAATATAATCTAAATAATATGCTCCTTTTCCTGCTCTGCAGATAAGCTGTCACGTTTATTGCTGGTCTCCTGATAAGCACTAAACTCGACATACTTTGTCTGGCCACCTTATTAACAGATACTAATGTTATAACCTAACTTCTTTTAATCCTACACTGCAATTAAAGTGTACCATTTATTCTATAATTTTCTTACTGATTTTGAAACATATGGTAAACAAGGCAGATAAAAAGGACAGTAAAAAATAATAAGTTCTTTCATTTTAAAATATTTTACAGATTTTGCAGCTTTGTACAGTCCTTTATTCAATATCTTTATGAACTAACACATATTTGTACATGGTTGACTACACACAAATCATAAGCACTGTAATTCAAAAGCAATGCATATTGCCATTACCTACAATTGGCCTTTGTTAAAATGTATCATGGTCATCTGGAATTTTCTAGACAGCCAACAAAAAAATAAATAACAAGCACAGTGGGTGCATCATTTATTTATAAAAAATCTTCCTTACTTTCCCTCTAAGACATTCCGTAGAAAGTTTATATATATCAATATAGATACAGATATAGCTATAGATATAGATATAGTTCCATGTGTTTGATCATGCATTTGTTTGAGTGAATGTTTAGTTAGGAGAGTTGTTTTGTTGCACTGCTAGTTCACCCCAGGATGCAGGTATACATTTTGTGGGATCAATTCACAATGGGTAGTGGGATTTTGCCCTTTCTCCACTGCTGCAATCAAGTCATTGGTATATATAATTAGCAAGAGGGGGTATGGGGTGTGCAGGTCCCTACATGGTGCTTTTCATAGGACAAGGTCTGCTGCATTAAATGCTGTTTCTTTTTTATTGATTGAGTTTTAACCATTTGTAAGCAATGTACTGTATGCAGATTTAGTGAGTGGGCAATGTAGTGTCATATAACTAGATATATATATATATATATATATATATATATATATATATATATATATATATATTGTGTGTATAGATATATCTATATCTATCTATCTCTGTCTATAGATAGCTAGATCTGTTGATATAGATAGATATATATTGATTTAGATATATGACTACATAAGCGCCCTTAGGTTACCTAGTCATCATAACTGACCAGGTAACCTAAGATCATAACTTCTACACAGAAGACTCTATAGGAATGATAAGTGTACTAATTGGTGCTCTGACAGAGTAGCTAATGCATGGAACAGACTACCAAATTACATTAAAGCAAGCTCTAATTTAGATATTTTTAAGAACAGCCTGGACACTTATTATGGGAACAAGTGTTTTGGTATATTGGCAAGCTAAAAGGGCATTTATGCCCGTGCTTGAAATATTTGTATGTATGTATGTAACTGTTCATTATTAAGCCAAATTGTTTTCTTTCCAGAAGAAAGACATTGGTAGTTCAATTTCTACACTCCTTACACTGTACATAGTGAATTTTGCACATTACCCTGCCAACTACAGAAATACTTCATATTTCTCTCCGGGCCCCAGTTCTACTTCTGTAAGCTTCTTCTTCCTGATTTCTTATTGATAGATTATTTTTTTGGCAGTGTACATGAGGGATATCTTAATTTAAAAATGGTAAGGATGCCCTATTGGACTGCCATGGCAATCTTTATGATGTGTATGTCAAAATGGCAGAAGACTGAGCATGACACTGGGAAATCACAGTTCTCCATTAGAACCAGCTCCCCTTAAGAGATCTTTCAAAGGGCAGTCAATAATCACAAAATTAGGTGCAAACTTTCTTTACTACCCAATTACTAGAAGGAAAGTCTTCACCTGTGTCTTACTAAGGGAGAAAGACCAATTTTCTATGACCTTTATTTTTTCTAGTTCTGGTTTTACCACCCCTTTTCCTTTAAGGTACTCCATGTATTTAGATTCCATCATCCCAGTTTTTTTTCTCAACTTGTGCAATCAGGCCTGTTTTATGGATTGTAACACAACCTATATTTTAGGCAAGTAAGACTCAATCTGGGATTCAGGAACACTCCATGCAAGAATAAGGCTATTCTTTCATGAAGTGTTCCGTGTCTGTGTAAAACAGCAGCGTGCCTTGCATATTCATGAAGGCTCGCTGCTGTATTCTCTACATGGACACGATCTGTGTACAAGTGCAGAGGGCGTGTCCGAGCAGTGCAGGGACACTAAACACGCCCCCTGTGCTCAGAAAGAGCTGTAAAGCACAGCACATTCTAAGCTGTACTGGCATAATATTGTTGCTTTGTTCTAATATTATGCCAATATTTCAGTGTCTGCGGACACTGAAATGTAAAATTGATCATTTCACTGTCCGCGAAGACTGAAATTAAAACGGCAAGAGGAAAGCAATACAGGGGGTGTGTCACAGCTTCTGTGACACACCCCCTGTATTGCTAAAGCACCGTACGGCACTTCTGCATTCTGCAAAAGCAGGAAATGTGTGCAAATGCACACACAACAGGGGATAAATCCCGCAAAAGTTAAAAAGCAGAAGCACAGCCACACAAACACACAAAGTTGATAGAGAACATGTCATGCATCAGCATGAAACACTCATAGAAGCCTGGAAGCCCAATCAATGTCAGTATTTCACAAATACAGCCCCAAGTAGTTGTCAGAACACCACAATGCACACCCATATAACCTAAAAATATAATAATAATATATACTTATTTTAATACCCTAAGAAATGTTTAAGTGTAGTTATGTGGGTGTGTACATCATAGCTGTCCCCTTAGCATAGCTTAAACATCCCATAGGAGATCAAAGAAAATAGACAGGTGAAGTTTCCAAGCCAAGATAGTGTAGTGGTTAGCAATGCAAACTTACATAAAGGCATTCATGGCTTGAGTCCCGAGACAGGCAGCTTATCTTCCCATGTGAAAGTAGTGTTAAAATTATTTTAGTAAACTTAAATTATGTAACAACAATTTTTTGTCAACCAGGGTAGTGTAGCAGTTCCAAAAGTGAGATGTCAGTGTAGAAAAGATGTGAACCCCCCCCCCCATATAAACACATGTGCCCCATACAGTATAGTCACACAAGAATATAATGTAATGAAAGCACATAGGGGGATGTCATAGAATGTAAATGTAAAATTATAACGTATATGTAAATATTATTTTATATTATACAATGACTGGCCATTAACATACAAAAATGAGTATGCTAACTGGCCAGCCTAACCAGAGTGCCTGTTATAAGTCTGAGAGTATACTAATGGAAAAAGGTCCGGTTGCCTGGACTTTTTCCATTTGTATATCTCCTGTTCTTTGTTTATTTTTTTTTCTGTAGAGATAGCAAAGGAGAAACGAAGATCTCAGTTGCTTTTTTTAACATATCTTGTTATGTTTTACGAGTTGAAAAACTCATATAACATAAGATATCATAAAGAAAATGCAACAGAGATTTATTTTTCAGCAGAGAAAGGAGGATCTCTGTTGCTTTTTTAAATATATCTCACTATGTTATACGAGTTCTTCCTATCTCTGTTGTTACCTCTGCACAGCAGTGATATACTGCATAAGCATGGGAATATGTCCCTTACACATGCACAGTACATCAGAAATGCCCCAGGATACCAGAAAACCATGGAAGGGCAGCACTGAGGCATTCTACAATGACATTATTTAAAAAGGTAAGTATTGTTTTTCTTAAATAATGTCATTGTATAATAGCAATAGCCCATGGCTGGGTGTGGGCAATGCTGGATTTACCCACGGTTGGCTTTGTTTGGTCACTCAGGTTTCGCCCTAATGACCAAACCACACCAAACGTGGGTAAATCCAGAATTACCCACACCCAGCTGTGGGTTATTGCTGCAATATAACATTATAAGTATAATATGCTTAAACGTGCCTTAATCAGTCTGTATCCATCAGACCTTGTTTTGGTCAGTGGCCAGCAACAAAAAAGTCATCCTTGCCAAATCTTGAACACAGGCTGCCATCCTCTACAATCACAGCAAGACACCACTACACCATGTGAACTGTGAAAAGTTGCAGTGCTTTAACAAACATATCCTGCATTCAGGTAATTTAACATTAATAAAAAAAACAACAGTCCCAAGTGTTGAACCCATGACCCTGACCACTACACTCAGACAAATGTAAAACTACACCATCTGAGCCATAGGAGTTAGCATTGCTTTTTCAAACATATCATGCAATAGAGGCATACAACATTAGGGAGAAAGCTTTGTGGAACCTTTTGTATGTTGTATATATGTGTGTGTATATATATATATATATATATATATGGGTTCACTTTATAATTTCAAAATACCGAAATACCGAATCTCAGTATTTTGAAATCATAACGTCAAAAACTGAAAAATTGCGGAAGTGCATAATCGCGAATTCGAATATCTTGAATTTGTGGTTATGGCTTACAGTACGTGGCGTGTAGTGTTGGGAGTGTATTGTGTATGGATGTAGGTGCAATTGGAGGTAAGTGAGTGTTTTATAAGGGTTTTGTGTGGGATTTTGAGAGTGTCTGAATGCATGGATGTATGTATATGTGTGATGTTTGTGTGTGTGCGAGGGACTGTGAAATGTGTGGGTGTGCATTTCCTTTTTGTGTCTGTGCAATCTCGGAGTTAGTATATATAAGTAGGGGGTTGTGGGGGTGCAGCCCCCCACACGGGGGGGTGTAGGGGGGCTTGATCCCCTGCTTACATGTAATGTAGGTTTGTTTGTTTGTGTTTTTGTATTTGTGTGTGTTTTGTTTGTTGTAGTGTGGGTTGGACGATGTATGTGTTGTGTGGTGTATAGTTTGTATGTGTTTGTGATTGTGTGTTTCACGATTGTGTGCTGTCGGGGTTATGGATGTTCGACTTTATGATTTTGAAATACTGAAATTCGGTATTTCAGTATTTCGAAATTATAAAGTGAATCTATAGATATATATATATATATATATATATATATACATACATACATATATATATATCTGATGAAACATATTTATATGTGTGTGTGTGTCTAATGAAACATATATGAAAAAGTAGAGTCATAATATAGATATACATATATAAAAATATAAAGGAAGGAAAATAAAATGTGTATATATATATATATATATATATATATATATATATATATATATATATATATATGTATGCATATAACATGCACTGCAGTTATACCTCAGAGCCATCCCTCTCAATCTGTTAGTGCAAGGAACCTGTACAAAGGCTGTAAAGGGGGAGATGGGCCACATATATGGATATATTTCAAAAATCACTGTTACAGATTAAGACATGTTGCATCAGCAGTGTGTGTTTCAGTAAAGAATTACTGAAGGATATGAAGATGGAAACTGAAATGTCATGTCATTTATTTGCTGACATAAATCCTTGGATCATCACTGTGAT
Source organism: Protopterus annectens (assembly GCF_019279795.1). Lineage (NCBI taxonomy): Eukaryota > Metazoa > Chordata > Ceratodontiformes > Protopteridae > Protopterus > Protopterus annectens. The sequence goes on along the minus strand of NC_056733.1, from coordinate 30,946,819 downwards.
TTACCAGACAAATAGAAATACACTGTAGAACTGAACAAAAGTATGGTCCAAACATCTGGACATTCTGTGAAAAATATGGCAGTGGAGAGGTATGCTCAGAACCCCTTAGTGCAATGAATCTGGACCAAGCCTGACAAAGTGGGGGGACAAAGGCCTGAAAATATGTACATGTCCAAAATACATCAGTACATAAGATGAGAAAGTTTGTGTAGTAACAGTGTATGTCCTAACGTATATCGACTGAAGTATCACTATTCCAGGACTCAATTGCTTCTCATTAGTTACTGAACTCAATCCCCACATGTGCACTGGCAACCTTCTCCTCTTACTTCCCAACACTCAGACTTGCAAGAGATGCACTTATATATCCAAATTGGAAGCCACGCACTCTCCAGCCAAGAACGGAATAGCTGGTCAAGAGAAGAAGGTCAGTGCTTGCATCACACCACATGGAACACACAGCCATCCAAAACATACACCAGCACTGCCTTCACATACAAACACAAACCACACACCCACCTTTGCAGAGGCTCTCATTAAAAATCTACCCAAACAGCAGAGGCCTCCAAGGCAGAATCACACTCCACCACCACAACACAACACCAATCACGAGACACATAACTCTCCTATAACTCTACTAAACATTGTGCCACTCAACCAAAGCCCCTACAGCAAAACAACATACCCAACACACTAGTCATAGGTAAGTCGATAGTGAGGCACACTGATGTCCCACTCACTAGGTTGAATAAGGAGAAAGTAACAGTCAGCTTCCTGTCAGGTGCCAGGATCTGCCCCATAATGCACACACTCAGGTCCCTCAACAACAGGTACAAGCATGACTCTGCCATAGTACATGTGGGTGTGAATGGCTTGAGACGTACCTCCCTGGACTACATAAAAAGAGACATGGATTAGCTCTTGGATTATGTAGCCAAGTTGGGCATGACTCAAGCCCTGAGCAGCATCCTACCATCACAAAGAATGATACCACAGTACAAGCTAGGTTTCTGGTGTCATTCCAAGGGGATCCAGTGTCTGTCTGCCTGGGATGACATGATTTACAGACCTCGATGCTTTGCCAGAGATGGCCTGCATCTGTCACCCCTGGGCTTCTGGATACTGCCACCACTATAGTGCCTTTTTTCAGCTGTGTTCCAAAGACCAAATTACCATCATAGCAGCAACAAACAAATGCAATCTGAGGGTCATGCTGCTCAATGCTAGAACTGTAAATCTCAAAATGCACTCACTTGAAGCACCCCTTAAAATGGAGAACATTGACATTTGTGCTGGAACAGAGACCTGGTTCGAAGCAGCAGAAAGCACTCCTGGACTACCAGGCTATAACTCATTCCACACCTTTCGGCCCAAGAACTTGGACCAAAGCTCCAAAGGCAGTGGTGTTCCCATATTCATAAAGGATGCACACATCTCCAGACTGGTAGCCCAACATAATGCATCAGAGATACTTTAGGTGCAGGTAACATTGGGTAAGAAAGCAATTCAGGTCATAGCCTGCTATAGGTCCCTAACCATGTCCCAAGACTCACAGTTGATGTTCCTAAACACCTTGGAGAATATTAGGGTCCAACCTAATGCTCTCATACTGGGCGACTTCAACTACTGGGAAAACTACTCATGTAGCAATACACTTGCCCATTGTTTCCTGGAATTCATTAATTCCAATTCCCTGGACCAGCTCGTTCATACCCCAACTAGAGGTAGCAACATCCTTGACCTGGACATTACTAACATGGGCGACCGTTGCTCTACACCAATAGTCAACTCCTCTCTGGTTAGATCTGACCACAAACTACTCACCTTGTCCAAAGCTAACCTTGGGCTCCTAAAAACAGAGGTGGCTAACTTCACGGCACTAGGGTTGCCACCTTTTCAAATGCCCAAAGTGGGACATTTTTGGTACAAACGTTAGATTTTGCAGGACAAAACATACCCACAGCCAGTACAAATGACATAACTTCACTTTTTTGCCTAAATAAAAGCTTATTCTTGTAGCATTTTAGTTGCTTATTCTGTTTCTTATAACATTTAGGTGTTTCAGATACAGAATAATTGTCTTATGCAACTATTACATAAAATATAGTAAATATTTTTGTCTTAAAATCTCAGGACATTTGCCATTTTTTAAATTTTTTTGCAGGACACAACTGCCCAAAGAGGGACTGTCCCTTGCAAAGTGGGACAGGTGGTAACCCTACACGGCACCCATGCAAATGGAGAATAGTTGCATGACCGCCGAATCATGCACCAGTGCAATGTAAGCACACGTACACAAATGCATGGATCTCTCCATACCCAATAGAACCAACACACTCTCCTCCAAAAAAAGGAAGTCAATCTGGTGGTCCACTGCCATAAACAAACTCTACAACAGATAAAAGAAACTGATGTGGAATAAGGTGAAGTCCCAAGACTGGAAAAACATCCTTATCAGCCTCAACAAAAGGTTGAGATCCCTCATCAAATCATCTAAAGCTAGCTATGAAAACAGAATTGTAGCAGATAGTAAAGACAACCACAAGGCCTTCTATAGTTATGTAAAGAATCTCCACGGCAATACCCAGATTTGCTCTGAGCTACTGCACAATGGTACCTCCTATACCGAGCCAACAGATATTGCCAATATACTGGCCGACAAATTCAGTGCCAACTTTACCACCCCCCAAAGGACCAATTACAATACCAGTAGACTGCCAGGCACCCAGTATTACTGCTGCACAGGTTAAAACAATACTGTCCAAGGCCAAGAATACAGCTTCTATGGGACCTGACAATATTTCTGGCTGTGTTCTACATGAATTACAGAGTGAACTGGCACAACACCTATGTGCCCTGTTTATTCACAACCTCACCTTAGGCTTTGTCCATACGAATGGCACACTTTTACAGTCATCCCTCTCCAAAAAGTAGGAGCGACTACAGACCCTGGGAACTAGCCTGACAAGTGTGATATGCAAAGCTATGGAACACATCATCATGGACCTAATAGACAAGGATATAGGGAATCTCCAAATTCTGAATCCCACACAATTTGGTTTTGTGAAAGGTAGATCATGCCTGCTCAACCTGGTTGACTTCTTAGAATCAGTCACCAGAGCTGCAGATGAAGGCAAGGTGGTTCATACAGCCTACCTTGATCTGGCCAAGGCCTTTGATACCATTCCCCACACAGGAATCATAGAAAAACTCACTAAGCTAGGCATCAACTCTTATATCGCTAGGTGGGTTACAAACTGGCTCACAGAGAGAACTCACAGTGTGAAAGTAGCTGAATCCAAGTCAGACAGCTGACCAGTCATGAGTGGAGTCCCACAGAGTTCAGTCCTGGGTCCTCCCCTGTTTGGTATCTACTTCTCACTAGTCCAGGCCAACTCAAAGGGACTCTGGTTGATGAAGTTTGCAGATGATTGCAAGTCGGGAGCTATTATTAACTCCCCAAGTGATTTTGACATCCTGCAGAAAGGCCTCACTGAGACCAACAACTGGTGTTAGAACCATGGCCTTAAGCTCAATGCCACAAAATGTGTCAACATCCCCTTTGGGAAAAACTCAGTTCCCATAAATTACCACATTGATGGTAGTCCACTGAGCATAGAAGGCATTATAAGAAATCTGGGAACACAGGTTGACGGCAACCTCTCTTTTGACCACCACATTGCTACTGTGGTCAGAAAGTCCTTCTGTATGGCACATCTCATTACTAAGGGTTTTGCATCCAGAAAGAAAGGGGTCATTGTCTCCCTCTACTCTTTTCTCATTAGGCCAGTCATGAAATACAATGCCCCATTTGGCATGTACCTCACTAGACACCTGCAACAACCAGATAGGTCACAAAAGTACCTCACAAAGATGATCCTAGGTCTTAAACAGTTGTCCTATATGGACAGACTCAAAAAAATCCAACTATTTTCTGTCTCATATCGCCTACTTAGAAGTGATCTCTGCTTGACTTACAAAGCCATGTCTGACCCAGCTCTGTAAAAAATGCTCTAAAGAAATCCCAATACCTCAGCACCACATGCTCCAGAGACCTCAACCTCAGTACCACAATCAACAGAACATGCTGGAGGGACAGGTTCATAACCCAGAGACTGCCCACGCTATGGAATAGACTTCCCATACATGTCAAACAGAGAACCTCACTGGCCATTTTCAAGAGAAATCTTGATGAATGGATGGGAAATAGAAAATTCACCCAGGGGATCACTCCAATGGCTTCTACTCAACCAAGGCACTGGCAACTAATGTCAGGTGGCATGATGCCAGGGTAATCTCATGGGCTAGGCTTGTAAAGGTTCCAGGGCCATTAACCTAGTACACACCTATGAACCTATGAACCTAAACATCTGGATATTCCATAGACATATTTACAGAGGACTGGTATGGCCTGCACAATGATTTAACATGCTGCATGGGTTCATAGATTCATAGGTTGGTACTAGGCTATCGGCCCTAGGGCCTATAAAAGCCTAGCTATAATTATTCCCCGGCTAATTCTTCCCAATATATTTACTTCCCTGGACCCCTGTCTAGCAGGGCGACTGATGTGATCCCTGGGGTAAATTTACTATCTCCCATCCAATCGTCAAGGTTTCTTTTGAAGAAAGCCAAAGAGGCATTCTGCTTGACATGTATGGGCAGTCTATTCCAGAACCTGGGGAGTCTCTGGGTCAGGAACTTATCACTCCAGCATGTTTTGTTCATTGTGATGACAAGGTTTATATCCCTGGAGCGTATGGCTCTGAGGGATTGGGATTTCTTTAAGTGTAGCATGTCCAACAGCTCTGGGTTTGACATGGCCTTGTATGTTAAGCAGAGATAACCTCTGAGTAGACGATATGTGACAGAGTATAGCTGGAGTTTTTTAGACAGTCAGCATAAAGCATCTGCTTTAGGCCTGTGATTCTTTTAGTGAGGTATTTCTGCAGCCTTTCCAGTTGTTGCAGATGTCTTGAAAGGTAGATACCAAACAGGGTGTTGTATTCTATAATGGGTCTAATGAGGGATGAGTACAGTGGGACAATGGCCTCCTTCTTTCTGGATGAAAAGCCCTTAGTGATGAGGTGTGCCACATAGAAGGATTTCCTGACTGTTGTGGCAATGTGGTTATCAAAGGTGAGACCACTGTCCACCTGTGTCCCTAAGTCTCTTATCACACTTTCAGTGTTTAGTGTACTGCCACCTATGTGGTAATTCATGGGTACATGTTTTTTTCCGAAAGGGGATAACTATACATTTCTTGGTATTGAGCTTGAGCCCATGGCTCTGGCCCCAAGCATCTGTTTCTGTAAGGCTCTTTTGTAGAATATCCACATCATTTGGGGATTCAATAATGGCTCCCAGTTTGCAGTCATCTGCAAACTTTGTTAGCCAGAGTCCCTTAGTGTTGGCCTGTACTTCAGAGAAGTAGATGCCAAACAAGAGTGCTCTCAGTACTGAACCCTGAGGTACTCCACTTGTCACTTGTCTGGAGCTGGATTTGGAGTCGGCTATTTTTACAGTGTGGTTTCTGTCAGTAAGCCAGTTGGCAACCCATTGAGTGATGTAGGGATTAATGCCCAGCTTAGTAAGTTTATCCATGACTCCAGAGTAGGTGATATTGTCAAAGGCCTTGGCGAGGTCCAGATAGGACATGTATACTGCCTTACCCTTGTCCTCAGCTCTGAAGACTGATTTGAAGAAGTCAATCAGGTTCAGGATACAAGATTGGCCCTTCATGAACCCAAAATGGGTGGGGTCCAGTGTTTGAAGGTTGCCAATTTCTTTGTTAATAAGTTCCATGATAATACGTTCCATGGCCTTGCAGATCAGGCTCATCAGACTGATGGGGTGGTAGTTCCCAGGACTCAAGTTGGCTACCCCTTGTGGAGTGGGATAATTAGCTGTGCGCCACTCAGTGGACTTGAAACCTAAGGTTAGGCTATGATTAAACATGACACTTAGGTGAGGTGCCAGCATGTGAGTCAGATGCCGTTATCATGCTATATAAAGTAATGCCACCAGGAGGTGGTAAACAGGGATGGATGGTACAACAATCAAAATGGTATCAGTCAAAAAGGACATGATCTTCACCCAAAGACACACAGTTGCCAGTAGTGAGATTAGAACCCCTGTCAATCTAGTTATTCCTACTATAGTTTTATGTAGTTATCAGACATGCCATGGAGTGTAAATAGTTTTGCCGACTCCCACGGCACTTCTAAGGTGAATGACATCAGCAGGCCTAGTAAAGTAGGATGATGGGACTTTTACAGGGTGGTATACAAAATGAAATGGAATAACCCACACAGTATGTGATTCTCACACACACACACACACACACACACACACACACACACACACACACACACACGCACACACGCACACATGCACACGCGCACACGCGCACTTGCGCACTCGTGCACACGCACACACGCACACACTCAAACACGCACACATGCACACACAAACAGTTGCCAGGTTGTCAGTATTGGGATTAGAACTCCTTCCTATTGAGTTATTTCTATTATACTATTATGCATTTATCAGACACTACATGGAACTTACATGATTTCTCTTTCTCCCAAGGTATGTCTACAGTGAATATCATCAGCAAGCCTAGTAAAGTAGGGTGACGGGACATTTACAGGGTGATACACAAATCAAAATGGTGTAACCCACACAGTATATGATTCTCACAAACACACACACACACACACACACACACACACACACACACACACACACACGCACACACACGCACACACACACACCCACACGCACACACACGCACACACATAGTTGCCAGTATTGAGATTAGAACCCCTCCCTATCTAGTTATTTCTACTATAGTGTTACGCAGTTACCAGATGTGCTGCGGAGCTTACATGATTTCTCTTACTCCTAAGGTACTTCTATGGTGAATGACATCAGCAGGCCTAGTGAAGTAGGGTGATGAGATGTTTACAGGCTGGTGCACAAATCAAAAAGATATAACCCAGACAGCATATTATTCGTACACACACACACACACACACACACACACACACACACACACTTGTCGATATTGAGATTAGACCCCTTGCTTATCTAGTTATTTGTACTATAGTGTTATGCCATTATCACATGTGCTACAGAGCTTATTGAGCTGACAACTGGCCAAAGGTGCTGATAACTGCACAGCTGAGGCAAACTTTTACAGGTGCCAGAAAGTCTGCCTTCAGTTTTTCCCTTAGATCTTGCTAATTCTTTCTTTCCTGCACTTCAAATAGCCTAACAGCTTTGCAATTCAACAGGTTTACTTATCGAGTATTCTAGCACACTTGAGAGCCATCAGCAGTAGTCCTTCCTCGCAAAATAAGCTCCAGTACTTAATAGTTATGATCACCCCACCTGGCATTATTAAAGTGCAGTTCTCTGTGCTTTTGCCCATTAACCTGGTGTACTTGTGCATTCTGAGGCACTGTTGCAACTGCGTCATGTACACAGACAACCCTCTCCTCTAAACTCCCAGCACTCAAACATGTGAGAGATACCCCTATATCACCAAATTGGAATATATGCAATCTCCAGTGAAGACTGGACTAACAGGTCAAGAGGAGAAAGGTCAACACCTGCAACACACCACATGGAACACATACCCCACCACAACACACACTATCACAGCTCTGACATATAAACAATAACCACACATCCACCTTCACAGTGACACTCAATAGACATTTACCCAAACAGCAGAGACCACTAAGACAGACACCCACTCGACCACCACAACACAGCAGAAACCATGGGACACATACCTCACCTACACAGTGTGCCCCTCAACCTAAGCCCCAAAGGCTAACCACTTTGTCTGATACAGTAGTCGTAGGTGACTCAGTTGTGAGGCACACGGATGTCCCACTCACTAGTTTGAACGTGGAGGAGGTAACACTCAGCTTTCTATCAGGTGCCAGAATCTGACATATAACACACCCAGTCAGGGCAATCCACAACAACTACAAGTATCACTCTGTCATTGTCCATGTGTGTGTGGATGACCTGAGATGCACATCCATGGACTATATGAGAAGAGACATGGTGGAGCTCTCATATTATGTGGGCCAGACAGGTATGGCAGTAGCCCTGAACAGTATACTACTGTCAATCTGAATGATACTGCAGTACAAACAACAAATGATTGACTTCAAAAATTGTTTTATGTGTCTGATGTCACTGTCATGGGATCCATTATCTGTCTGCTTGGGATGGTAAGATTGATAGACTGTGATGGCTTGCTGCAGATGGCCTGCATCTGTCACTCCTAGGTTTTCAGGTACTGGCCTAGTGTCTTGCCACCCCTATAGTGGCTTTTTCAGCAGTGTTCTAAATCAAATTACCACCATAACAGCTACAGATATATGCAATCTGAGGCTCATGTTGCTCAACACTAGACATCTACATCTCGAGATGCAGCCACTCGCAGCACTCCTCAAAACGGTGAACATTGACATTTGTGCTGTAATGGAGACCTGTTTTACAGCAGCAGACAACACCCCTGCACAACCAGCCTACAATTCATTCCACATCTGTCAGTCCCAAAACATGGGCCACAGCTCCAAAGGTGGTGATGTCTCCATATTGATAACAGATATGCACACATCCAGAGTAGTGTCCTAGTATAATGTATCTGAGATATGTCAGGTATAACTGATTTTGGGTAATAGTGTAATCAAGCTCATAGCCTGCTATAGGTCCACATCCATATCCCTAGACTCTGAATCCACATTCCTCAACACCCTGGAATCTATCAAGGTCCAACCCAATACGCACATACTAGGAGAGCTCAACTAACCCTCTATCAAGTGGGATAAATACTCATGCACCAATACACTGACCCAATGCTTCCTGGAATACATCTGTTCCAATGGCCTGGACCAGCTCATTCTGACACCCAGTAGAGGAAGCAACATCCTTGACCTGTGTTGATTACTAACATATGGGACCATTGCTAGACAACAGTAGTCAATCTCTACCTGGTCAGATCCAACATAGTGTAATCACCATGGAAATCCACATCTCACCCACACCCCCTGCAAAGGTAACCACCTTGAACAGCTTCGCCAAAGCTGACTTTGGACTCATAAGAACAGAGGTGGCTAACTTCACAGCACCCATGCCAATGGCAAATACATGCATGACTGCCGAATCATACACAAATGCACTGTACAAAGATGTACATCAATGCATGGAGCTAGTCATACCCAACAGAACCATGACACTCACCTCCAATCACTGGAGGCCAGTCTGGTGGTCCCTGCCATTAATAATCTGTACAACAGAAGGAAGAAACTGTTGCAGAAAAAGGTGGAGTCCCAAGAGTGGTAAAACACCCTTATTAGCCTCACCAACAACTTGAGATCCCTCATGGAATCATCTAAAGCTGCCTATGATGGCAGAATTGCAGCAGACACTGGTAATCACAAATCCTTTGATAGTTATATCAAGAATCTCCACACCCAATACCCAGATGTGCTCTGAGGTACTGCACAATGCTACCTCCTATATTGTGCCAACAGATATTTCCAACATTCTTGCCAACACATTCAGTGCCAGATTTACTCCTCTCTTCCCCCTAGGGGAACAGTCAGAATGGCAGAGGAATGCTAGGCACCCAGGAGTACTCCACCCAGGTTACACCTGCATTGTCCACAGGCAAGAATACTGCTTCCATGAGACCCAAAATAATCCCAGGCATGTTTTCTACATGAAATACAGAGAAACCTGGCATCACATCTGTGTGCTCTGTTCAGTCACAGCATCACCTCAGGATTTGTCCTTCCCAAATGGCACACTGCTACAGTCATCCCACTCCCTAAAGGTGTGGCAACTACAGACACTGAGAATTATCAGTCCATTAGCCTTATGTGTCTGATATGTACAGCTATGGAGTGCATCAGCAGGGACCTGATTGACAAATATATAGGTAATCTCCTAACTCTGGACTCCACACAGTTTGGCTTTGTGAAAGGAAAATCATGTCTGCTCAACCTGTTTGGCTTCTTTGAGTCAGTCACCAGGGCTGTGTATGGCAGTAAGGCAATGCATACAGCCTACATCAATCTGACCAAGGCTCTTGATACCATTCCTCAGTCAGGAATTAGGGATGAACACACCAAACTGGGCATCAATCCCTATATCACTAGGGAGTTTGCAAATTGGCTCACAGATAGAACACACAATGTGAAAGTAGCGAGCTCCAAGACAGACTGCCAGCCGGTCATGAGTGGAGTCCCACAGAGATCAGTCCTGAGTGCTCTCCTGCTCTGCAACTACTTCTTAGGAGTCCACGCCAACACAAAGGAACTCTGGCTGACCAGGTTCACTGACAGCTGCAAGCTGGGAGCCATCATTAACTCCACAAGTGATGCAGACATCCTAGAGAAAGGCCTCACTGAAACCACTGACTGGTGTGGAAACCATCGTCTGAAGCTTAACATCACAAAATGCATCATCAGCCACTTTGGTAAAATCTCAGTTCCCACTAAGTACCACATCGATGGGAGCCCACTGAACACTGTAGGCATTATTAGAGATCTGGGGACACAGGTTGACAGCAACCTCTCCTTTAACCACCACATTGTCACTGTGGTCAGGAAATCCTTTTATGTGGCATATGTCATTACCAAGGGTTTTGCATCCAAGAAGAAAGAGGTCATTGTCTCTGTGTACTCTTCCCTTATTAGACCAATCATCAAGTATAATGGCCCATTTGGCAAGTACCTCAGTAGACACCTGAAACAGCTGGAAATGCCACAGAAGTACCTTACAATGAGGATCCTTGGCATTCAACACATGTCATACACAGAAAGACTCAAAAGACTCCAGCTATTCTCTGTCTCATATCACCTACTTAGAGGTGATCGCTGCTTGACTTGCAAAGCCATGTCTGACCCAGCTCTTTTACAAATGCTACATCTAAATACATCCCAATCTCTCTGCACCACATATTGCAGGGACCTCAACCTCATTACTACAATCAGCACAACATGCTGGGGGGGACAGATTCCTCACCCAAAGACTGCACGTGCCCTGGAATCATACCTCTCAACCTATAAACATCAAAAATCTGGACAAGGCCCATGAAAAATAGGTACAAATATGTATGCTGATTAACATCTGATTTTCATACATAATAACGTAACCCTAGCCACTCCAATGGAATTGTGGGATACCAACTTTCAAATGCAAACTGAAGAACAGGCAACCAAAATATGGCACCAGAATCCCCCTGCAGACACTCCAATGTCCCATTATATGGCTGTTTTGCCTCATTTACCATAAACACTAATGTGTGCATACTGTTTTACTTCTGCAATGATTATTTGGATTTTATTTTTACAGCGCAACATTGCACAAACACTAATAGACATCTGGTAAAAGCAATACTGTTTCACAATGAAAATAGACTTGGCATTAAAACTTGTCTGCCCTTGAAACTTACATTAATTGAAACAGCATTGAAACCCACACCACATCCAAAGAAAATGCATCTGGCCAATGGTAGATAAAGATTACCTTTGGGCTGTTTTCAAATTGTTGGCCCCTTCACACAAAACAAGAAACATACATGTGTTCTTATCTTTGATGCATCTTCTTGACTTTATTAAATTATATTCCTTGTATACTACAGCACACTTGTTAGACAGAGGGCATTTTAAATTTATTGTTTATATTTTTCCAGTAGACTGTACTGTAGGCAATGAAACAAAATGAATGAACCAATAATGCCAAAACTGCCCAATTCATAACATTTTCCATCATAAAAGTCTACTTCCACACCCACACTATAAATAGAATGACAGTAGTGTAAGCCATAGGCATCTTGCACAGCTTTTCACACATTTTCAATTCATTTTATTTGGGGGGGGGGCAAAGGGTCAAAAACCAGGGACACATTTTAAACATTGCTTATATAATTTTATAAAGTTGCTAGACTAAAATGTTGTGTTACCACCATGCATTTCACTAGTAAGTCTTGAACCCAGGACCCTATGCACTACAGTCAGAGCAACATATCACTATGCTAAATCAGCAGCTTCCTGAAAAACAGGAAGATTGAAATTTACTATCATTTAATGAATTCATTTCTCACTTTTCACCGCAGCTCTCAATCTCTTAGCGCAAGAATCCTGGACAAAGAAAGCCAATAATGAGGGAATACAAATTTAGTTCTCACTATAGCTCTCAACTCTTAGCACAAAAAAACCTGGGGAATACAAATTCAGTTCTCACTATAGCTCTCAAGTCTTAGCAGAAAAAAACTGGGGGAATACAAATTCAGTTCTCACTACAGCTCTCTACACAGCACAAAAAACCTGGGGAATACAAATTCAGTTATTACTATAGCTATTGACTCTTAGTAGAAAATACCTGTGGAAATACAAATTCAGTTCTCACTATAGCTCTCAACTCTTAGCACAAAAAAATCCTAGGCAAAGTTCACAGGTGGTGACTAGGGACTTTAGGCTCTTTTTACCTTGTACTGAAGGTACAGGATTTGAGCCTGAGTACTTCTAGCCACCAGGTATATTGAATGGGGGCATTCACACACACACACACACACACACACACACACACACACACACACACACACACACACACACACACATACACACACACACACACGCGCACACACACACACACACGCACACACACTTAAAGTTACTTTACTTCAAATAGAAGAGTTCTTCATAAAGCTCTGCTCGCGTAATAACCGTTAGCTCTCTCTTAAAGCACTTGCATTTGCGTCCAGTCAGAATTTAGTGTCGTTCCCATAAACAAGTTCTTCATGCTGATTCTATACAGCTTCTCTCACATATAATCCATAAATGCAGCTCTGCTCGCATATACTCCATAAAACTCTGTTCCCGCTCACATTTGCAGCCAGCTGGAAATGATTTCTGCAGGATGCGAGCTCCTTCAGCTCAATTCCGACTGGCTGGTAGCCCTGATGGCGCTGATGTCATCGAGCACGTGATGATGTCAGTGCCAACAGCGTGAAAATTGAAAACAAAAGGGAAAAAAATGGAAATTTAGGGGTGCCAGTGAGGAATTGTGGCACCCTTTCATTTGGACCCCAAAACTTGGTAAAAAATGAATAATTCAGTATGGTTGGGAGGTATTCCTGGAATAGACTTCCCGTATATGTCAAGCAAAGTACCTAGATGACCCTGTTGCAGATACATCTTGATGAGTGGATAGGTAATAGAAAGTTCACCTCGGGGATCACTCCAGTGGCTGTACTTGATGGGGGTATTGGGAACTAATGTAAGGTGGCACAATGGCAGGGCACATGTATGGGTTAGGCTTGTAATGGCTCCAAGGCCATTAGCCTTGAACACACCGATTTACCTATAAGGGGAGTGGCATCAGCATGACTGATAAAATACACCAGTGGGTGGGTAACTTATCAAAATACTTCTTTTTACAAGGATACACACTTATACACACACACTTACCAAATCTAAGAGTAGAACCCCTGCCTCCCTAGATTTTTGCACTTTAATGTTACACAGTTATCACACACACTACAGAGTTTGCCGGGCTAACATACTGGCCAAAAGTGCTGATAAGGGAAATGACATCAGCAGGCTTGATAAAGTAGGCCACTGGGTGTGAGACTTATAAAAATACTTCTTCTTACAAACATACACACACACTCATTTGCCAGATCTGAGACTAGAAGCCCTGTCTATCAAGTGATTTGTACTATAGTGTTAGGCAGTTACCACACATGTTACAGAGCTTACTGGGCTGATAACTGGCCAAAGGTAACAATAAGGGGAATGGCATCAGCAGGACTGATAAACTGGGGCACTGGGAAGTGCTGTGGGTGGGAATGGCCTAAAACTGTTTCACCTACAAAAAACACACACACCCTCATTCTCACATATACAACTGTCTCACACACACACGTGCACACACACACACACACACACACACACACACACACACACACACACACACACACACACACACACACGCACACACACACGCACACACACACACGCACGTAGGTAATGTGATATTATAAACTCAACCTCAGTACTGTTACATAATGAGGCTCACCATTTATGCTGGCACATACAACTGTTTTCAACTGGGATGCCACTGTCCACAGCAGGACATCACTATTTGCCATTCAGGTTATCCATATGTATGACTCACTGTGTCTCTCTGTATCTCTCTCTGTATCACTGTCTGTCTCTCAGTTCTCCACATCTATGTGTGTGTATGCTTCACATATTTTATCTGTTGCCCATATATATGTGTGTATAACTGATGCAGAAGATGCAGATATATATTTCATATGGCCTACCTACAGCTAGCTGAGGGTAATCCTGTCTGATGTTTGTGTGTGGGGACAGTTGAGGTGTACATAGCTGTCTGTAAACATGAACATATATGCACAATACAGTAATATATTCCGATGTAGGTTCCAACATGTTCTGTGATTCTCTTAAGTGTAGGAGCATGCCCAGTGTGACCTTCTATACTTAGGGTGGGACTCCATTCCAGAGATAGGTATACTCCAGTCCATGGTTTTGTGTGCTACAGCCACACCTCTCAGGAATACACAGGAGTTTCCTCAGGATACTTGTTTTGTTTAACAGACATTTTCTGACATATCTGTAGTCTGAAACTGCAATGTATTATTGTGTCATTACCTAGTGCCATACATCCTCAGATCATCACAGTGCTTTACCAGAGGAATACTAGCTGTATGATGCATAGACCAATACTATGAGGGCAGCCATGTAAATTCTTGCCCAAAAGGGCCATTTGTGAGGTGTGGCTACAGGCAGTGTAGTAATGACACACAGCCATGTAAACAGTCCAGCAACCTGGTGATATACTAGCTGGGGATCTCCTGTTTGTGTGGTATCTTTTTAATCTGAGATGTCATATCCTTGTGTGTGCATACCTCTGAACTGTACTTTTTTGGCAGGTTGTCCAGGCATTTGGCTAGAGGTTTCATCCTTTCTATGTACACGTGTTTTTATGGCAAGTTAGTTACATATAATTAAAGTGTTGTTTATCTTTCAGCTTTTCCCTGGTTAGGGGTCACCACAGTGGAACTCTGGACCACAAATAATTGGCAGTAGAATTTCACGAACACCGAGGTGCCAGTTCGATGTCCAACCTTCAACGAAGGCATGTCATTTACGCATGTCTTTTGAACACCCACCCAACTGCAGGGAGGACATGCAGACTCCACACAGAAAGCACTCCCCACACTCCAGCCAAGAATCGAATAGGAGAACCTCTTGCTGTGAGGCAACAATGCTACCGCTGCACTACCTCGGATATAATTGAAGTGTGATGTTACAAAATAATACAGACATTACTGTTTCAGAATACATAACTTTCAGACCATTCATGCCACTCCAAATCTCTCAACCTACCAACTTTCTTAGTATGTAAGCATGATATTTACAACACATGCCTATCATTGTGCCTTTGTTCAACTTTTCTTTCTGCCCTTGTCCAAACATCTTGCTGTCAGAGGTTGGGAGTTATGGGTGTAGTTACAGAGCGCACTCAACTGTGCAGTCATGTCCATTATTTATAAAAGCAAACATGAGTGAAAGAATTATTGAGAATGACCATTGGCAACAGTACCATACAGCACTTATATTCCCCAAAGCCATGGCACCTCTGCTACACATCCTTCATGATGTCAATAATATGTGAAGCATATTTCACATAGCACTGTGACTTCCAGGTATGTCAGTGGCAGAGCAGTGGGTGTCGCTGACATGCATAACAGTTAGCACTGCAGTTATCTGCACATGGCCCTGTCAAAGACAGCCCAGTACCTAGGGCAGTACAAGATGACTGCCAGGAGAACATGCTGGCCAGATCCAGACAGTATTAACCACACATACACATAGATCATTGACCCCTGCATATTATGGACAGGCAACATGTTTTCATGTGTATTGGTATGGCCCTGCCAATGTGTGCTATGATGCTATTTCCATGCAAACATATATGCTACTGCATTTGTGTGGGTATGTTGGGGGGGGGCACCTGTCCACTGTACACATTTGCACAGAGTGTGCTGGTATTTGCTTTATATTTTGGTTCCATTTACCATGCTATTGTGCCCTGTCTTGGGGACTGGAGTCATATCAGTAAAGAGCACAGCTCAGACTGTACTGGCATACATTTGAGTTTCAGACTTCTTACCCTTCATAGCCTTACTGCAACTGTAGGTCCTGCTATTTTATCACTGTGTGAGTCTGTAGGGGGTTAATTCAACATTGCCACCATTTTTGTGTCTTTACCAGACATTTCCATGTAGTTTTCTACAGCTGACTTGCTGTGTGGGTGTGAGGGGTGGTTATGGGTCCCCCACCCTGACATCCATGCCTGTAACCTATGACCCCCCACTTAGTTGTCCCCCACACCTATACTGCAGTGGGATTTCCCACCTTGGGTACTACTGCATAGTTTGTGGAGGCCAGTTTTGGCCAGATATTTCCTGGTGGCCTACATAGCTGTCTGTTGTGTGCTGCTATCCCAGTAGGCCACCCCATTCCCTTGCATGCATGCAGCATTACCATAGATATGCTAGCAGAACATACTATTCCATTCATTTATTGTTAAGAAGACTGACTTACCTTGTGCTTGTGGGAATCATGAGGACAGTGCTTGAGGGCCGCCTGTGTTGAATACACACAATACACTGCCTATACATGGTAGGTTACAGGTAATGAGATGTGTGTGTCATCCATTTTACTGTGTGTGCGAGTCAGAGAGAGAGGTGTCAGTCCCTGGGGGTTCCTACAGTGTCAGTGTGTGTGTGCTATGCGTTGCTTCTTTGCCAAGGCTTGAGCATACTGGGCACACCTCCTTCTGCCTATGGGAGCAGGGTCAGGGGCCTCCTCCTGTGAGCCCCGATGTGCCTGTGGGGATCTTCTTCAAATTTTCTATTAAACTTATCATAAAAGTATGTACTGATATTCAGCTATAACGCACACTTAATTGATGATTTCAGACATCAATACATATGTATAACTTTATTTGCAAGTAATAAATTTGGTGGGTTCAGGCAAAAATCCAGTAACCTAAATAAAGTCATACGCATACATGCAGACACACATACAAACTGACACTGTCTCTGGCAAACCAGGTCAAATTCTGGATCAGAAGATGTACGTACATACACACATTCACTCTGACACATATACACCTACAGAAAATTTGAAGAAATACTAGTTCACCTAGCCCATGTCTTTGTGATAAGTCATCAAAAAAAAAAAAAAAAACACCTCACACAAAGATGTAGAGAAGTCATGCAGATTTTATGCAGGAGGAACCACA